>NC_137788.1:118381404-118521404 GCF_963383645.1 Muscardinus avellanarius
TAATCCCAGTACTTGGGAGGCTGAGACAGGACTGCATGTTCCAGGACAGCCTCACCAATTAGAGACTCTCATCAACCTAGTGAGACCCTGTTTCAAAATAAAGAATAAAAAAAAAAAAAAAAATAGGACTGGGGGGTATACTTCCAAGTAGAATCCCCAGTACCCACCAAACACACACACACACAAAAAAAAAAAATCAGTAGAGAGCTGGGCGTGGTGGCACACACCTGTAATCCCAGTACTTGGGAGACCGAGATAGGAGGACTGCAGGTTCCAGGACAGCCTCAGCAAGTAGTCAGACTCTATTTCAAAATCAAAAAAACTAAAAAATAGGGCTGGCGGTGTAGCTGATGTAAAATGCCCCTGGGTTCAATCTCCAGTAAAAAATAATAGTAATAATTAGCTGTTGGCACTATTGGTGACATGCTATACACAGGAAGCAAACAAAAATTTGAATATATATATTTGCTATATATGTATATGTGTGTATATATATGTACACACACACATATATATATATTTGTTGTGTGTTTGTGTGGTTTGGGTTACCCCCTGTCTTCTCAGCAAAAGGCAACAGTGACCTCCACGTTTCCTCCTATAATATCTTGGAAACGCTTCATGCTTTAGTAGATCTCTTTTCTGTAGTAAAGCAGCAGAGTGGGAAAACACACACACACACACACACACACACACACACACAGACTGAAAAGCAGTGATTGAAAGACAAAGTATTATACAGTTTAAAAATCCATTTCCCATTTTGATTAGCTATGAAATCAAACTCAATTCTGTAAAAACGTCCTTCAGGTGATTGAAAAGGAGCCAAGTACGTTTTAGACGTGTAGGTTATCAATGACACTAACTCCGGGACGGAAACCCTTTCTGGTCATTATCACGAAATCTGGATTTTCTTGCAGCAAACCGGGCGGCCCTGCACTCTCGGCACGCCGCCCGCCGCTCCTGACCACCGGCCCCTGAGTCCCTCCTCGACACACGAGCCTTCGGGCCCGGGCCCGTCGAGGCCCTGAGCTCAGACCCCACATTTCAGGGGCGGAAAACACGGAGCGGGTGCGCACGGCCCGGCGAGGCGGCCCCCGCCGGCTTCCCGCAGAACGCGTCTCCGGCAACGCCGCAGGGCGAGCGCGTCCCGGCCCCTAGGAATGAACGGCCGCGACCTCCCGGCCCGGCCACCACGCGTCTCCCGGCCGGAGGCAGACGTGGCGGGGCCAACGGCCCAAGGTCACGGCGCGCCGGGCCGGGCCGCCCTCCGGGCCCGCGGGGTCCGCTCGGCCCCGGGGCCCACCCTGGGCTCGGCCACAGCGGCGCGGACCCGCGCCCCCGACTCACATCTGCGCAGCCACTTCATCCAGTGGTGGACGATGGTGCCGTGGTGCTTCTTGTTCTCTATACACCACGACGACAGGCCCTGGATGGACTCCATGGTGTTGGTGACCGACTGGAACTTCCGATCCAGCGAGGACTCCAGAGCCCCGGCCGCGGCCGCCGACGAGGACGAGGCCTTGCCGCTGCCCCCGCCGCCGCCGGCCGCCATCTTCCCGGTGCACAGGCGCTGCTGCTCGGCGGCGGCGGGGCGGCGGCCGCGGGCCTGGGGCCGGGAGCCGCGGCCGCCCGGCTCTATCGGGACTGTTGAGGGGTCGTGTTTGAACGAGTCATCGGAGCGCCGCGGAGAGCCGGGCCGCGGAGCCCCCCGCCCCGGCGCCGGCCCGGGTCCACACGGCCGGCCCGCGCTCGGCACCGCGCCCCTGCGAGGCCTCACAGAGGCTCCCCGACCTGCCGCTTCGGTGGCAGAAACCCTCCGCTCGCCTTTAGGATCGCTTGCACAGAAAAGGCCCAAGGCTACCTAGTCAGGATTTTCTTTTTTTTTTTTCTCTCTCTCTTTTTTTTTTTTTTTTTTTTTTGCAACGCAATAGCAGCGAAGCCACGGAGACCGCAACGCGCACGCGTGTCCTGGCCCCGCCCCGCCGCTTCCTTCTCGACCCGGAGCGCGGAGGGGAGGCGTGACGGCGGGGCGGCCTGGCCAATCGCGGAGGAGGTCGCGAAGCGCGCGCAGGAGCGCGCGCAGGAGCCCACAAACCCCTAGGGCTGAGACGGCGCGAGGAGCGCGTGTGCGCATGCGCAGCCGCTCCCCGCCAGGCGGGCTGAGAGCAGACACAGGAAAGGTGAAGGCGCCGCTCGAGCTAAGCCGAGGTTACAGGGCCGGCCCGGGCGCGCCGCCCCGCTTTTGGCTTCTTAGCGGGGACGCTCTCTTGGAGCTGGGGCGCTCTCATTACAGGGCTAGGAGATTCCCACGACTCCCAGGCCACTTCAGGTTGCCGCGCCCGCCGCCACCGCTCACTTGAGGCACCGACGCGCGACAAAATGGCTGGCAGCCATCTTGCGGCGCCGCTGGAGGTGCGCATGTGCGGAGTCCAGAGATCACACTCACTGCGCAGGCGCTCCGAGCGAGCTGCACTCCGCGCTCCGCTGGCTGTTCGGATTTTAGGAAGAGGAAGTAGATTAAATGAAACGATAATTTTACCTGTGAAAATTTCCAGGCGAAGAAAGACTAATTGCAGCCGGGCGTGGTGGCGCACGCTTGTACTCCCAGTACTTGGGAGACTGAGACAGGAGGATCGCAGGTTCGAGGCCATCCTCAGCTACTTAGACTCTGCAATTTAGTGAGACCCAGTTTCAAAATAAAGAATAAGATAAATAACAGAAAATTAGTAAATAATAGAGAATAATAAAGAGGAATAACAATAGAGCTAGGGAAGCAGGGTGTGGTGGCGCACGTTTGTAATCCCAGCATTTGGGAGGCTGAGACAGGAGGATCGCGGTTCGCAGCCAGCCACAGCCTCTTAAGTGAGGCCTTTTGCAACTCACTGAGACCCTGTTTGAAAATAACAAGAATAAAAATATAGGGCTGGGGAAAGGAAAATATTAATAGAGCTGGGATGTGGCTTATAGGTAGGATGCCCCTGGATTCAATCCCCAGTACTACAATTAAAAAAAAAAGACTAATTGGCAAGATATAATATCTTCTGAGCCAGTTGTGATACAATCGCACTTTCATAATTCATTGTAGTTTACAAGAGCCTTAAATATGATTAACCATTGCACCTGTAAGAGTGCTTTCTGTGAGAAACAGCCCCCCCCCCATTTTAATTGGTGAATTGTAAAAGTACTGAGATGCAGGCTTCTGCTTAAAGGGTTAACGAAGCAACTCTGACTCCTGAGAAGCAGCTTGTAATGCCAAGCTGGGAGGCAAGCATACTTTAATCAGTGAGCTATGAGTCTTGCCAAATGACTTCAAGGCCTGGAAGCAGCTCCCGGCCCTCTTGACTCGCTGAAGGTCCTTCCCCGCATAGACATCTCCTAGGAAACTTATTGGCATGATAAACTGCTTCTGTAGAACTGTTTGCTTATTCCATACCTGCTTTGTCATTAGAAAATGTTGCCTGTGTCGCTCCCTTATCTGGGCTCACACCCGGTACAAAGGGAGGTAACATCCTAACATCCTGCCCCAAGCTCTCTTGACATCCTTTCCCAAGCTTTCTTGAATAGATACGAACCCCACGTGAATACCTCTTCTGTGACTATAAATGTAGAGCTTGAAATGTGGTCGGGGTCTCTTTGAGGACTGGCCTGTGTGCTTGTTAAGGAGATTTGACCCTGGTATACCAGCAATAAACCCTGCCTATGATTTACAGCTTCTGGTGAGTTCTCTGTTGTCGGGGAAGGGGTGACTCTCGGACCTTAACACACCTGTCTGTGTAAATCCACTGGGCAGATTTGGAGGCTCCTGTGTTCCTGTGAATGGAAACTCTTGTTTCTTTTTTTGCAGTACTGGGGATGGAACCCAGGGACATTCTACCTCCAAGCTACATCCCCAGCCCTATTTTTTGTTTTGTTTTGTTTTGTTTGGGTGGTACTGGGGTTTCTGGAAGCCCTTTTACCTCCGGGCTATACTCCCAGACCTATTTTATATATGTATTTTTTATTTTATTTTTTTTTTTTTAGTGGTACTGGGGTTCCTGGAAGCCCTTCTACCTCTGGGCTACACTCCCAGACCTATTTATACATTTTTATTTGGAAACAGGGTCTCACTAAGTTGCTGAGAGCCTCACTAAGTAGCTGAGGCTGGCTTCGAACCTGTGCGATCCTCCTGTCTCAGCCTCCCAAGCGCGGGGATTACAAGCGTGCGCCACCACGCCCGGCCCTATATATGTATTTTTTAAATTTGGAAACAGGGTCTCTTATGCCAGCATGGCTGGCTTTGAACCTGCACGATCCTCCTGTCTCCGCCTCCTAAGCACAAGGATTACAAGTGTGCGCCACCACGCCCGGCCCCAGCCCTATTTTTTATTCTTTATTTTGAAATAGGGTCTCACTGAGTTGCAAGGGCCTAAGTAGCTGAGACTGGCCAGGAACCTGCAATCATCTTGTCTCAGCGTCCCAAGAACTGGGTTCTCACTAAGTTGCTGAGAGCCTCATTAAGTAGCTGAGGCTGGCTTTTGTGTGTGTGTGTGTGTGTGTGTGTGTGTGTGTGTGTGTGTGTGTGTGTGGTACTGGGGGTGGAACCCAGAGGCTTTCTACCTCCAAGTTATACTCCCAGACCTTTTTGTATATTTTATTTGGAAACAGGGTCTCACTAAGTTGCTGAGAGCCTCACTCAGTAGCTGAGGCTGGCTTCAAACCCATGCGATCCTCCTGTCTCAGCCTCCCAAGCTTGGGGATTACAAGCATTCGCCACCACCCCCGGCTTGAGGCTGTGGCTTCTAAACTGTGCGATCCTCCTGTCTCAGCCTCCCAAGGGCTGGGATTACAAATGTGCACCACCACGCCCAGCTGATACCTTGCTTTTAATTTTGCTTCTTCAGCTTTCTCTGGACTAGTCATTTTTATCTTTCATTTCCTTCTGCTCCTCCACGGAGGCTGCCTCCGGGACTTTCCATCTGCCTGTTTTTTTAAACAGAGTCCCAAGTCGCACAACATTGTTGAGGATGGCTTTGAACATGTGATCCTCTTGTCTTGGCTTCCCAATTACTGGGATTACCCGTGTACCATCACACCCTGCTTGAGTTCCTTTTGGTGGAGGTTATAAGATCACTGTCTAGCTGCGCACAGTAGGACATACCTGCAATCCCAGTATTTGGGAGGCTGATACAGAAGGACCACAGGTTTAAGGCCAGCCTTAGCAATTTAGCAAGACCCTGTTTCAAAATTTATTTTTAGCAGCTTGGCATGGTGGCACATGCCTGTAAAACCCAGCAATTGGGAGGCTGAGACAGGTGGATCAGGATTTGTGAACAGCCTCAGTTACTACATAGTGAGGCCCTTGCAAACTCAATGACACCTTGCTCACCTTGTTTCTTTTTCTTTCTTTCTTTTTTTCCTTTTTTTTTTTTTTTTTTTTTTTGGTGGTGGTGCTGGGGATGGAACCGAGAGGCTTTCTATCCTCCCAGACTTATTTTCTATTTTATTTGGAAACAGGGTCTCACTAAGTTGCTGAGAGCCTCACTAAGTACCTGAGGCTGGTTTTGAATCTACACAATCCTCCTGTCTCAGCCTCCCAAGTACTGGGATTACAAGCATGCACCACTATGCCTGGCAACACACCTTGTTTCAAAATAAAGAATAAAGCCGGGCATGGTGGTTTACGCTTGTAATCCCAGCATTTGGGAGGCTGAGATCGGAGGATCGTGGTTCCTGGACACCTCAGCTACTTAGGCTCTTTGCAACTCAGTGAGACCCTGTTTCAAAAATAAAGAATTCAATAGGCCTGGGGAGTGTAGCTTAGAGGTAGAATTCCCCTGGGTTCCAGCCCCAGTATCAGGAAAAAATATATATTACTTTTAGCAGCCTAACGTGGTGGTATAATCCCAGTACTTGGGAGGCTGTGACAGGAGGATCACAGATTCGCAGCAAACCTTAAGTACTTAGTGAGGCCCTCCACAACTTAAGAGTGACCCTGAATCAAAAGGATAATAGGGCTGGAAGCCAGGCATGGTGGTGCATGCTTGTAATCCCAGCTTTTGGGAGGCAGAGATAGGAGGATCACAGTTTGAGGCTGGCCTCAGCTACTTAGTAAGGCACTTTGCAACTCAGCGAGACACTTTCAAAATCAAGAATAAATGGGAGGCTGAGACAGAAGGATCACGGTTTGTGGACAACCTCAGTTACTTAGGCCCTTTGCAACTCAGTGAGACCATGTTTCAAAATAAAGAATAAAAGCATTCGGGAGGCTGAGACCTGAGGATTGCAGTTCGTGGACAGCCTCAGCTACTTAGTGAGGCCCTCTGCAACTCAGTGAGACCCGGTTTCAAAATAAAGAATAAAATATAGGGCAGGGGTGTAGCTCAGAGGTCATATGCCCCTGGGTTCCATCCCCAAACCCGCAAAAAAAAAAAAAAAAGAATAAAAAATAGGGCTGGGGTGTCACTCGGAGGTAGAATGCCCCTGGATTTCACCCCAGTACTGCAAAAATAATAAAAATGAAAAAATAGGGCTGAAGGAATAGCACAGAGATAAAATGCCTGTGTATTCTGTATTTTGCCTGTGTATTGTATTTTGTAATACTGTAATTGCCAGTATTACAAAATTAAAATGGCTGAGGTGTAGCTTTAAGGTAAAATGCCTCTCAAGTTTATAATCCCAGTACTTGGGAGGCTCATACAGGTAGATAGTAAGTTCATAGCCAGCCTCAGCAATTTAGGACCCGTTTCCTTTTTTTTTTTTTTTTTTTTTGCGGGTCTGAGGATGGAATCCAAGGGTAATCAACCTCCAAGCTACACCCTCTGCCTTATTTTTTATTCTGTATTTTGAACGGTCTCACTAAGTTGTAAAGGGCCTCCCTAAGTAGCTGAGGCTGGCCGCGAACTGCCATCCTCCTGAATGCTGGGATTACAAGAGAGTGCCACCAAGCCCGGCTTTTTTTTTTTTTTTTTTTTTTTTTTTGTGGTACTGGTGATTAAACCCGGAGACAAACTGGGCGTGGTGGCGCATGCTTGTAATCTCAGCATTCGGGAGGCTGAGACCCGAGGATCGCAGTTCACAGACAGCCTCAGTTACTTAGTGAGGCCCTCTGCAACACAGTAAAAAATAGGGCAGAGGGTGTAGCTCAGGGGTAGAATGCCCCAGGGTTCCATCCCCAGACCTGCAAACAAATAAAAATAAATAAAAATAAACCCAGAGGCATTCTACCTCTGAACTACATCCCCAGCCTTATTTTTTAGTCTTTATTTTGAAATAGGGTCTCACTGAGTTGCAAAGGGCCTAAGTAGCTAAGGATGTTGCGGTCTGCGAACCACAAACCGCCTGCCTCAGCCTCTCAAGTACCGAAATTACAAGCATGAGCGAGCATGACTAACAACAAAAGCATCCTTTTGTTGTCAGGTGAATGGATGGCGAGGCTATTGGGGATTTAACCAGGGGCATTTTACCTCTGAGCTACACCTCGTAACCTATTTTACTTATTATTACTATTAATTTTTTTTGGCAGTATTGGGGATGGAACCCAGGGGCATTCTACCTCTGAGCCATACCCCCAGGCCCATTTTTAGTCTTTTATATTTTTGAAACAGGGTCTCACTGAGTTGCAAAGAGCCTCGCCGAGTAGCTGAGGCGGTCTGCGAACTGCAATCCTCAGGTCTCTACTTCCCAAATGCTGGGATTACAAGCGTACTCCACCATGCACAGCTAAACATTTAACTTTTAAAAAAAGGATTAATTTTTAAAAAGCTGGGGCATGGTGACGCACATTTTTTTTGCAGTAAAGGGGATGGAACCCAGGGGCATCCTACCTCTGAGCTATACCCCCAACCCTATTTTTTTATTCTTTATTTTGAAACAGAGTCTCACTGAGTTGTAAAGAGCCTCATGAAGTAGCTGAGGTTGGCCGTGAACTGTAATCCTGCTGTGTCAGCCTCCCAAATGCTGGGGTAAGAAACGTGTGCCACCATGCCCAGCTAAGCAGTGCAAACTTTTTTTTTTAAACTGGTTTTTTTTTTTTCTTGCTGGTATTGGGGTTCCTGGAAGCCCTTCTACCTCCGGGCTACACTCCCACACCTATTTTTACATTTTTTTATTTGGAAACAGGGTCTCCTAAGCCAGCGGGCGGCTGGTTTCGAACCTGCGCAATCCTCCTGTCTCTGCCTCCCAAGCGCTGGGATTACAAGCATGCGCCACCACGCCCGGCAGTGGTGCAAACTTCTAATTTCAGTACTTAGGAAGCTGAGACAGAAGAATCACATGTTCAAAGCTAGCCTTGGCAACATGGGAAGGCTCTCTGAAACCTAGTAAGACCGTTTCTGAGTAAGAAATAAAATTGAGCAGAGTATGTCACTCAGAGGTACAGTGCTTCTGTGTTCAACCAGTTCCACAAAAAAAAGTTAATTTATAACAATAGTTTGTGTGTGTGTGTGGTGCTAGGGATGGAACTCAGGGGCTTTCTACCTCCCGGGCTACACTCACAGACCTATTTTATATTTTATTTGGAAACAGGGTCTAAGTTGCTGAGAGCCTCACTAAGTAGCTGAGGCTGGCTTCCAACCAACCTGAGCCATCTTCCTGTCTCAGCCTCCCAAGTAGTGGGATTACAAGCGTGCACCATCACGCAAGCTGTATAATATTTTAACTTCTTGTCAAACATACATTCTCTAATACTACTTCATATGACACTCAGCTTGGCACAAAGTTATAGTTGTACTGATGTGTGTGTGTGTGAGTGAGTGAGAGAGAGAGAGAGAGAGAGAGAGAGAGAGAGAGAGAGAGAGAGAGAAGAGAAAGAGGAGAGGGGAGAGAGGGAGAGAAAGAGAGGATAGATACTGGATACTGGGGATAGAACCCAGGGGCATTCTGCCTCTGAGCTACACTCCCAGCCCTATTTTGTTTTTTATCCTCTATTTTGAAACAGGGTCTCACTAAATTACAAAGGGCCTCACTAATTAGCTGAGGCTGGCCAGGAAATGATGTCTTCCTGTCTCAGCCTCCTGAATGCTGGGATTACAAGCCTGCACCACACCCAGCTCTGCACTAGATTTTTTTTTAAGTACTGAGGATGGAACCCAGGGAGATTCTACCTCTAAGCTACCCCTGGCTCTATTTTCTTAATTCTTTATTTTGAATCAGGACCTCACTGACTTGAGGCTGCTGGCGAACCAGGAACCTCCAGTCTCATCCTCCCAAATGCTGGGATTACAAGCGTGTGCCACCACGCCCGGCTCTTGTACTAGATTTCTGACCCATTCCTAGTACATCCTCAACAGGCAACATGTAATGGAAAGACAGGTACAGCAACAATTTCGAATTCCAATGGATGTGTACTCTAATGCAAATACTAAAATCAAGCCAGACACACTGAATGCTGCAATAGAACCAATCACATTGAAAAAATTACATATTGTCTTTTAGAAGGAATTTGACAGGGAGCTGGGCATGGTGGCACAGGCTTGTAATCCGTAATTCCCGGAATTCGGGAGGCTGAGACCTGAAAATCACAGTTCACCTATAGCCTCAGCTACTTAAGTGAGACTTTACAATTCATTTAGATAGACACCGTTTCAAAATAAAGAATAAAAATTAGGGCTGGTGTGTAGCTTGGAGGTAGAATGACCCTGGGTTCCAGTTCCAGAAAAAAAAAATTAATTTGGCAGGCTGGGGATATAGCTTATTGGTAGAGTTTGCCTGACATTTGAGAAATCCTGAGTTGCTTGGGGATTCCCAATACCAAAGGGGCGGGGGGGGGGAATTTGTATTAGTCAAGGAGACAAAATGGACTAAAATCCTGAATCTTAATGCAATTTACAAACTGACCCATAATAGGCTCCCTGGAATTTCAGGGTCTACTTCGTCCAGAACAAACATTCCCATTATATGCTTTTATTTAAGGAACTGATTTTATGAAGACCATGTAGTCAAGAGCTTACCTGTGACTCTACCTACTGAAGTTTAAGGAATGGACACTCATTTGTCCCTCATCCCCTAACCACTTAACCTCTTTTCCTGCTTCACTGTGCTCCAGAAAGCCATACTTATCACTTGCTTTCAGAAGAGGTCAAACATTTCCATTAGACTTCAAAAATATCCATTTGTGCCAGGTGTGGTGGTACACACTTGTAATCCCCATGCTTGGGAGGCGGAGACAGGAGGATCACGTAGGTTCGAAGCCAGCCTCGCTGGCTTAAGAGACTCTGTTTCCAAATAAAATATGAAGTAGGTCTAGAGTGTAGCCCGGAAGTAGAAGGGTTCCATCCCCAATACCACCAAAACCAAAAACCAAAGCAACAAAAAAACTCCATTTATCTATCCATCATCCACTTATACATATCTAAGTATCAAGGACAAGCATTCTCTTCCCACAGCAATTGCTAGAAATCCAGAACAAAAGATCACCCAAAGACCCAAACTTTAATACCTAGGAGTATTAGCTGGGCGTGGTGGTGCACGCTTGTAACCCCAGCATTCAGAAGGCTGTGAGACTGGAGGATCACAGTTCGAGGACAGCCTCAGCTATTTAGTGAGGCCCTCTGCAACTTAGTGAGACCTGTTTCAAATAAAAGAATAAAAAGTAGGGCAGGCGGAGTAGCTTGGAGGTCAAATGCCCCTGAGTTCCATCCCCAGACCCGCAAAACAAACAAAAACCTAGGAGTATTAAAAATACCACACCAAACTTAAAAATAACTCTTTAATCATATGCACATAGGGGAATAAGGGCGCACCAGGCTGACTGGGGAAGGGCATCTCCCTTCGCCACCATCGGCCTGGCACAGTTCTGAGCTCACACACACACGGGGTGGTTGGGGAAGTACAGTAAGGGAACTGAGGAGACGAAGGCAATGGGAGCGGCCAGGGCTTGCAGCAGTCTCAGTCGGAGCACTCCAACACAGACTCGCTTAGTGCCAGGTCCCAGTAGTGCTCAGCCCCGTGCTTTTTGAAATGCTCGCGAGCCATGTTCTCTGTAGGGCACTGCTTAAACTTCATCTCTCCAAAGCTCCGGTCTTTGGCTGTACCCTAGGACAGAGACAAAAATTTTAGGGATTGAACTCAGGTGTGTTCTCCCCAAGATACACTTCTAACCCTATTTTTATTATGAAACAGGGTTTTATTAAGTTGTGGGAGGCCAGCTGGGAATGGTGGTGCATGCTTCTAATCCCAGTATTCGGGAGGTTGAGAGAGGAGGGTCACAGGTTCGCAGCCAGCTTCAGCTACTTAGTGAGGTCCTCCACAACGTAGTGAGACCCTGTTTCAAAATAAAACAAAGAGCTGGGCGTGGTGGCGCACGCTTGTAATTTCCGCGCTTGGGAGGCAGAGACAGGAGAATCATGCAGGTTCGAAGCCAGGCCCCCTTTTCCAAAGGAAAAAAATAAAGTATGAAAATAGGTCTGGGAGTGTAGCCCGGAGGTAGAAGGGTTTCCAGGAACCCCTGTACCACCAAAAAATAAAAACAACAAATAAAAAAATAAAAGAAAGAAAAACAGGGCTCAGGGTGTAGCCCAGAGGTAGATTACCCCTGGGTTCAATCCCCAGAAGAGAAAGAAAAAAAAAAAAAAAAGTCACTAGGGCCTTGTTAAGTTACTGAGGCTGGACTTGAAATTGTGATCCTCCTGTCTCAGACACTCAAGTACCTAAATATTGGGATTATAGGCATGTGTCATCATGCCCAGTTTAATATCTTTCCTTCTAGCAGGGGTGGTGGCTCACACTTGTAATCCCAATATTCGGGAGGCTGAAACAGGAGGATCACGGTTGTGGACAGCCTCAGGTACTTAGTGAGGTCTTCTACAATTTAGTGAGACCCTGTTTCCAAAACAAAGAATAAAAAAATAGGACTGGGGGTATAGCTCAGAGGTAGAATGCCTATGGGTTTCATCCCCAGTACCGCAAAATAATAACAAATAAAAATAATTTCTTTCCTTCTCTCATTTTGTTTCTGCAGTGCTGGGGATCAAACTCAGGGTTTTATGCATATTGGCAAGCACTCTATCACTGAAATATACCACTGGGCCTGCAATCTGTTATTTAAATTAAGATATAAGATTTTACAACATATAGTAACATCTGTGTCTTTCTTTTTTTTGGTACTGGAGATGGAACCCAGGGGCATTCTACCTCCCAGCGACACCCCCAGCCCTATTTTTTCATTCTTTTTTTTTTTTTTTTGCGGGTCTGGGGATGGAACTCAGAGGCACTCGACCTCCGAGCTACACTCCCTGCCCAGTTTTTTTATTCTTTACTTTTTTGCGGGTCTGGGGCTGAAACTCAGAGGCAACTACAACCCCTGCCCCTTTTTTTTTTTTTTTTTTTTGGAAACAGGGTCTCACTGAGTTGCGAAGGGCCTCACTAAGTAGCTGAGGCTGTCCGCGAACCGCGATCCTCCTGTCTCAGCCTCTTGAATGCTGGGATTACAAGCGTGCGCCACCACGCCCAGTTTACATCTGTGTCTTAATGTGCCTAGCTGAATATTTTACAGTGAGAACTCATTGTAACCTCTACCCCTTCCAAAACAGTATGAGTTTCCACAAATTCATATACATAAAGGATTCAGTTTTGTGACTGAAGGAGGGAAGATGAAAAATTCTGGACTCTAGAGTAAAAATTCAGGAAAGATCATGCACGGCGGAATGGGAGGAGCCTGTTGCCCACTAGGCCTCAAGGAATAGATTTAAGCCTTCAAGGAAAAAAGGAGTTAGACAGAGGCTGAGAGAATCTGTGTATATAAACTTACTGAAACTGTGTAAAGAAGCAGGAAGCTTTGGGGCCTAGAAACAAAGAACAACTGAGTAGGGAGAAAAGAAATGGGAAACCTGTGAAGAACAGTAACAGAGAAAGCCGGGTGTGATGGTGCACACTTGTAATCCCAGCATTTGGGAGGCTGAGATAGGATGATCGCGGTTCATGACCAGCCTCAGCCAGGCCCTTTGCAACTCAGTGAGACCATTTCAAAATAAAGAATAAAAAATAGAGCTGGGGATGTAGCTCAGAGGTAGAATGTCCCTGGGTTCCATCCTCAGTACTGCAAAAAAAAAAAAAAAAAAAAAAAAACAGCGATAGAGAAAGACAGCACTAGGGTAATGGTACCCTCAGCAAAGGCACCAGCAGCAATGGCAGGTATAAAGTACTACCTCAAGAGGCTACAGGAGGCTGGGGTAGAACTTGGTTTATTTCTGAACCCGAGTGTCCTCAGAGATAAGTGGAACAGAATGTGGAAGAGATATAAAGACCAGGATATTGTGTGTGTGTGTGTGTGTGTGTGTGAAAGAGAGAGAGAGAGAGAGAGAGAGAGAGGGAGGGAGGGAGGGAGGGGGGGAGGGAGGGAAGGAGAGAGAAGGGGCTTAAACAGAGAAACAGGATGGTTATTATTTAAATGAGGGTTATTAGCCAGGTGTGGTGGCACACGCTTGTAATCACAGCATTTGGGAGGCTGAGACCGGAGGATCGCGGTTGAGGCCCTTTGCAACTGAGTGAGACCCTGTTTCAAAATAAAGAATAAAAAACTGGGCAGGGGGTGTAGCTCAGAGGTCAAATTCCCCTGGGTTCCATCTGTAGTCACCCCACCAAAACATAAAATAGGTCTGCAGTGTAGCCTGGAGGTAGAAGGCCCCTGGGTTTCATCCCTAGTACCACACACAAAAAAATTAAAATACAATAAAAATAAATAAATAAATAAATAAATAAATAAATAAATGAAAGAAAGCCGAGCACGGTGGCACATGTTTGTTATTTCCAGTACTTGAGAGGCTAAGAAAGGAGAAATAGAGGTTTATGGCCAGCCTTAGATACTTAGTGAGACCCTTGTTTCAAAACAAAGAGTAAACAGGGCTAGGAGTATAGCTTGGAGGTAGAATGCCCTGGGTTCAATCATCATTACTGCAAAAAATAAAAAATAAAAAAAATAGAAAAAAATCTGGGGACGGTAACACATGCCTGTAATCCTCGTAGCCTGGTAGGCTGAGACAGGAGGATCACAGGTTAGATGACAACCTCTGTAAGTAGTGAGACTCTCATCAACCCAGCAAGACCCTGTTTCAAAAAAAATAAATAAAACAGGGAAGCCGGGTGAGGTGGCTTCCCACGCTTGTAATCCCAGTATTTGGGAGGCTGAGATAGGAGGATCCGGGTTCACAGACAGCCTCAGCTACTACTTAGTGAGGCCCCACTCAGTGAGACCCTGTTTCAAAATAAAAAATAGGGCTGGGGATGTAGCTCAGAGGTAGAATGCACCTGGGTTCTACCCCTAGTACTGCAAAATTAAATTAAGTTTGGGAATGTAGCTCAGAGGTAGAATGCCCTCCCTGGTTTCAATCTCCAGTACCAAAAAAAAAAAAAAAAAAAAAAACCCAAAACTATATGTAGTGGTAAATGCTTATAATTCTAGTACTTGGGAGGCTGACAGGAGGAGAGTAGTTTTTCAGCCAGCCTCAGAAACTTAGGGACATTGTTTCAAAATAAAAATAAAAAAGGCTGAGGGTACACACACACACTTGGAGACAGAATGCCCGAGTTTGATCGATATCTCTCTCTCTCTCTCTCTCTCTCTCTCTCTCTCTCTCTCTCTCTCTCTCTCTCTCTCTCTCCCCCCCCCTCTCTTATTTTAATAGTCAGGGTCAGAAAATAGGAAATGGACTTTTGTGGACCTGGGGATAGAACCCAGGGGCATTCGACCTCAGCTATATCGCCTGCCCTATTTTTTATTCTTTACTTTGAAACCAGGTCTCACTGAGTTGCAGAGGGCCTCACTAAGTAGCTGAGGGTGTCTGCAAACCGCGATCCTCTGGTCTCAGCCTCCCGAATGCTGGGATTATAAGCATGCGCTACCACGCCCGGCTTGGACTTTTAAAAACACTGTTCAAGTCTATATAATGGCTTGTCTCATGGGGAAGAGAACACCAGAATAGGTTAGACTTTCTTGCTCTAGCAAGCTCAAATTGTGTCAGACAGTTTTAATCATCTGCCACAGAGTGCTGCTTGCAAAGGAAATAAGACTTTTTCAGATACTTTTTTCAAATCTGAATAAAAACTAAATCCCTTAGTAATAATATAGCACTCTTTATTGGGGGATTGAACCAGGAATATTATACCTCTGAGCTATACTCCCAGTCCTATTTTATTTTTTTTATTTTTTTGGTGGTACTGGGGTGGAACCCAGAGGCTTTCTACCTCCAGGGCTATACTCCCAGACCTATTTTATATTTTATTTGGAAACAGGGTCTCACTAAGTTGCTGAGAACCTCACTAAGTAGCTGAGGCTGGCTTTGAACCTGTGCGATCCTCCTGTCTCAGCCTCCCAAGTGTGGGGATTACAAGTGTGCGCCACCATGCCCGGCTTCTATTTTATTTTTTATTTCGAAAAAGGGTTTGCTAAATTGCTGAGGCTGGCTCTAAACCTCAATCTACCTATCTCATGAACCCAAGTACTGGGATTACAGTGTGCCCTACGATGCCCAGCCTTTTACTTTAATACTGAGTCTCACTAAGTTGCTGAGTTTGGCTCTTAACCTTCCATCCTCTTGTCTCAGCCTTCCAAATTACTGGGATTACATGCATGTGTAACCATATGTAGCCTCTACCATTTTAAAAATAAGCTATTTCAGCCAGGCATGATGGTGCATGCCTTTAACCCCAGTACTTGAGAGGCTGAAATTGGAGGATCATAGATTCCTAACCAGACCCAGCAATTTAATGAGGGCTTCACAACTTAGTGAGACCTTGATAAAATGGGGCTAGGAGTATAGCTCAGAGGCACAATGCTCCTGGGCTCAATCCCGAGTACCACACAAAAATAAATCAATAAATAAAAAAAAAAATATTGCACTGAGCATGGTAATATTGCCTGTAATCCCAACTACTTGTGAGGCTAAGGCAGAAGGATCAACAAGTTCCAAGCCAACCTAGGCAATTTATAAGACTTTGTCTCAAAAAAATATAAAAATGGTGTGGACTGTAGCTCAGTGGTAAAATGCATACTTAGCATGTCCAAGACCCAGGGTACAATCCCTAGTACTGCAAATAAATAATTAGTTAACAGAAATAAGCATATTCAGCTGGGCGTGGTGGCAGACGCTTGTAATCCCAGCATCCGGGAGACTGAGACTGGAGGATCGCGTTTCGCGGCCAGCCTCAGCTACTTAGTGAGGCCCTCTGCAACTTAGTGAGACCCTGTTTCAAACATAAAGAATAAAAAATAGGGCAGGGGCTGTAGCTTGGAGGTCAAATGCCCCTGGATTCCATTCCCAGACCCGCAAAAAGAAAAGAAAAAAAAAAAAGAGAAGCAAATTCAAATAATGGACGCTACACATGTAAGTCCATCTAACAATAAAATGAAATTAGTAATACTGGTTCACTGAGACGAGTACAAGGGTCAAAAAATTGGATGACCATATAAAAAAGGTTCCACTCGCTGGTGTGGGGTGCACACTTGTAATCCCAACATTTGGAAGGCTGAGACAGGAGGATCGGGGTTCACAGACAGACTCAGCTACCTAAGTGAGATCCTTTGCAACTCAGTGGGACCCTGTTGCAGAATGAAGATTAAAAATTAGGGCTGGGGATGTAGTTTGGGGTAAATGCCCATGGTTCCATCCCTAGTACCACAAACAAAAAAACATACAGGGTTCCAAACATAAACAGGAATTCTTTCAGAGATTATTCACTCTAGGTTTTTCCCACTTTACGGCTCTACTTGAATAGAATAAACAATTATGAACTGGCTGAAGCCAGAGATGGTGCCATATGGTGTAATCCCAGTTCTTAGGAAGCTGAGAAGGAGGATCACTGTTTCAAGGACAGCATCAGCAAGTAGTAAGACTCATCAACTTAGTGAGATCCTGTTTCAGTATAAAAATAAAATAGGGCTGGGGATATAGCTCGGAGGTGGAACACTCCTGAGTTCAATCCCCAGGACCAAAACAAAACAAACAAAAAAAAACTAGTTGAGGGTTTTGACAAAGGATCACCTACCTCCCAGACTAGTACACATTTGTTGGTTTTCTTCACAGCTTCTTCATCAGATTCTTCATCATCTGGAAAAGATATTATAGTTAAATCTTCTTCTAAATTGAAGACAAGAAACCATAGATTTAAGTTCTAAACTAAAAGTCTACCCAAATTCTTTTTTTTTTTTTTTTTTTTTTTTGTGGTGCTGGGGACTGAACCCAGGGGCATTCTACCTTCAAGCCACACCCCAGCTCTATTTTTTATTCTTTATTTTGAAACAGGGTCTGAGTTGCAAAGGGCGTAAGTAGCGAAGGCTGTCCGCGAACCAGGATCCTCCTGTCTCAGCTTCTCAAATGCTGGAATTACAAGTGTGCACCACCATGCCCGGCTCCGATTTTTTATTCTTTGAGACAGGGTCTCACTAAATTGTGCAGTGCCTCACTAAGTAGCTGAGGCTGTCCGTCAACCTGGATCCTCCTTTCTCAGCCTCCCAAGTACTGGGATTATAACCGTGCTCAACCAAGGTTCCACTTGCTGGGCATGGGGTGCACGCTTGTAATCCCAGCATATGGGAGGCTGAGACTGGAGGATTGTGGTTCACATACAGCCTCAGCTACCTAGTGAGGCCCTTTGCAACTTAGTGAGATCCTGTTTCAAAATAAAGAATACAAAAATAGGGTAGGGGGTATAGCTCGGAGGTCAAATGCCCCTGGGTTCCATCCCCAGACCTGCACAAAAAGAAAAAGAAAAACAAGGGTCTCAGCTGGGCGCAGCGATGAGTGCAACCACTTGGGAGATTGAGATTGAGACAGGATTATCACTAGAGCCCCAAAATTTGAGACCAGCCTGGGCAATATAAGACTGCATATTAAAATAAATAAATAAGCTGAGCGTGGTGGCGCACCCTTGTAATCCCAGCATTCGGGAGGCTGAGACCTGAGGACTGCGGTTCTCGGACAGCCTCAGCTACTTAGTGAGGCCCTCTGCAACTCAGTGAGACCGGGTTTCAAAACAAAATATTAAAAATAGAGCAGTGGCTGTAGCTCGGAGATCGAATGTCCCTGGGTTCCATCCCTAAAACCCGCAAAAATAAATAAATTAATTAATAAATAAATACAAGGTTCTGTGTGGGTGTTTAATGCTGATCCAGATTTTCAAAGATGGGAAGAATGTTGATGAAAATATGAAGGTTACAAGAATGTTAAAAAAGTGTGTGTGTATATGAATGTATATCTGAATATATATGCAAAATATATATGATAAAATTGGACAGAAAGAAAAGTAAGCTTCGTGTGGTTGTGCACACTTCTAGCCCCAGAATATGGGAGGCTGAGACAGAGGACTGCAGGTTCCAGATCAGCCTCAGCAACTCAGTGAGACTCAGCAACCTAGCAAGACCCTGTTTCAAAACAAATAGAAAGGCTGGAGGTGTTGCTCAGAGATAGAATGCCCCTAGTAACAGCATTTTTTCTCCCTTTCTTCTTCTTTTTTGTACTGGGGATTGAACCTAGAGGCACTCTAAATCTAAGCTCCACTCCAAGCCTGATTTTATTTCCTATTTGGAAACAGAGTCTAAGTTGCTGAGAGCCTCATTAAGTTCCGGAGGTTGGATTTTAATCTGTGATCCTCTTGTCTCAGTCTTCTCCCAAGTACTGGAATACAAGCACGTACAAATATGCATGGCTTAAAAATTTTTTTTTTATTCTTTCTTGTGGTACTAGAGATGAAATCCAGGGGCAGGCATTCTACACCTCCAAACTACGTCCCTAGCCCTATTTTATTCTTTTTTTTTTCCTTCAGTACTGGGGATGGAACCCAGGAGCTTTCTACCTCCGAACTATACCCCCAGCCTTATTTTTTACTCTTTATTTGGAAATAGGTTCTCACTGAGTTGTAAAGGGCCTCACTAAGTAGCTGAGGCTGGCTGCAAAACGTGATCCTCCTGTCTCAGCCTCCCAAATGCAGGGATTACAAGTGTGCGCCACCACATTCAGCTTCCTATTTTATTCTTAATTTTTTTTTTTTTTTTTTTGGTAGTACTAGGGATAGAACCCAGGGGCATTCTAGCTAAGAGCTACATCCCAGCCCAATTTTTTTATTCTTGATTTTGAAACGGGGTCTCACTAAATTGCAAAGGACTTCACTAAGCCTTTTTAAGAAAGAATTTAACAATATAGATACTGCACACATGAATACATGGCTTGGTGAATTTTCAAACTAAAAGCATTCATGTAACCAGTATCTAGATCCAGGGTAGATGGGAGTCAGCTATAGTAGTAAAACCTTACAAGACAGGCAAAGGAAAACACCCATGAATATGATCATATAATAAAAACTATAAAATGTCCAGCAGGCTCACAGTCTGAATGTGTCTTTCTAAAGTTCCTGAACACTGTCTAGTGTTAGCTGGAGATCACAGGGAGTATGACAAATGGAGAGATGGCGCAGCCCCACCCCCACAGCTCCCCACTTGGCCCCTCTGACCCCCATTCACCATCGCCCTTTGTGTTAGATGTCTGTTCGTCCCACTTTATCCGATGCAGCATAAGACGCTTAAATTTCTTCTGGGCCTTGGGGCCTGGAAACAGAGAAGGAGAATTTTGCCATAGCTGTAGAAGATGATGGGACAGAAAGAACCTCTAAGCACACTTAATGCCCAGAGGTTAATGTGATAGCTGAAGCAATCCCAGAAATCACGTCTGTGGCCTACTCTAATACACACAGATGCAGCCTATTCTATCCAGGTATGGCTCTAAAATACAATCGCTTCCTCCCTTCTCCCCGCATGGCTCATAACTCCTCTGGGGAAAACCTCTCTCCATTGTTTTCAGACTCACCCCCTTCCACCACTACCACGTTGACGTCCTTGTGCAGCACCACCACCCCTGTCAGGTACAGCTGCCCAGCGTTGGCCTCAACCTTGAACTTCTTGGCTGGGTTGCTCAAATTCCGAACTCTGGAGGAGGGAAAGTTTAGTTATGTCTTCAATTTAAGCATCAGTAGGTGCCTGATGGAATAGCAAGCAAATAAACAGATGAATCCAACATGGCTTCACTAAAATTAAAGATCTCTGGAGCAAATATATATCCACTATCTAATATTTCTTCAGTGTAGCATTGTGCACCTTACCAAAAAATAGTAAGTACTCAAATTTTACTCTAAGAAGCCAGGCGTGGTGGCGTACGCTTGTAATTCCAGTACTTGGGAGGCTGAGACAGGAGGATCGCACAGGTTCAAAGCCAGCCTCAGCTACTGAGTGAGGCTCTCAGCAATGTAGTGAGACCATGTTTCCAAATAAAACACAAAATAGGTCTGGGAGTATAGCCTGGAGGTAGAAAGCCCCTGGGTTCCACCCCCAGTACCGAAAAATAAAAAATAAAAAATAAATTTACTCTAAGAAGCCAAGTGTGGTGACACATGCTTGCAATCCCAATATCTGGGAGGCTGAGACAGGAGAATCACAGGTACATGGCCAGCCTCAGCTAATTAGTGAGGCCCTTCCCAATTTAGTGACACTCTATTAAAAAAAAAAAAAAAAGGCTAAGGGTTTAGCTTGGAGGAAGAATGCCCCTGGGTTTAATCCCCAGTACCAGGGGAAAAGAAATTTACTCTAACGAGGGAGTCAGGCATGGTGGCACATGTCTGTGAGACCAGTACTTAGGAGGCAAAGACAGGAGGACCACAGGTGTGAAGCCAGCCTCACCTTCTCAGTGAGGCTCTCAGCAACTTAGAAGACTCTGTTTCCAAATAAAAAAAATAAAATAAAATAGGGCTAGGGGCATAGCTCAGAGGTAAAATACCACTAAAAACCAAACCAAAACAAAAAAAGAATGAGGGAGAGGTAATTACTGTCATCTAAAGATAGCTGAAAGATCATTGTGTCCGACAGCATTAAGATCTACAATTTTAGCTGCCATCCAGACGCCTAAAATGTGGTCCTTAAGTAAGCACGAGAATTTTCTAGGGGACATGAAAAACTGTTGATAGGAACTACCTATGAAGGACAGGAAAAATCAGAGGACAGGGAGGGGCTCTTAAGTAGTGCCCTCCTATACTGTTATTTATTTTGGCGGGTCTGGGGATGGAACCCAGGGGCATTCAACCTCTGAGCTACAACCCCTGCCCTATTTTTTATTCTTTATTTTGAATCAGGGTCTCACTGAGTTAAAAAGGGCCTCACTAAGTAGCTCAGGCAGTCCCCGAACCACGATCCTCTGGTCTCAGCCTCCCGAATGCTGGGATTACAAGTGTGTACCACCACGCCCGGCTTCTTTTATTAATCTTAAAAGCATTCAATACCTTTGTAATAATGTACCATTCTTCTAATAAAGAACTAGTTAAAAGAAATAAGCACATTTAAGAAATAGAAGATACACATGTACTCAACCTAAAAGAATAAAATTAAAACACTGAATCAATGCAAAAGTAGAAAAAGATTTACAATGAACACAGTTTGAAACAAGGATAGATTATTGCAATACATCAAGATAAAGATATAACTAAGAAAAAACATTCTCTTGGTGGTACTGGGGGTTCCTGGAAACCCTTCTACCTTCAGGGTACACTCCCAGACCTATTTTTATATATTTTTTAAATTTGGAAACAGGGTCTCTTAAGTGCTGGCTTCGAACCTGCGCGATCCTCCTGTCTCCGCCTCCCAAGTGCGGGGATTACAAGCCTGCGCCACCACGCCTGGCTTGAAAAGACATTTTTAAACTTCACAGTGGATGAACAATTCTTAGTTTGTAACTTGGCCTAAGTATATTTGTTCATTCACTCATTCTTCAGAACAAATATGAATTAACAAAGACTTGAATTAGAAGAATTAGATAATTATAAAAATAAGTCTTTAGCCCTCACCACTGTGAAAGACTCGGTAGCTCTTGATTTACACTGGGGTCATCCTGTGAGAATAGGGCCTGCTGGGAATACTTTTAGGCCACAATGTTTCTGCCTCAAGCACTAAGGGGAAGGACAGCCTCATATGGACACCTACCTATATACAGATATGTGTACCCCCTGTGAAATGTCTTCTTTAAGCTTTTTAATTTTCTTGACCTTTCTCTGTTCTGCCGTAAGTTTTCGGGCAGCGTTGGCCTCTTCGTGCGCTCTGTCGTGACAGGAATGACATCCACAAGTGAGAAAGGCATTGAAGATCAGAGGCAGGGCTAAGGGAAAGAGAGAGCAACAGAGGACTCTCCCCTCCCTCCAACTGTGCAACCCCCGGAAGAGTTGGGGAAAGGCACCTGCCCTGGGTTTCCGCCCAATCCCGTGGCACTTACTTCTGTCTTTTTGCCATCTGAGCTCTGACATGGGCTTCTACCTTCGTGGGGTCTTGAACAGCTTCTGTTCCTAATACTCGCATCAAATTAGAAATTCTCACTGTGGTGGAGAAAGGACAGCAATCAATTTCCTAAGTTACTTCTCTAGCTGGGATAACTTATCTCTCCTTTGATTCTGTAAAACAAAGCCCTCAAAGAAAGATGTTACGGTTTCCCTAGAATTAAAGAAACTCGCTGCCCTTTTTAGTAGCAGGGCTAAGACACATACCTTTGGGTTCTGGGGGCGGCATCAGGCCCAGCCTGACTTTCTCTTGAAGCTCCTTCTGTGCCTCCCTCCTTGTTTGCCTCCGAAGTTTCTTCTGTTCCTTCTTGGTAAGGTACACCCCCAGGGTAACTGGTGTGTCATTGTCAACTGTCAGGCAGAGAATGAGCAACAAGGTATTAAGAATATTAGCGATTCAGGTGAATATCAATCACATTAAAAGAAACTTTAGCCCAGCAAGGTGGCGCGTCCCTTAATCCCCATACTTGGGACACTGAGACAGAAGGATAGCAGTCTTGAGGCCAGCCTCAGCCCCACAGTGACACTCTCGGCAACCTTTTTCAAAACAAAAAAATAAACAGGCCTAGTGATGTAAGCCTGGAGGCAGAACACCCCTGGATTCAATACCCAGTACCAAAGGAAAGAAAAAAAAAAAACCCAAAACTTTATGATACTGAGGATTGAACTCAGGAGCATTCTAATTCTGAGCTACATCCTCAGCCCTATTTTATTTTTGATTTTGAAAGAGTCTAAGTTTTGGAGGGCCTCACTATAGGTTGCTGAGGTTGGCCATGAACTTGCAACTCTCCTGTCTCAGCCTCCCAGACACTGGAATTACACACATGCACTATCAAGCCCAGGTTATTGTTAGTTGTTTTTAAATTGTGACAGAGATAATGTTTTCTTTTTAGTGGTGATATGGGATTGAATCCAGGGACATTCTACTTCTAAGCTATACCTCCAGCCCTACTTTACTTTTACTTTTTTTTTTTTTTTTGGTGGTACTGGGGGTGGAACCCAGAGGCTTTCTACCTCCGGGCTATACTCCCAGACCTTTTTTATATTTTATTTGGAAACAGGGTCTCACGAAGTTGCTGAGAGCCTCACTAAGTAGCTGAGGCTGGCTTCGAACCCGTGCGATCCTCCTGTCTCAGCCTCCCAAGCACGGGAATTACAAGCATGCACCACCACGCCCGGCTTACTTTTAATTTAGAAGTAGTCTTGCTAAGTTGCTGAGAATGGCTTCCAACCTGCGATCCTCCTGTCTCAGTCTTCCAAGTACAAGGGTATGCCACAACACCTGGCTTATGGTTGTTTTTAAGAAGCATTCCTTTCAGCCAGACATTGAGGCTGGTCTCACAGTTTTGAGACCAGCCTCAGCAATGTAGGGAGACTCTCAGCAATCTATAGAGATCTTGATTCAAAACAAAGATAAAAAGACGGGTGTGGGGGCGCACGCTTGTAATCCCAGCATTCCGGAGGCTGAGACCGGAGGATCGCGGTTTGCAGACAGCCTCAGCTACTTAGTGAGGTCCTCTGCAACTTAGTGAGACCCGGTTTCAAAATAAAGAATAAAAAATAGGGCAGGAGGTGTAGCTCGGAGGTCGAATCCCCTTGGGTTCCACCCCCAGACCTGGAAAAAAAAAAGAGAAAAAGGAGTATGGGGAGAAGCTCAGAGGCAGAATGCCCCTGGGTTCAATTCCCAGCATCCACCCCCCCGCTACTCATATACTTCATAAGCAGTGTTTTCTAAGTAGTTTTTCTTTAAAAAGTTGAATTCTTTCATCAAATGAAATGAAACAAATATAGAAAACAAAATTAGAGCTGTTTTAGTTGCTTTTGGTGAGAATTTGAAATAAGTGAAAGCTATCTAAAATAGCATTTGGATCCCACCTACTCTACCTCAATGTTTAACTGGAATATGATTTGAAAATCACTGATCTGAGCCAGGTGTGGTGGCGCACGCTTGTAATCCCAACATTCAGGAGGCTGAGACCAGAGGATGAGGTTCAGGGACTGCCTCAGCTACTTAATGAGGCCCTCTGCAACTGAGTTGCTGATGCTGGCTGTGAACCTGTGATCCTCCTGTTTCAGCTTGCCAAGCACTGGGATTATAAGCTTGCGCCATCAAATCTGGCTTGAGTTTTTTTGTTTTGTTTTGTTTTAAAATACTTAAGAAGCCGGGCGTGGTGGCACACGCTTGTAATCCCCGCACTTGGGAGGCAGAGACAGGAGGATCGCGCAGGTTTGAAACCAGCCTCAGCTACTTAGTGAGGCTCTCAGCAACTTAGTGAGACTATGCTTTCAAGCCCCTGGGTTCCACCAACAATACCACACAAACACACAAAAAAAATATAAATAAAAATAAGACAGGCGTGGCAGTGTACACTTGTAATCCCAGCATTCAGGAGGCTGAGACCGGAGAATCGCGGTTCGCGGACAGACTCAGCTACTTAGTGAGGCCCTCTGCAACTCAGTAAGACCCTGTTTCAAAATAAAGAATAAAAAATAGGGCAGAGGGTGTAGCTCAGAGGTCAAATGCCCTGGGTTCCATCCCCAAACCCACAAAAAATAAAAATAAATAAATAAAAGCAAAATAAAGAATAAAAAATAGGGCTGGGGATGTAACTCGTAGATTGAATGCCCCTGGGTTCCATCCCTAGTACCGCAAAAAAAAAAAAAAAAAAAAAAAAAAAAAAAGAAAACTGCTCTGAGATTCTAGAGGATTTCCCCCCATTCCCTATGATTCTAAAAATACAAACTTTACTACCTACTACCTAAATCAGTGATTTTTTTTGGGGGGGGGGGGCTAGGTAAAGTCTATGAAAGTATAACCAGGCTGGGCATGGTGGCGCACACTTGTAATCCCTGAGCTTGGGAAGCAGAGACAGGAGGATCATGCAGGTTCAAAGCCAGCCATGCCGGTTTAAGAGACCCTGTTTCCAAATAAAAATATAAAATAGGTTTGGGTGTGTAACCCGGAGGTAGAAGGGTTTCCAGGAACCCCAGTACCACCAAAATAAAATAAGTCTGGGACTGTAGCCTGGAGATAGAAGTCCCCTGGGTTCCATCACCAGTACCATCACCAAAAATAAAAAATAAAAAATAATAGGGCAAGGGGTGTAGCTTGGAGGTCAAACGCCCCTGGGTTCCATCCCCAGACCCGCAAAAAAAAAAAAAAAAAAAAAAAAAAAAAAAAAAAAAAAGCCAGGCATGGTGTTGCACATACATAATACCAGTACTTAGGAGGCTGAGACAGGGAAATCACAGGTTGGAGGACAGCCTCAGCAATCTAGACCCTGTTTCAAAATAAAAATAAACCTGGGCATGGTGATACATGTTTGTAATCCCAGCATTTGGGAGGATGAGACATTCGCAGTTCCTGGACAGCCTTAGCTACTTAGTGAGGCCCTTTGAAATTCAGCGAGACTCTGTTTCAAAATAAAGAATAAAATATGGCAGGGGGTGTAGCTCAGAGGTCAAATGTCCCTGGGGTTCCATTCCCAGACCCGCAAAAATATAAAATAAAAACAAAAATAAAAATAAAACGGGCTGGTGATGTACCTCTCAAGTAGAATGTCTCTGGTACTGAGGATGGAACCCAGGGGGGCATTCAACCTCCAAGGTAAACCCCCAAACATATTTTTTACTCTTTATTTAGAAACAAGGTCTCACTAAGTTTTAGAGGGCCTCACAAAGTAGCTGAGGCTATCTATGAACCTGTAACCCTCCTGTCTCGGCCTCCCAAGTAGTGGGATTACAGGTGTGCATCACCATGTGCAGCTCCAGCTTTATTCTTGTGTACTACTATTGTACTCCTGCACGTCTTCCATATTTGTTTTGGTTTTTTTCTTTTTGTAGTAAGAATTTATTGGTTCAGATAGGTTTTACTTCTGGCTATGAGGTGTGTGGGGGGGTACTTGAAACAGGTTCTAAGTTGTCAAGGGCCTTGCTAAATTGCTAAGATTGGTCTCCAACTTGTGATTCTCCTGTCTCAGCCTCCCAAGCTCTAGGATTACAGGCACGCACCACTACACCTGGCTGAGAACATGTTCATCAATGCGCACAGTTCTGGAGTCGTGGTTGAGTCATCTGCACATTACCTGGAGGATTGAGCTGGGCTGGATGTTCAACAAGATTTGTGATTCCAAAATAATCTTCTCTCTTGGGATTTTCCTCTGTACTAAAATTGGAGGGAAAACAAAACAAAACAAAACAAAACCAGGATATGTGGGTAGAGATGATACCAAGAGAGGAATCTCAGAAACCCAATGAAAAAATTCACCCTCTATAATGTGCTCTACTGCTTTAGGCACTTATACATCTACTACAATATGTAATAAGATTATACATAATTTCCAGGATGAGAAAACTGGATCCCATTAAGGCTGGACGCACTCTCCACAACAGTCATTCTCAATCTTTTTTCTACCCTAATGCTCCAGACAGATGCCATGTTCTCGAATAACAGTAAGCCCGTGGGACAGTGTAGACAAAGGAAGGGTAAGAAGAGGCAAAGACTCAGTCTCTTAAAGTCATGTATCAGAATGATGAGCAGATAGAGCTAAAGTTCTCCACATGTGTTAATAAAGTTATAGTTATCACTAACCCATTAACTAAGAATCCTTGCTGTGTCCTATGACTGGATCTGTAAAAACTGTAAACACCAAAAATGTTGCAAAAAAAATGTAAGTAAGAGCCAGACATGGTGGTGTATGTCTGTAATCCCAGGACTTGGGAGGCTGAGACAGGAAGAGAGCAGGTTCAAGGCCAGCCTCAGCAACTTAGTGAAACCCTGCTTCACAGTAATAACAACCAAAAAAGGGGGTGGGGGGGGCTGGGGAGTGTGGTTCGGAGGTAGAATGCTCCTGGGTTCAACCTCCAGGACTACAAAAAAAAAAAAAAAAAGCAAAATATGTTTAAAACAATAACTGTGTAAATATAATAGCTGCATGTGGTAGTGCACGCCTGTAATCCCAGTACTCAGGAGGCTAAGACAGGAGGATCAGATAAAAGTTTCACGGCCAGCCTTAGCAACTTGGTGAAACCCTGTTTCCAGATTAAAAAAAAAAGGGTTGGAGACATAGTGCAGAGGTAGAACACCTCTGGGTTCAATCCTGTAGACCAAAAACAAAACAAAAAGCAAATGCACCTTGGGTTCTGGGTTCAATCCCCAACACTTAAGAAAAACAAAACAACAGATTTGCTTTTATAGATTTATATAACTTATTCTGCTACATTAACCTAGACAAACAGCTAAAAATATTGTTTAAAAATTTATGAGCTTCTTGCTGGGCATGGTGGCGCACGCTTGTAATCCCCGCACTTGGGAGGTGGAGACAAAAGGATTGCGCAGGTTCGAAGCCAGCTGCGCTGGCTTAAGAAACCCTGTTTCCAAATAAAAAAGTATAAAATAGTGGTAGTAGTAGTAGTAATAATAATAATAATAATAATAATAATAATAAGAAGAAGAAGAAGAAGAAGAAGAAGTAGTAGTAGTAGTAGTAGTAGTAGTAGTAGTAGTAGTAGTACCGGGAGTGTAGGTTTCCAGGAACCCCAGTACCACCGAAAAAAATAAAAAAATAAATAAAAATTTATGAGCTTCTTGAGCCAGGAGTGGTGGCACATGCTTGTAATACCAGCACTTGGGAGGTCGAGACAGGAGGATCACAGGTTCACTGCCAGCCTCAGCTACTTAGTGAGGTCCTGTTTCAAAAATAAAGAATAAATTTTTTTTTAAAAGTAGGGCTGGGGGTGTAGCTTGGTATTAACAAGCCTACTCACAGGTCGAAGCCATTGGGGATGATGTAAGAGTCCCACCACTCAATTTCAGGGATATCGCCTTCCCTTAGCTCTTTCTTAGGAGCAATGAGGGCAAGCCTCGTTGAAGTGTGGATGCCTGTTTTTCGAGCAGCCTGTGAAATCTCTGCCTGAAGCTTCTCCAATTGAGCCTAAAGACAAGATAAACCAGACAGGAAGATAAATTGGAGCCCCAGATAAGTGGCAGAATCCCCCCTCCATTTTGTGGTACTGCAGATTAAACCCAGGGGCATTCTACCTCTGAGCTACACTCCCAGACCTATTTTATTTATTTTCTTTTGTGTGTGTGTGTGTGGTACTGGGGGTGAAACCCAGAGGCTTTATACCCCCGGGCTATATACTCCCAGACCTATTTTTGGAAACAGGGTCTCACTAAGTTGCTGAGAGCCTCACTAAGTAGCTGAAGCTGGCTTCGAACCTGCGTGATCCTCCTGTCTCAGCCTCCCAAGCGCAGGGATTACAAGCGTGCGCCACCACACCCGGCTTATTTTATTTATCAATCTAGCAAGACGCTGTTTGAAAATAAATAAAATAAGCCGGGTGTGGTGGCTGAGGCTACCCTCGAGCCTTCAATTCTCCTGTCTCAGCCTTCCAAGTATTGGGATTAAAAGCATGCACCATCACGCCTGGCCCAAATTTTAAAACACCCCACTGTTGAACTCTTTCTGCCTAATGCAACAAGTTCACTTGTAAAAGCTTAGAAAAAAGCCATTCTGTTTTATCCATTCCTTGGTTTACTTACATATATCTTTCCCCCAGCCCTCTTCCATTGTACCACAGTTGTGTGCCTGCAGCTGTTCTGCAGAAATGGAATTCTTTGAAAACCTCACTTTAACAGGACAAAACAGAAAAGGAAAACTAATTGAATATATAGTCCATTCAATTCTCCAGGTGTTTGGAGTATCTAAGGGTGTGTGTGTGTGTGTGTGTTGGGGGGGTTAGGTACTAAGGACTGAATTTAGGGGTATTCTATCTCCAAACTATACCCTCAGCCCAATTTTATTTATCTTAAGCAGGGTCTTGGTAAGTTGCTGAGAGTCTCATTGAGCTGCCAAGGCTGACTGTGAACCTGCAATCCTTCTGTTTCTGCCTCCCAAATACTATGATTTCACAGAGGGTTTTGAATTGTTTCCCTTTACTGTTAGCTGTATGAGAAAATTATCAAACTCAATTTATTTCCCCCAAGCCAGGCGTGGTGGTGCACTCTTGTAATCCCAGCATTCGGGAGACTGAGACTGGAGGATCACAGTTTGCGGACAGCCTCTGCTACTTAGTGAGGCCCTCTGCAACTCAGTGAGACCCTGTTTCAAAATAAAGAATAAAAAATAGGGCAGGGGGTGTAGTTCGGAGGTTGAATACCCCTGGGTTCCACCCCCAGACCCGCAAAAAAAAAAAAAAAAAATTCCCCCCTAAGTAGAATAATAATTAGGAAGATTGCCAGATGTGGTGGCACTGGTCTGTAATCCCAGTATGGGGGAGGCTAAGAACCGCAGGTTCAAGGCCAGCAGCAACAATTTAGTGAGATCTGATTTCAAAATAAAAAGTAAAGCCAATTTGGACCTGTAATCTCAGTACTTAGGAGGCTGAAACAGGAGGATTGCAGACTTGAGGCCAATCTGGGCAATTTAGCCAGACCCTCAGTAATTTAGAGAGATCCTGTTTCAAATTAAAAAATAAAACAGAGCTGGGGGAGAGACTCAGAAGTAGAACATCCCTGGTTTCAATTCCCAGTACTAACCCCCCCAAAACAAAAACAAAAAACTGTGTGTGGTGGTGCATTCTTGTAATCCCAGTACTTGGGAGGCTGACACAGGAGGATCGCAGGTTTGAGGAAAAAAGCTTTGCAAGTAGCGAGACCCTCATCAACCTATCAAGACCTTGTTTCAATAAAACTAAAATGAGGTTGGGATGAATCTTGAAGTTAGAATACAATTTAGGAGATAAAAATCAAGTGTTCACTGAGCGTGGTGGTGCACACTTGTAATTCCTGTGCTTGGGAGGCTGAGACAGGAGGATCGCACAGGTTCAAAGCCAGCCTCAGCTACTTAGTGAGGCTCTCAGCAAATTAGTGAAACCCTGTTTCCAAATAAAATATAAAATAGGTTTGGGAGTATAGCCCAAACATAGAAAGCCCTTGAGTTCCACCCCCAGTACCACAAAAAAAAGAAAAAAAGAAAAGAAAAAACTTATTTCTTTAAATTACTTGTTTATCGAATTCCCCGCAACAAAGAGGATTGAGTGGACAGTATTTTTCTTTTTGTCAGCTTTCTTATTCTAAATTCTGGGAGCCGGGCGTGGTGGCACACACTTGTAATCCCAGCATTCGGGAGGCTGAGACCCGGAGGATCGTGGTTCGCGGACAGCCTCAGCTACTTAGGGAGGCCCTTTGCAACTCAGTGAGACCCGGTTTAAAATAAAGAATAAAAAATAGGGCAGGGGGTGTAGCTCAGAGGTCAAATGCCCCTGGGTTCCATCCCCAGACCCTCAAAAGAAAAAAAAAAATTCTGGGTTATATTCTAAGCTACATACCTTTGTCCGTAATCGTTGAGCAATCTTCTCAAATTTGCCCTTGTCATGAAATTTAAAGGTGCGTCTCTGGCGCTGGGAAGGGGCAATAGAGACTCGGGGGTCAAAAAAGGTATTGGACTCCATGTCCTCTGACGGCTTTTCTTTGAGCTGTTGCTTGAACTGTTCCCTCTTCACAGCACGGATGTTGGCCTTCAGAGTCGGCATGCGGTGGGTCAGTTCAATCTCCTTGCCTGTGGCATCTACAGTTCGACCTTGCTCATCGAGGATTAGCGGTGTAGGTTTAGTTTGATCTTTTAACTCTACTTTCCTGAAAAATAGCCCACAGGGAGACAAATCCTATAAGAAACATTTAAGGCGAACAGAAAATAAACGAAAGCAAAGCCAAAACAGACAAGTAGGTAAAATAATTCTAGTAAACATAATTCCATTGTTGAGTAAAATCTTGATTAAAAATATCTAACTGCCGGGCGTGGTGGCACATGCTTATAATCCCTGCACTTGGGAGGCAGAGACAGGAGGATCGCGCAGGTTCTAAACCAGCCCTGCTGGCTTAAGAGACCCTGTTTCCAAATTTAAAAAGTACAAAAATAGGTCTGGGAGTGTAGCCGAGAGGTAGAAGAGCTTCCAGGAACCCCAGTACCATCAAAAGAAAAAAATAAAAATAAAAAGTTAAAAATATCTAATTGGTCGGGCATGGTGGTGCACGCTTGTAATCCCAGCATTGGGTGGCTGAGACTGGAGGATCCGGGTTCATGGACAGCCTCAGCAACTCAGGCCCTCCGCAACTTGGTGATACCCTTTTTCAAAATAAAGAATATAAAATAGGGCAGGGGGTGTAGTTCAGAGTTCAAATGCCCCTGGGTTCCATCCCCAGACCCGTGGTGTAGTTCAAGAGATAGAATTCCCAAGTTCCATCTCAAGTACCCCCCCCCACACACACACAGAGCCTAAATAATCTCAATACTTGGGAGCTGAAACAAGAGAATTACAGATTCAGGAATACCTACTAGAGACTGTTTCAAAACAAAAATAAAACAGGGCTAGAAGTGTAGCTTGGAGGTAGAATGCCCCTGGATTCAGTTCCCAGTATCATATACACACAAACTAAAACAAAAAATCTCAGCTACTCAGGAAGTAGAAGCAGTAAAATACAAGTTCAAGGCCAGCAAAGGTAACTTTGCTAGAGAAATTATTTGCTCAAAATAAAGAATAAAATGGGCTAGAGGATACCTCAGCGCTATAGCACTTGCCTAGCAAGTTTGAGGTCCTGGGTTCAATCCCCAGCACCACCAAAAAGAAATGGAATAAGGTGAAACTGGGTTTTCTCAGCCTTTTGCCTAAGATGAAGTACAGTGACATCAAATTGGGCCTGGGTATGTACTTCAGTGGCACAGCACTTCCCATGCCAGCATGCACAAGGACTTGGGTTGTGCCAGCAAAGCAAAAATCACAGAACACCCTCCCCCAACACACACACACACACACACACACACACACACACACACACACACACGATATTTGGATAAAAGGTATAACTAAATAAATTTAATTTATAAATTTTTATTTGTTTGGTACTAGGGATGGAACCCAGGGGCATTCCACCTCTGACTATACCCTCAGCCACCCCCCCTTTTTTTTTTGGTGGTACTGGGGTTCCTGGAAGCCCTTCTATCTCCGGGCTACACTCCCAGACCTATTTTTACATTTTTATTTGGAAACAGGGTCTCCTAAGCCAGCGTGCACGGCTAGCTTCGAACCTGCGCGATCCTCCTGTCTTTGCCTCCCAAGCGCGGGGATTACAAGCGTGCGCCACCACGCCCGGCTCCCTCAGCCCTTTTTTATTGGCAGTTCTGGGGATTGAAACCAGGGGCATTATACCTCTGAGCTAACAAGCCCAGCCCAATTTTTTATTCTATATTTTGAAACAAAGTCTCACTGAGTTGCAAAGGGCCTCACTAGGTAGTTGAGGCTATCCATGAGCCACAATCCTGTCTCAGCCTCCCAAATGCTGGGATTAAAAATGTGCGCCACAATGCCCATTTTTTTAAAATTTTTTTTATTACTGATTTACTGTGGTACTGGGGCAAAAAATGCCACTGAACCCAGGGACATTCTATCTCTGAGCTACACACCTACATTATTTTATTTTTTGCGGGTCTGGGAATGGAATCCAGGGGCATTCAACCTCCGAGCTATATCCCCTTCCCTATTTTTTTTTAAATTTGAAACAAGGTCTCACTGAGTTGTGAAGGGCCTCACTAAGTAGCTGAGGCTGTCTTCGAACCACGATCCACGGATGCACCACTACACCCGGCATTATTATTATTATTTTTTATTAGGGTCTCACTAAGTTGCAGAGGGCGTTTCTGAGGCTAGCTATGAACCTGAAATGTGCACCACCACATCCAGCTTATTTTTTATCTTCCAAATTTCAGTACTGACAAGGGAGACCATGAAATCTACTTACGGGGGAGCGATGCCCATGGCATGGAGATTGGCCAGGCCCACCATGTTGGCATTGCCGATTAGCCCCGGCTTCAGTGCCAGCTGGGCTTGGATCCGGGCTTGGAGTTCAGCCGCTTTCCGTGCCTTCTCAATGGCATCATTCATGAAAGTAGCAGCCTGGGAGGGTTGGATAGTATTGCCAATTGGAAGTCGCTCTGGTTGGGAGGAAGAAGTGGTCTTTGGCTGTGAGAGAGAAAAAGATCACAAAGACTGAGATAGGCAGACTGACACCCAGACAGCGCGCACCATGTGGACTATGGCAGATGACCGTGGGGGAAACCCTGTGGCCTCTCACTGAGCGGATGGCAAGAAGCTCAGTGTTAACAGACCTCTTTGCAGAGTAGTCGGAGTACAGTACCTGGGGTGTAGGGGGACTGATGAAGCTCAGCTGTTTTTTCCTTTCCTCGATTTGTCGAGTTGCTGCCTCCATCATCTGTTTGATCTGCTCTCCAGAGGGGGAAAATTGGAAAAGTATTAATCTCTCCTTTTTTTTTTTTTTGAACCCAGGGGTGTTCTACCTCTGAGATACTCCACCAGCCCGATTATTATTGTTCACTTTGAAACAGGGTCTCCCAAAGTTGCTGAGGTTGGTCTTGAACCTGCAATCCTCCTGTCTCAGCCCCCCAAGTATTAGGATTACAAGCACACCCCACCATGCCCAGCTAATTTCTTCTTTTTATTTTTCCCATACAGACTGCTAAAATCATTCAAGTCTAGAGAGCTAAATGTTTCTGAATGACTCTACCATATTCTGCCTGCACCATAGACTAAAAAATGCTGTAAAGATTTAAAGAGCTGAGCACTAAAATTTTTCAACCTTTTTTTTTTTTTTTTTTTTTTGCAGGTCTGGGGATAGAACCCCAAGGCATCCGACCTCCGAGCTACACCCCCTGCAATATTTTTTTTTTTTTTTTTTTTTTTTTGCGGGTTTGGAGATGGAACCCCAGGGCATTCTATCTCCGAGCTATAACTCCTGCCCTATTTTTTGTTCTTTATCTTGAAACAGGGTCTCACTAAGTTGCGGAAGGGCTTACTAGGTAGCTGAGGCTGTCTGCAAACCGTGATCCTCTGGTCTCAGCCTCCCGATTACTGGAATTACAAGCGTGTGCCACCTAGCCTGGCTTCTATTTTTATTCTCTGTTTTGAAACAGGGTCTCACTAAGTATCTGAGGCTGTCCACGAACCGCGATCCTCTGGTCTCAACTTCCTGAATACTGGGATTACAAGCGTGCACCGCCACCACCGCCCAGCTCAACCCACTTTCTAAATCAGGATTGGCATATTAGGAAATTATATAGGTTGGTGATTAAGAATCAGAGAAAACTGAAGCCAGGTGTGGTGGCACACGCTTGTAATCCCAGCATTCGGGAGGCTAAGACTGGAGGATCGCGGTTCGCGGACAGCCTCACTCGGCTACTTAGTGAGGCCCTCCACAACTTAGTGAGACCCTGTTTCAAAATAAAGAATAAAAAACAGGGCAGGAGGTGTAGCTTAGAGGTCAAATGCCCCAGGGTTCCATCCCTAGACCCACACACACACAAAAAGAAACCTGAATAGTAATCTTTCTTTTTTTTGTACTGAGATTGAATCCAGAGGCATTCTATCTCTGGCCTGCACCTCCAGCCCTATTTTTATTTTGAAACAGGGTTAGTTGCATTAAGTTGCCAAGGCCACAGCCCTTGAATCTGCGATCCTCTTATCTCAGCCTTTCCTGTACTGGGATTAGAGGCATGTATCAGCACACCTGGCTCTAAGTATTAATCTTAATTCTGCCACTTAATGCCCATATTACTTTGGACAAGATACTTCATCTCTAAACCTTTCAAATTTCTAAAAGGGAGAATAGTATTACCTATCTTCAATATAGGGCAATTGTGAACATTTATTTTTTATTTTATGGTACTGGGGGTGGGACCCAAGAGCTTTTCTACCTCCGGGCTCTACTCCCAGACCTATTTTATACTTTATTTGGAAACAGGGTCTCACTAAGTTGCTAGAGCCTCACTAAGTAGCTGAGGCTGGCTTTGAACTTGTGTGATCCTCCTGTCTCAGCCTCCCAAGCACTGGGATTACAAGAATGCATTACCACGCCCAGCAATTGTGAACTGGGGATTGAACACGGGATATTCTTTCTCTGAGCTAGACCCTCTGCTGCCCTATTTTTATTATTTTTACTTTTTTGGTGGTACTGGGGTTCCTAGAAACCCTTCTATCTCTGGGCTACACTCCCAGACCTATTTTTTTTATATTTTTATTTGGAAACAGGGGCTCTTAAGCCAGCAAGGCTTGCTTCAAACCTGCGCATTCCTCCTGTCTCTGCCTCCCAAGCACAGGGATTACAAGCATGCGCCATCATTCCTGGCCTTATTTTTAATTTTGAAACAGGTCTCACTAAGTTGCTCAGGCTATCCTCAAACTTGTGATCCTCCTGTCTTAGACTTCCAAGTACTGGAATTACAGGTGTATTCAACGATGTCCCACCACAGTTCATTCATTCGTTCATCCATTCATTCATTCTTGTGGTACTAGGGATTGAACCTACAGGATTCTATCTCTGAGCTATACCCCCAGCTCTATTTTTTTATTCTTTATTTTGAAATAAGGTTTCATTAGGTTGTGCAAGGCCTAAGTAGCTGAGGATGGCCATGAACCTGCAATCCTCCTGTCTCAGCCTTCCGAGTACTGGGATTACAAGTGTGCGCCATTTAGGCTCAGCACTTTTTATTTTTCGGTACTGGGGATTGAACCCATGTGCATTCTAACTCTAAGCTATATCCCCTGCCTTGTTTTTTTTATTTCTTATTTTGAAAGAGGGTCTAAGTTGCAGATGGCCTCACAAGTTGCTGAGATTGGCCACCAACCCACGATCCTCCTGTCTCAGCCTCCCAAGTACTGGGATAACAACAAGCGTGCACCACCACACCCGGCTACCACTTTTTATTTTGAGTCAGGGTTTTGCTAAATTGCTCAGGCTGGTTTTGTTTTTTGGTTTTGTTTTTGGTGGTACTGGGGTTCCTGGAAGCCCTTCTCCCTCTGGGCTACACTCCCAGCGTGATCCTCCTGTCTCCACCTCCCAAGCGCAGGGATTACAAGCGTGCGCCACCACACCCAGCATCAGGCTGTTTTTGACCTTGTGATTTTCCTGCCTTATACTTCTGAGTAGCTGGGATTTCAGGCATGCACCCAAACACCAGGCTTCTTCAAAAAAAATTTTTTTTTTGTGTGTGTGGTACTGGGGATAGAACCTAGGAGCATTCTACCTCCGAGCTACATCCCTAGCCCTTATTTATTTATTTATTTATTTATTTATTTATTTATTTTGTGGTACTGGGGTTCCTGGAAGCCCTTCTACCTCCGGGCTACACTCCCAGACCTATTTTTTACATTTTTATTTGGAAACAGGGTCTCTTAAGCCAGCATGCAGCTGGCTTCGAACCTGCGCGATCCTCCTGTCTCTGCCTCCCAAGTGCGGGAATTACAAGCGTGCGCCACCACGCCTGGCCCTAGCCCTTATTCTTTATTTGGAAACAGGGACTCACTGAGTTGCTGAGAGCCTTAGTAAGTAGCTGAGGCTGGCTTCGAACCTACGCAATCCTCCTGTCTCAGCCTCCCAAGTACTAGGATTACAGCGTGTGTCACCACGCCCGGCTCTCAAGTTACTTCTTAAACTTTCTGTGATTCAAACGGCATGGTGGCGCACGCTTGTAATCCCAGCATTCGGGAGGCTGAGACAGGAGAACCCTGGTTTGCTGACACCCTTAGCTACTTGGTGAGTTCCTTTGCAACAAAGCGAGACCCTGTTTCAAAATAAAGAATAAAAAATAGGACTTGAGGGTATAGCTTGGATGTAGATGCCCCTGGGTTCAATCCCCCATACCACAAAAATAAATAAAAATAAATAAATTTGTGTAATTCACAGCCAGTCTCAGCTACTCAGTGAGGCCTTCCACAATTTAGTGAGACTCTGCTTCAAAACAAAGAATAACCATGCTTGTAATCCCAGTACTTAAGAAGCTGAGACTAGAGGATTCGGGTTTGTAGACAGCCTCAGCTACTTAATGAGGCCCTCTGCAACTTAGTGAGACCCTATTTCAAAATAAAGAATAAAGCTAGTTGTGGTGGCGCACGCTTGTAATCCCTGTGCTTGGGAGGCAGAGACAGGAGGATCGCGCCGGTTCGAAGCCAGCCTAGCTGGCTTAAGAGACCCTGTTTCCAAATAAAAATATAAAATAGGTCTGGGAGTGTAGCCCAGAGAAGGGTTCCATCCCCAGTACCACAAAAAAAATAAATAAAAAATAAAAAATAAAATAAAGAATAAAAAATCAGTCTCAGAGGTAGAATGCCCCTGGGTTCCATCCCCAGTACTGAAAAAAAAAAAAAAAAAAAAAAAAAAAAAGAAAAGAAAAGAAAAAGAGGGCTGGTGGTGTAGCTCTGAGAAGAATGCCTGAGTTTAATTCTCAGTACTACAAAAAATAAAATAAATAACTAAATAAACAAACAAATTTGTGATTTTTTTGATATGAAATATTAATATAGTTTAAAATTCAAAATATGGCCGGACATGGTGGAGCACACTTGTAATCCTCGCACTTTGGAGGCAGAGACAGGAGGATCCCATGGGTTTGAAGCCAGCCTTGCTGGCTTAAAAGACCCGGTTTCCAAGTAAAAATAGAAAATAGGTCTGGGAGGGTAGCCCAGAGGTAGAAGGGCTTCTAGGAACCCCAGTATCACCAAAAATAAATAAATAAAAAATAAATAAATAAATTCAAAATACTAGGAAGCTAAGAGAGAATCATAGGTTTGAGGCCAGCTCCACCAACTTAGCAAGGCCTGAGAAACTTAGTGAGATCTGTTTTGAAGTAAAAAAATAAAACAGGGCTGGGGTTATAGCTCAAGAGATAGAATGCCCCAGGTTCAATCTTCAGGAAAAAAAAAAAAAAAAGACCTGGTCGTGGTGGTGCATGCTTGTAATCCCAGTACTTGGGAGGCTGGCACAGGAGGATCTGGGTTCATGGTCAGCCTTAGCTACTTAACGAGGCCCTCTGCAACTTAGTAAGACCCTGTTTCAAAATAAAGAATAAAAAAATCAGGCTGGCAATGTAGCTCAGAAGTAGAATGCCCCTGGGTCCAATTCCCGGCACCACAGAAAAAAATAAATAAATAAAATAAAAAATAAAACCACAAAATAGTACTGAATGCTCCCAGCCCCTTTCTCTATAAGAAGTCATCAGTTTTCCTGCTAGAAATATCACATATGTACTCATGCATACAATATATAGTCTATTCCTCCCAAATTCAATACATATGTTCTATAATGTACATAAGATATATATTCCATTCCTTCCCAATATTTAAGTAGTATAAGAAATATTTGGTTTTTTTTAGCATCAAAATTATTACCAATGAGCTAGGTATGGTGGTACACACTTGTAATCCTAGCACTTCGGACGCTGAAGCAGGAGGATCTCAGGTTTGAAGCCAGCCTTAGAAACATAGTGAGGCCCTTTGCAACTCAGTGAGACCCCACTTCAAAACAAAGAATAAAAAAGTAGGGTTGGGGGTGTAGCTTGGAGGTAGAATCCCCATGGGTCCAATTCCCAGTGACATACACACACATAGGCATGGTGGTGCCTACCTGTAATCCCAGTACTTAGGAGGCAGTGACAGGAGGATTAGATTCAAGCCCAGACTCAGCAACTCAGTGAAACTCTGTTTCAAAATAAAAAATAAATAATAAGAGCTGAGCATGGTGACACATTGTTGTAATTACAGTACTTGGGAGGCTGAGACAAGAGGATTGTAGGTTTTCAGCCAACCTCAGTCACTTAGTGAGGACTTCTGTAACTTTGTGAGACCGTTTCAAAAAATAACAAAAAAAATAGGACCAAGAAGCCGGTCGTGGTGGCACACGCTTGTAATCCAAGCACTGGGGAGGCTGAGACCAGAGGATCACAATTTGTGGCCAGCCTCAGCTACTTAGTAAGGCCCTCTATAACTTAGTGAGACCCTGTTTCAAAATAAAGAATAAGAAATAGGGCATGGGGTATAGCTCAGAGGTCAAATGCCTTTGGGTTACATCCCCAAACCCGCAAAAAAAAAAAATAAATAAATAAATAAAATAAAATAAAATATAAAATAAATAAATAAATAAATAAATAAAAATATGACAGGGGGTGTAGCTTGGAGGCAGAATACCCCTAGGTTCAATCCCTAGTACTGCAAACAAAACAAGACAAAACAAAACAAAAAACTGAAATAAAAGCCAGAAGTGGTGTTGCACACTTGTAACCCCAAGTATTTGGGAAGCTGATACAGGATGATCGCAGGTTCAAAGCCAGCCTCAGCTACTTAGCAAGGCCCTTTGCGACTCAGTGAGACCCTGTCTCAAAATAAAGAATAAAAAATAGGGCTGAGGCTGTAGATGAGTTGAATGCCCCTGGGTTCCACTCCCAGTACCACCAAAAAAAAAAAAAAAAAAAAAAAAAGCCGGGTGTGGTGGCACAGGCTTGTAATCCCAGCATTTGGGAGGCTGAAACTGGAGGATCGCAGTTCACAGACAGCCTCAGCTACTTAGTGAGGCCCTCTGAAACTCAGTGAGACCCGGTTTCAAAATAAAGAATAAAATATAGGGCAGGGGGTGTAGTAGCTCGGAGGTCGAATGCCCCTGGGTTCCACCCCCAGATCTGCAAAAAAAAAAAAAAAAAAAAAAAAAAAGAAGCAACAACGAAATAACAAAATAGGGATAGGAAAAGGGCCAGTGGTATAGCTTGGAAATTGCCTCTGGGTTCAGTTTCCAGTATGGGGTGGGGGATGGGGGATGGGGGAAGGACCACACACGGACAGGATGGGACTGTTACCAGTACCCATTTAAAACAGATACTTCAGCCTGGTGTGGTGGCGCATGTTTGCTTGTAACTCCAGCATTTGGGAGGCTGAGACAGGAGGATCTGGGTTCACTGCCAGCCTCAGCTACTTAGTGAGGCCCTCTGCAACTCAGTGAGACCCTGTTTCAAAATAAAGAATAAGCTGGGTGTGGTAGCGCATGCTAGCATTCGGGAGGCTGAGACCTAGAGGATCACGGTTCGGGGACAGCCTCAGCTACTTAGTGATGCCCTCTGAAACTCAGTCAGACCCTGTTTCAAATTAAAGAATAAAAGAGAGGGCTGGGGGTGCACCTCAGAGGTAGAAGAATGTCCCTGGGTTCCACCCCCAGTACCTCAAAAAAAAAAAAAAAAAAAAAAAAAAACACACACACAAAAAAAAAAAACCACAAAAAAACTTCTTATTAAATATAGTACAATGTTAACTTCAAATTACTTATAAGTGGATTATAACTACTTAGCATATTTGGAAATTCTTTTTCTCTGCCTTTAAGATGAATTCTGATCATTCCATTTTATTTTCCTAATGAACTAATCAGGTAGACAATTAAGCAAACAATATATTTAACACACTTTGACACATGGGAGATACTCCGTAAATGCAATTTCAATAATCCTGAACTGGAACATTCCAGGATAAGCCAAGGAATGCTAAAACATAAAGCAGGAAATAAAAATTCTCCAAATGCTAAACACTAACTCAAATCAAGATCACACGCACCCCTTGCTTCAACTCATAAAACTACTTTATTTTCAGTCCCTAGAAACTAACCTGGAGCTTAGTCAGCATGCCAGGGCTCTCTGATGGAGGCCCAGGGATCACCTCTGGCTCTTCTTCTACCTCTTCAAAACGGGGTATTCGTCGCTTCTTTACTCCTGACGATTCCTTGGAGATCTCAGAGTCATCACCAAACACCTCCTAAGGGAACCCAAGATGAAAGAAGAACTGTATCCCTCCCCAAGGGGAGAAGGGAAGAATCATCCTAGCCCCTACCAGCATTTTGTGGCTTTTCCCAGGGGAATATGACACAACCTTGCAAATAACTACTTGCCAGAGGAGGGTTTTCTAGACTCTCCATCAAATGGACCATTTGACCCAGCTTCTTCATTCTCCTATGCCAGTCAAGCAAATTTCATCCCCGTGGTCTTACAAATGTTCCCATCTCAAAGTCTTTGCAAATGCTACTGCCTACACTGATAATCCTTTCCCTTAACTTCTGCACCCCCTGCTCCAAACCCTGCCTAAAACTCACCTCCTCCACGAAGTTTTCCTCATTCTAACCATATCCCATTCTGATCAAACTTTTCTTTCACATCCTCTTAGCTCTTGAGAACTTGGCTCATATTAGATTAAGTTACACAGTTGAGATTGTCAAGTGTTAGGGCTTTCAATGGCAACACTTCCTCCCAACTGGAGTCTACGCTCTTCTGGGGCAGGGGCTCTCTCTGCATTCCCCGTACACGTTCTTCTCATCAAACAATGGGAACTCACATATGTCGACTAATTTGCAACGTGAATTTAACAGGACCAAGAGTGGCCAACTGGAAGGGACAATGGGAAAAAGCAAATGTACACACCGGTGGTAGGCTTTGGGTGACATCCCCTCTTCACTAGGAGGGCTCGTGTTTTGCAAGGACATATCCTCGGCCAGGGGCGAGCGCTTCCTGGAACTCCTACAGTTCAAGAAAAAGGACTCTCCCATAATATATTGTGTGGAGTGGGGACTTGAATGGACCAAAAAAATGGGACCCATATCCCTTGGCTATCTAGATACCTCCTTTAAGAAGCCATTTTTATTAATCCCACCCAAGGCAGTCACTTCATTTACAGCATGGCCTCAGCACCGACACAGTGGTGTGCCCTATCATAATATAATCTTCGTGATACAGACCTCCGAAAACTATGCATTAATCATTACCTTAAGTATAACAAAATTCAACCTAGTCTGAAATTCTATAATCAACCCTAAATTTTACATAAAATTGCTACTCAGATTTTATAATTTGTGACCATATTTTACTGTATCTTCCCACCCTTTTTAGTTGCAAACTTTTCTTAGGGCAAGCCCTATTTCTCATTCCTCTGATCAAGCTACGGTGCTCTAAAAACAAAAGGCACATGAATTTTTATTTTTCTTGATTCCTCAGCCTGGCCAAGGGACTAAGCAGACACTGCTTATCCATTCTTTGTATTTTAGGAAAAGCAATGGGATAGCCAAGGTATCCAAATCCCTTGGGAAGGCTGAGTGGCAGTCACGGAAGCACGCCACCCTGCAGAGATGGAAGTGGCACGGACAGACTGGCTACTTGAGGGAAATGAGAGAGATCAGCTGCTTGACACTGCTAACATTGAAAAAGGCCATGTTCAATCAGCAACTACAGAATAAAATAGTAGGAAAGGGACCTTTTAAGTATACCAGTCACGGGGACAGATGACCTGTGATAAGCTCTTATAGCAAATGGTACGTTCTCAAGAACATAATAAATAATGTTCTTAGGTATCCTATCTACAAATACCTTGCAATAAAATCTCTATAAAAGAGCAACAGTAGGTCTATTTTTCAGGTAGCAGCAGAGTCACATATGAAGCAACTTATTAGGCTTCAAATAAATCAAAGATAAAAATCTCAGAGCAATCAATTTATAAGTAGTAATAAAGGGGGGGGGGACCTGGAGAAACATAAGAACCCAAACTCCTAACTGTATATAAAAAAAGACAAAACTATCAATTATTTCTTTGGTATACTTTAAATGATTGTGCAGTTCATCCTAAGATGATACTACAAATTCACCTCCTCTACTTTAGTCTAAGGATCTCTCTTTAATACTAGGTCTTCTAATAATGGATAGCACTGTGTGAGCTAGGTAAGCTCGGCAACTTGGGTTATCATTCAGAACACCTCTGAGCACAGAGATAGTGAACTGTAACCTACCTTTAGCTCTCGTTTTCTGCTTCTATCACTGCTAGACTTGGAATGCCTAGAGCTGCGGCCTTCCTCCACAGCCTCAAACAGTTTGTCCACAAATCGGAGAGTAGAATCATCAAGAAAAGGTTTCAGATGGTCTGACAAGAAAAAAAGAAGTTGTGGGATTGAAAAGATCAGAGCATAAACTCCACCGCTAGGCATATAACATATATTAGCACTGATTTTTTCTTTTAAGGTACTGGGTATATTGAATCCAGGAAAATGCTACTTCTGAACTACATCCCCAGCCCTTTTTATTTTGAAACAAGGTCTTGTTATATTACCACACACTGGCCTCAAAGCTGCAATTCTCCTGTGTCAGCTACCCAAGTACTGGGGCTATAGGCATGCATCACTGCATCTTCTCTTCTTTTTTTTAAACATAGGGGCTTATGTTGTCCAGGCCAGTCCTGAATTCCTGAGCTCAAACAATCCTCCCACCTCAGCCTCTCGAATAGCTGAAATTATAGGCATGCACCACTGTACCTAGTTTAATATTTTATTTTTTTGAGCTAGATGTGGTGATGCACGCTTGTAATCCCAGTACTTAGGAGGCTGAGACAAGAGAATCATAGGTTTGTGACCAGCCTCAGCAAATTAGTGAGGCTCTGAGCAATTTAGTGAGATCCGGTTTCTTTCTTTCTTTCTTTCTTTCTTTCTTTCTTTCTTTCTTTCTTTCTTTCTTTCTTTCTTTCTTTTTTTTATTTTGTGGCACTAGAGATTGAAGCTAGGGGGGCATTCTATCTCCGAGCTACACACCCAGCCCTATTTTTTATTCTTTATTTTTTGCTTGCTTGTAGTGTCACTCCATGTATTTATTTATTTATTTGCAGTACTGGGGATGGAACCAGGGGCATTCCACCTCTGAACTACACCCCCAGCCCTATTTTTTATTCTTTATTTTGAAACAGGGTCTCACTGAGTTGTAAAGGGCCTCACTAAGTAGCTGAGGCTGTCTGCGAACTGTGATCTTCCTGTCTCAGCCTCCCAAAGGCTGGGATTACAAGCGTGAGCCACCACGCCCACCTATTCTTTATTTTGAAAGAGGGTCTCACTGAGTTGTAGAGGGCCTCCCTCACTAAGTAGTTGAGGCTGTCCACGAACCTGAGATCCCCTTGTCTCAGCCTGCCAAGTACTGGGATTAAAGGCGTATTGTAGATCCTGTTTCTAAATAAAAAATAAAATAGGTCTGGGAGTGTAGCCTAGAGATAGAAGGCCCCTGGGTTCCATCCCTAGTACCACAAAGGGAAAAAAAAAATCTTATTTACTTAGTTATTATAGTACTGGACAGTAAGCCCATGGGGGGTATTCTACTACCAAGCTATATCCACAACCCCTTTTTGTATTTTATTATTATTCATTTATTTACTTATTTTTATGGTGCCAGAGGTTGAACCCAGGGCATTCTACATTTGAACTCCATCCCCAGCCCAATTTCTTATTATTTACTTATTTACTTTGCTCTACTGGGGATGGAATCCAATGGCATTCTACCTCCGAGCTACACTCCTAGCCCTATTTTTTAGTCTTTATTTTGAAACAGGGTCTCACTAAGTTGCAAAGGGCCTCACTAAGTAGTAGCTGAAGCTGTCCCTGAACCCGGATCCTCCTATCTCAGCTTCCCAAATGCTGGGATTACAAGCTTGCATGGCTCTATTCTTTATTTTGAAACAAGGTCTCACTAAGTTGTGGAGGGTCTCACTGAGTAGCTGAGGCTAGCCACAAACCTGCGATCCTCCTGTCTTAGCCTCCCAAATACTAGGATTATAAGCATGGGCCATCACACCTGGCTTTTTCTGTTTTGAGACAGGGTTTTGTCAAACTGCTCATGCTTGTAATCCAGTATTGGGGAGGCTGACAGGAGGATGGCAGGGTAGTGGCCAGCCTCAGGTACTTAGTAAGGCCCTCCTCAACTCAGTGAGACCCTGTTTCCAAATAAAGAATAAAAAATGGGAAGCCGGGCTTGTTGGCGCACGCTTGTAATCCCCGCGTTTGGGAGGCTGAGACAGGAGGATTGCGCGGATTCAAAGCCAGCTTCAGCTGGATTAAGAGACCCTGTTTCCAAATAAAATAGGTCTGGGAGTGTAGCCGAGGTAGAAGGCCCCTGGATTCCATCCCCAGTGGCACCAAAAAACAAACAAAAGAATAAACTATGGGGGTGAGGTTGTAGCTTGGAGGAAGAATGCCCCCGAGTTCAACTCTTAGCACCGCAATTAATTAATTAATTGCCCAGGCTGGCCTCAAACTTGATCTTCCTGCCTCAGCTTGGATCAGAGGTCTTATATATTTATTTTAATAAAGGGTCTCACCATGTTGCACAGGTGGCCTTGAACTCCTTGTCCTTCTGCCTTGTCCTCTGAGTAGCTGGGAATATAGGTACATACCACCACCCAACACTGGAATTTTATTTAAAGGAGGGAGGAAATGTTTTTAAAGTTCTTTGCAGAATTCCTATAAAGTCTGTTACAGTGAATGATCCTGCTTTATGAGGTAAAAATATAATTATAATTTTTTTGTATTAGGATGTAGGATATCCAGAGGAACCTATTAAAGCTGAGTAACAAAGTTTAAGACGAAGCTGGGAAATTGAGCACATGGGCTCATGCTTGTAATCCCAGTATTTAGGAAGCTGAAAGTACTTAGGAGAATCTCAGGTTAATTTAGTGAGACATTGTTTCAAAATAAAGAATAAAAAATAGGGCTGAGAAAGCCAGGTGTGGTGACACACATTTATAATCCCAATACTTGGAAGGCTGAGACAGGAGAACTGCAAGCTTGCTGCCAGCCTCAGGTACTTAGGCCCTCCACAACTTAGTGAGATCCTGTTTCAAAATAAAGAATAAAAAATAGGATTGGGTTGTAGCTCAGAGGTAGAATGCCCCTGAGTTCAATTCCCAGCACCACACACATACAAAAATCAGGCTGGGAATGTAGTTCAGAGGCAGAATGCCCCTGGTTTCAATCCCCAGCATCACAAAAATAAAAACAAAAAAATCAGGCCAGGAGTGTAACTCAGAGGTAGAAGGCTCCTGGGTTCAACCCCTAGCTCCGGGGGTGGGGGGTACAACAAAGGGGGGGGGGAGGAAGGAAGGATGGATGGATGAAGGTAGGCACAGTGACACACATCTATAAACCCAACTGCTCAAAAGGCTGAGGCAAGAGGCTAGCAAGTTGGAGAACAGCCTCAGCAACTTAGCAAGACTCTGTCTCAAAGTAGAAGAACAAGGGCTGGGGATATAGCTCAGTGGTTAAGTGTCTTTGGGTTCAATCCTCAATACTCTCCCCCCAAAAAATTTAAGATGAATGATAATCAATCACCCTAACACTTCTCAAATAGCAGGCCATATAAGACTACTATTAACAAATCTACCTCCCTTAGCTGTGTGTGTGTGTGTGTGTGTGTGTGTGTGTGTGTGGTACTAGGGATTGAACCCAGAGGCATTCTACTTCTAAGCTAAACTCCCAGCTCTACTTTTTATTTTGAAAGAGCATTTCTCTAGGTTGATGAGAGTCTTAACTGCTGAGGCTGGTCTTAAACGTGTCATCCTCCTTACTCAGCTCCCAAGTACTGGTGGGTGCCATCATGCCTGACTCTGGGTGTTTTTAATGTATTTTAGAAAGAATTTCAATTGTTGAGATGTCATTCTGAATCTACCTATATGACCTTAACATATTTTGTAACTAAATCTAAGTTAAGTGACAGTATGTGGCCAATGGGTCAGTCTAAGATTCAAAGTATGCCACAAAATATCAACCAGCCAATCAATCAATACAGCAGTAAGAGAAAAATCAATTATTTATGCTATTTCCATTATAAGATATTACAATATGGCCAAAGCAGTGTCTGGGCTGGGGATCATGGCACATGCCTGCAATCCCAATACTTGAGAAGATGAGACATGAAGATCACAGTTTTGATGCCGACTTCAGCAATTTAGTGAGACCCTCTTTCAAAAAAGAAAAAGAACACCAGGCATGGTGGCGCACGCTTGTAATCCCAGCGCTTGGGAGGCTGAGACAGGAGGATTGCACAGGTTCGAAGACAGCCTCAGCTACTTAGGCTCTCAGCAACTTAGTGAGGCCCTGTTTCCCAATAAAGTATAAACAAAAAGAAACAGATCTGGGAGTATAGCCCAGAGGTAGAAAAGCCCCTGGGTTCCACCCTCAGTACCACCCCCCCAAAAAAAAAGAAAAAGAAAAAGATAAAGATAAAGAAAGGGCTGGGGTATAGTTGTAGGCAGAGGACCCTTGGGTTCATTCAATTCCTAGTGCATGTGTGCACAAACACACACACAATAATTATAAATAATTAGGCAGTTATTTGGGTGTTCATCTTACATGTTAAGTCAAAACAGTCAACAAGGTACCTACCAGCTGCCTTCTTCTTGTCCATGCCCTTCCCCACACAGTTCAATGCTGCTGTGACTACGGTGGGCTCTGAGAAACCCAGCACCCTCTTCACTGTCTTCTCTATCCATGGTTTTAACTCATCCAGCTCTCTCTTGGACAGTGCCATTTTTCCAGGAAAGAACAGTAGCTCTCAAGTGAGACTCAATATCACACCTAAAAAGAAACCAGAAGAGTTAAGGCATTAAAAACAATTAAAACAATCCACTTAGAGCCGGGCGTGGTGGCGCACGCTTGTAATCCCAGCATTCGGGAGGCTAAAACCGGAGGATCGCGGTTAGTGGACAGCCTCAGCTACTTAGTGAGGCCCTTTACAACTCAGTGAGACCCGGTTTCAAAATAAAGAATAAAAAATAGGGCAGGGGGTGTAGCTCAGAGGTCGAATGCTCCTGGGTTCCATCCCCAGACCCGCAAAAAAGAAGAAAAAAAATCTAGTTAGTACCTCTGAGCTACACCCCCAGCCCTATTTTTAGTCTATTTATTTATTTATTTATTTTTGGTGGTACTGGGGATGGAACCCTTCTACCTCCGGGCTTCACTTCCAGACCTATTTTTATATTTTATTTGGAAACAGGGTCTCTGAAGCCAGGGAGGCTGGCTTTGAACCTGCTTTGAACCTGTGTGATCCTCCTGTCTCTGCCTCCCAAACTCGGGGATTACAAGCGTGTGCCACCACACCCAGCCCCACTTTTTATTCTTCATTTGAAAACAGGGTCTCACTAAGTTGCAGAGGGCCTCAGTAGCTGAGGCTAGCCAGGAACCTGCAATCCTCCTGTCTCAGCTTCCCAAGTGTGTGCCACCACACCTGGCTGTGCCAGTGGGAACTCTATGCATAGATAATTCTTATTCTATCCTATCAGGTCTCTGTCAGCTGACTTGATGAGAATAATCCATGAACTCAGAAAATATTCTCATTTTGGATTCTATATTTTACCCCAACAGAGAAAACAATATCATAAAAGACCATCCACAAGTCATTATTTAATTCACACGAGTACAAAATGTTACATTCTTTATGTTTATATTCGCTCTCCTCCCAAAATCTCAAATATCCTCATAAGCACAGAGAAAACTTTCTGATGTTCTTCATAATGGCTGTAGGACTGCAATGACCTCAATTTTCAAGCTAACCTCTTTATAGCATTGCTACTCATCATAGTATGGTATGACAATCCATCTCTTACAATGTTTTAAGACATCTTCCCTTCTAAAAGATTGTTTGAAGCCAGGTGTGTTGGTACACATTTGTAATCCCAGTACTTAGGAGGCTGAGACAGGAGGATCTGGGTTCAAAGCCAGCCTTACCTACTTAGTGAGGCCCTCACAACTTGGTGAGATCTAGGGAATATTAGGAATCCCAGAGAGAATCCAGATAATGGAGGGGAAACATTAGCGAAGGCAAGAAGGAAGGGTAGGGGAGGAAGAAGGCTGAGGTTTATTCATGGAAAAGCTACATGCAACTATGTGAATACATGTGAATATACCATTGTTAACCTGGACACTCAGTATTGGGAGGGAGGGAAAAGTGGAAGGGGGGCACCAAGTAATGTGTGAATATATGCCATTGTCAACATGATCCATATTATGATGTGATACTATAGTGTACCAATTAAAAAAAAAAGAAAGTATAAAAAATAGGGCTGGGAGTATAGCTTGTAGGTAGAATGTCCCTGGGTTCCACCCCCAGTACCACGGGGGTACTGGGGTAATTGTTAAGTCAGAAATTGTCTGATCAACTTCTCTATTCTTGGCAGGTTTGTCTTCTATAAGATCTACTGACAAATAGTGGATTGAATTTCAACATACCTAAACAAAGCTAGCAGATTAAAGTCATGAAATGAAGACTGAAAGATTTTGTGCCTCGGTAACATGCTGTGTTAATAATTTGATGTTGGGAGCCGGGCGTGGTGGCGCACGCTTGTAATCCCAGCATTCGGGAGGCTGAGACCTGGAGGATCGCGGTTCGCGGACAGCCTCAGCTACTTAGTGAGGCAGGCCCTCTGCAACTCAGTGAGACCCGGATTCAAAATAAAGAATAAAAAATAGGGCAGGGGGTGTAGCCCGGAGGTCAAATGCCCCTGGGTTCCATCCCCAGACCCGCAAAAAAATAAATAAATAAATAAAAATAAAATAAAATATAAAATAAATAAAAATAAAAAAATAATTTGATGTTGACTTTATTATGCCATCATGAGATAGAATACAGCCTATGTATTTCTACATATTAAATGTTTATTGTTCAAGAGAAGCATATACAGATCTAGGCATGGTGGTGCACACCTTTAATCCCAGTACTTGGGAGGCTAAGACAGGAGGATTGCAGGTTAGAGGACAACATCAGCAAGCTAGTGAGAGCCTATTTCCAAACAAAAAATAAAAAGGGCTTGGGATGTAGCTCAGAATTAGAATGCCCCTGGGTTCAATCCCCAGTACCAAATGGGGGGGGGAGAGCATATACAGGACCACCAAAGGGTAAAGGCAGAAAGGGGAATGAAGAGGTCACTGAACAGTTGGGATATGGTGCACCACCATTATTTATAAGTCTTTAGCAATTTAACTCCTCTGAGACTCAGTTTATTTATTTTAGCAAATGAGGACAACTGCCATACCTACATCATACTTAATGCCTTCAATAAACATATACTAAGTAACCACTAAGTGCCAACCAGTGTCCTTCCTGGGTACTGAGGATGCATACAACGGTAACGGTGAACAAAACAAGAATCCTTGCTTGACGGGCCTCATTTCGCTAGAATCGAACCCTACGCTGGCCAGTGTGATGAATTTGGAAACTCAAAGCAATAAATGAAGTAGCAAAATTATCACATGGAATGTCTACCCCAGCTCTACACTAACAAATGCATTCATTTTCAACCCAACTCTCCTCCGTCAGACGTTTAGACTGCAAACTAAACAGTCCATGGATTAAAAAAGAGTAACTAATTCTGCCACTATCCCAGGGTCCACCAGCAAGTGCGTGGGGTGGGGGAGCGAGAGGGTCAAGGCACAAAGATCTCTGAATGAGCAGGTAGCAGGATCCAATCTTCGGGAGGGATTTTCCATTCTTTCCAGCTACAACCCTAGTTTCTCCTGGAGACCCACACTCTTCCATTTCTACTCTGCCTCCTCCACCGGCCCCGAGCCCCCGCGTCCTACCCCAACTCCCCGCCCCGGGGCTGCCCCTTCCCGCCCCCGCCGGGCCGCTCCCGCTCTCCTCGCGAGCCCTCCTGCCGCTACGGCCCGCCCACCCTGCCCGGGTCTCGCCGTGGGGCTGAGCCCGGCCGCGGGCCCCGGCGCCGGGGCAGCCTCTCCGGGCCCGGGGCCACTACTCACCTCACAAACTTCAGCCCCTGAGACGGAGCCCGAACGTTACACCGGAACCGGAAACCTCCCGCCCGCCCTCCGGCCTGCCGTCGCTCCCGACTCTGCCGCCGCCACGCTGCGGCCCCGCCACGTGACCCGGGGGCCCGGGCGCTGATTGGCCAGCCGTGGGGCCGGGCGCTGATTGGCCAGCCGTGTTTAACACGTTCGCAGCGGAGGGCGCATGCGCCGCGGCGGCCGCCTCCCTCTACCGCGCCGGCCTGGGTGACTCCCGCTACATGGAACAGCTGTCGCCTGAAGCAGGGCTTTAAGTGCCCCAATCCGGGCTCGGTGGCGCACGCCGGTGATCCCAATACCTGGGAGGCTGATTGCCGGACGATCACAGGTTCGTGAGCCTCAACAACTTAGCGAGACCTTCAGCAACAGCGAGACCCTGTTTCAAAATGAAGATTAAGTCCCGGCGTGGTGGCGCACGCTTGTAATCCTAGCATGCGGGAGGCTGAGACCGGAGGATCGCGGTTCAGGGACAGCCTCAGCTACTTAGTGAGGCCCTCTACAATTTAGGGAGATCCTGTTTCAAAATAAAGAATAAAAATAGGGCAGGGGATGTAGCTCGGAGGTCAAATGCCTCTGGATTCCATCCCTAGACCCGCAACAACAACAAAAAAATGTTTTTTAATAAAAAAAAAAAATAGACTAAAAGCCGAGCGTGGTGGCTCATGCTTGTAATTCCGCGCTTGGGAGGCTGAGACAGGAGGATCGCACCGGTTCGAAGCCGGCCTCGGCTATTTAGGCCCTCAGCAACTTAGTGAGACCCTTTTACCAAATAAAATATTAAAAAATAGGTCTGGGAGTATAGCCCGGAGGTAGAAAGCCTCTGGAATCCACCCCTCACCCCCAATACCAGCTAAAAAATAAAAAGACTAGTGATTCTGCCCGGCGTGGTGGCGCACGCTTGTAATCCCCGCGCTTGGGAGGCTGAGACAGGAGGATCGCGCAGGTTCGAAGCCAGCCGCGCGCGCTGGCTTAGGAGACCCTGTTTCCAAATCAAAATGTAAAAATAGGCCTGGGAGTGTAGCCCTGAGGTAGAAGGGCTTCCAGGAACCCCAGTACCACCAAAAAAAAAAAAAAAAAAAAAAAAAAGACTAAAAACTAAGGCTGGGGGTGTAGCTCCGAGGTAGAATGCCCCTGAGTTCCATCCCCAGACCCACAAAAAAAGAAAATCACCATTCCTCTGAAACCAATACAGAAATAAAATGACTAGAGCAACCCAAGTCACTAACCACCACACAAGTGTCTTCTAGCTTCCAAGAGAAGAGAATGAGTGTTTCTGCTCCACTAATCACAGCACAAGCAGATTGGAACTTGAGCCGCCCAATACACACCTGTGAAACATCTCAGCTATGTGCTAAGGCCCATTGTTGTTTGACTGCTCTTGGGAAGTATGAACTATGGTCAAGACTGAAAATTAGAACTTGCAGGGAAGGCCAGGCGTGGTGGTGCACTCTTGTAATCCCCGAGCTTGGGAGGCTGAGACTGGAGGCTCTCGGCAACTTAGTGAGACCCTGTTTCCAAATAAAGTATAAAATAGGTCTGGGAGTATAGCCTGGTGGTAGAAAGCTCCTGGATTCCACCCCCAGTACCACACACACACACACAAACCACTGTAGGAAATACTTTTCAGAGAGTAAACTAGATCTTAGCTACCCTTTAGAACTTTATGTTTATTTTTTTGTGTGTGGTAGTGGGATGGAACCCAGAGGCTTTCTACATCCAGGATATACTCCCAGACCCAATTTTGTGTGTGTGTGTGTGTGTGTGTGTGTGTGTGTGTGTGTATGTGTGTGGTACTGAGGGTGGAACCCAGGGGCTTTTATAGCTCCAGGCTATACTCCCAGACCTATTTTATACTTTATTTGGAAACAGAGTCTCACTAAGTTGCCGAGAGCCTCGCTAAGTAGCTGAGGCTGGCTTTGAACCTGTGCAATCCTCCTGTCTCAGCCTCCCATGCGCTGGGATTACAAGTGTGGGCCACCATGCCCGGCTTTATTATTTTATTTGGAAACAAGGTCTCACTAAAATGCTGAGGTTGGCCTCGAACCTGGGATCCTCCTGTCTTAGCCTCCCAAGTACTGGGATTACAGATGTGTGCTACCACCTTGGCTTGGACTTGAAATGATCATTTAAAAGCCAAATTCAGAAGTTTGAAAGATTCAGAAGTGTCTATGTCTAATTTGTTAAAATGAGTTTGCTTAAATGTAACAAAGTTGAATACAGTCTATCCAGAGTTTTTTTCCCCAGTCATAACGTAAGCTTCCTCAGGGCAAGGGCTCATTTCTAAGCCGTTTCTATGGAGGGCACAAAACGCTGGATTCACTGGGCCTGATTGCTAATGTGAGGGAAAGATGAGGAAGTACTGAGAAGCAGGAATCACCGTGGTTCCACAATATCTTCTTGCCGGTCTCGCTTCATCAGGAACTATGATCATTTTTTCTTTCTTTCTTTCTTTCTTTTTTCCTTGCGGTACTGGGGATGGAACCTGGAGGCGTTCTACCTCCAAGCTACACCCCTGCCCTATTTTTAATTTTTTATTCTTTATTTATTGCGGTACTAGGGATGAACCCAGGGGCATTCTACTCCCAAGATACACCCCCAGCCCTATTTTTTATTCTTTATTTTGAAACAGAGACTCACTGAGTTGCAAAGGGCCTTGCTAAGTAGCTGAGGCTGGCCTTGAACCTCGATCCCCCTGTCTCACTCCTCCTGTGCACCACCACGCCTGGCTTTTATTCTTTATTTTGAAACAGGTTCTAAGTTGCGGAGGGCCTAAGTAGCTGAGGCTGTCCACCAACCGCAATCCTCCTGTCGCAGCCTCCCAACGCTGGGATTACAAGCGTGCGCCACCAAGTCCTGCTTGATAATTGTGAAAAGTACAATTTATTTAAAGGACTGAAGGCCACAACTCTGAAGCCACTGTATTCTGCCACAAGGGGGTGATGTTTGAACACTAACAAATAAGTGTTAGGTAGTTTGGCACATGGCTGTTTTCTTTTGTGCATGTAGGTAGCATAATAGGGATTGAACCCAGGAGATTCTACTTTTTTTTTTTTTTTTTTTTTTTTGCGGTACTGGGGATGGAACCCAGGGGCATTGTACCTCTGAGCTACATCCCAGGCCTAGTTTTTAGTCTTTTGTTTTTATTTATTTATTTAGTTAGTTAGTTAGTTAGTTTTTCGGTAGTGGGGATGGAACCCAGGGGCTTTCTACCTCCAAGCTGCACCTCCTGCCTTTTTTTTTTTTTTTTTGGTGGTACTGGGGTTCCTGGAAGCCCTTCTACCTCCGGGCTACACTCCCAGACCTACTTTTACATTTTTGTTTGGAAACAGGGTCTCCTAAGCCAGCGCGCGCGGCTGGCTTCGAACCTGCGCGATCCTCCTGTCTCTGCCTCCCAAGCGCGCGCCACCACGCCCGGCCTACTTTATTTTTTATTTGATTTAATTTTATTGGTGGTACTGGGGATTGAACCCAAAGGGATTCTACCTTCAAGTTACATCCCCAGTCCAATTTTTTATTATCTGAAACAAGGTCTTGCTAAATTGTGGAGGGCCTAAGTAGCTGATGCTGGCCTCAAACCTGAAATCCTCCTGTCTCAGCCTCCCCAGTACTAGAAGTGTCCACCAGCACGCCTGGCTTTTTTTTTTTTTTTATTATGAAACAGGGTCTCACTAAATTATAGAGCGCCAAAGTTGCTGAGACTAGCTACAAACCTGTGACCCTGTCTCAGGCTCCCAAATACTAGGATTATAGGCATGCACCACCATGGTCCTGCTCCCATCTTTTGAACAGGGTCTTGCTAAGTTGCTGAGCCTGGTCTTAAACTTGTGCTCTTCCTGTCTCAGTCTCTCAGGTACTGGGATTACAGGCATGTGCCACCGTGCCCAGCAGTGCCAACTCATGTGTGTGTATGCTGCTGGGGATTGAACCCAGGGGCTCTCCATCTCCGAGGTACATCCCCACCCTTTTTTTTATGAAACAGGTCTAAGTTTCCTCATTAAGTTTCTGAAGCTAGCCTCAAACTACAATCCTCCCTTCTCAGCCTCCCAAGAACTGGGATTACAGGCATGCACCACCATGCCTGCTGCCAACTCTTAATACTGGCAGCATGGCTTTCAGAGGACGGCAGGAGGGGACGCAGAGCAGTCGGCCTTATCATTGTGGTCCAAGGAACATAAGTACCTGGGAGGCTGAGACAGAAGAACCACAGGTTCAAAGCCAACCTCGGCAATTTAGCAAGGTCCTTAGCAACTGAGTGCAACCCTGTTTCAAAGTAAAAAAAAGCAAACTGGGCTGGGGGTGTAGCTCAGAGGTAGAATATCTGAGTTACATCCCCAGTACCAAGAAACAAAACATATAAAGCAGTGCCTGCTGGAGAGAGGTGGTGGTGGCGGGAGTCTTTGCCTGGATGCTGAGGACATATAAGGCAATGATTATTAAGCTCCAGAAGGCAGGAGACTCGCCTGCAGCCTCGTTAAAACAGACTGCTGGGCTGCAATCCTAATTTCTAATCAGGGAGACCTAAAGTAGGGTTCCATAATTTGCACTTCAAACCATTTCTCATGTGATGCTGCTGCTGATCTAAGGACACTTTGAGAACCACTTTGAGAGGGTATTTCTAGCTCTTTGCCCTTTTTTTTTTCTCCCAACACACCTCTATTTCATCTTTTCTATCATCCATCTACTGATTTATTCTCCACCATCACTCCCATAGCCTCCTTTAGGAAAACTACTGGAAAGACAGTGAGACCCTGTTTCCAAATAAAGTATACAATAGGTCTGGGAGTGTAGCCCAGAGGTAGAAAAGCCCCTGGGTCCCACCCCCAGTATCACAAAAATTAAAATAGAGTGGGGAGTGTATGTTAGAGGTAGAATGCCCCTGAATTCAATCCCCAGTACCACAGGAAAACAATATTAAATAGTGCTGAAAGCCAGGTATGGTAGTACATGCTTGTAATCCCAGTACTTAGGAGGCTGAGGCAGGAAGATTGCAGGTTTGCAGCAAGCCTCAGCTAGTTATGCCCTCCACAACTTAGTGAGACCCTGTTTCAAAATTAAAAATAGGACTAGGCTCATCAACCTAGCGTTGTGGCACACAGTTGTAATCCCAGCATTTGGGAGGCTGAGACAGGAGGATCACCGTTCGAGGACAGCCTCAGCTAGTTAGTGAGGTCCTTTGCAAGACAGTGAGACCCTGTTTGAATAATAAAGAATGAAAAATAGGGCTGGGGGTATTACTTGGAGATAAAATACCTCTAGGTTCCATCCCCAGTACCACCAAAAAAAAAAAAAAAAAAAAAAAAAATTGAAACAGGATGTAACTTGAAGAAGTCCTTGCTAAGTTGCTGAAGACGGCTGTGCACCTGGGATCCTCCTGACAGCCTCCCAAGTACTGAGATAACAAGTGAGTCACTATGCCTGACTTTTATTTTTTTATTTGCCAAGGATAGCCTCAAACCTGCAATCCTCTTGTCTTAGTCTCCCCAATTGCTGGGATTACAGGTATGCACCTCTGTGCTGGGCCTTTTCCACTTAAAACATTTTTAATTGTAAATACTTTACCACTCACCTTGGAATTTTTTTATCTGTAAACTGAAACTCTGTACACATTTTTAAAAACTCCCTTTGCCCCCTCCCCTTTCCCCTGGCAACCACCATTCTACTCCTAGACTACTTTGGACTCAGTTTTTCTCGCACATGAGAGCGTCCACTGCGGGCCAATAGGATTGCTTGTATATATGCAGGTCTTACATACATATGATTGAGTTTATTGTAGAGAAAGAGGACAGCAATGAGGCTGGGGAAAGGAGAAGACTGCCGGGGGCCTCCTATCCAGTCCTATCAGCAGCCCAGCCACGGGTCCGCCCGATTCCTTCGCATTAAGAAGTTGATCTTGCGAGCCATCTCCATGTTGTAGATCCGCCGGCAGTTTTCATAGCTTTGGCGCTGGCGCTTGCGGCAAGGCTTCTCGTAGTATCTCCGTCTCTTGATGTCCTCAATGAGCCCATCCATGCTGAGAATTCTGTATGAAGAGAGGGAGCAAGCTTAGGGGCCTGCGCTCATTACTGATACTCTACAGATCTGCAGATGTTCACAAGTCAACTGAATGAAGCAACAGGTGTTTGTAAAACAAATGGAGAGTGCTGACAAGACCGCAGTAACTGCCTACTTTTTGTGTGTGTGTGTGTGTATGGTACTTGGGGTGGAACCCAGGTGCTTTTCTACTTCCGGGGTACACTCCCAGACCTATTTTGGAAACGGGGCTCACTAAGTTGCTGAAAGCCCCACTCAGTAGCTCTCGAACCTGTGCGATCCTCCTGTCTCAGCCTCCTGTCACCACGCCCGGCTGACTGCCTACATTTAATTGTGGGGAAATGTGGAGGGGGGATACTGGAGAGGAACCCAGAGGCATCCCACCTGAGCTACACCCCAGACTATTTTATTTTATTCTTTATTTTGAAACAGAGTCTCACTAAGATGTCCCCGAACCGCAATCCTCCTGTCTCAGCCTCCTAAATACTGGGATTACAAGCGTGTGCCACCACGCTCAGCTCCCCACCCCTATTTTTTTTGTGTGTGTGTGCTAGTTAGGCCCTCCGCAAGTTTCAAAATAAATAATTATAGCCGGGCGTGGTGGTGCATGCTTGTAATTCCCCGCGCTTGGGAGGCTGAGACAGGAGGATCCCACAGGTTCAAATCCAGCCTCAACTACTTAGGCTCTCAGCAACTCAGGGAGACCCTGTTTCCAAATAAAATTTAAAAAAGGTCTGGGAGTGTGACCTGGAGGTAGAAAGCCCCTGGGTTCCACCCCCAGTACCACCAAAAAAAAAATAAAAATAAAAAAATAAATAATAAAAAAGCCAGGCGTGGTAGAACATTCTTGTAATCCTAGCATTTTGGGAGGCTGACAGGAGGATCGCAGTTTGCAGACAGCTTCAGCTACATAGTGAGACTTGTTTTAAAATAAAGAATAAGCTGGAAGTGGTAGCGCACGCTTGTAATCTCAGCACTTGGGAAGCTGAGACAGGAGGATCACACAGGTTTGAAGCCAGCCTCAGCTACTTAGTGAGGCTCTCAGCAACTTAGGGAGACCCTGTTTCCAATATAAAATAGGTCTGGGAGTATAGCCCAGAGGTAGAAAAGCCTCTGGGTTCCACCCCCAGTACGAAAGAAAGAAAGAAAGAAAAAGAAAGGAAGGAAGGAAGGAAGGAAGAAATAGGGCTGAGGCTAGGTGTGTAGCTCAGTGGTAGAATGCCTCTAGGTTCAATCACCAGTAATACATGCACGCACGCAAAATAATAAAGATGAAAGAAAACTACACAAGGAGAAAGTTGAGACACACACTGGGGAGCGACTGGACTTTCAAAAGGATTTGAAACAGAGGTGATCATCTTACTAAGTAAATGACTTTGTGAAACAATAAAGCAGGACAAGAAAATAAAAGAACATAAGGATGGAAGAGGGGAAAGGACAGAAAGAACATGGGACTGGTTAAGAGTTCCTTGAACGGTCCTAGTTACTTCCAAAACACAGACCAAATGAATTCCAAGATGCCAGGTGAGGATTCCCTCCCTCACCCTAAACCCCTTGGTCATCCTAAAAAAGCACCGATCAGCTTCAAATGCTCCCGAGTCCCTACAAAGGGAGGCATCTACTCAACTTATCTCTAACAGACAAGGACGCACGAAAGCTTTGCAGAACTCAAGAATAAACTCGGAGGGTGTTCCTTATGCTGCTGCTGCTTCCAAAGGTGGTTCAAGGTCCAGCAGGCCAAGAGCACTAGTGTAAACATCTCAGGCTGGAGTTCAGGTGCCTGGCAACCTAATATGAAGGAGAAACCAGCTGCCAGTTTTAGTGAAATTCAACTGATTATGTAAAAGGAGCTGAGCCGCCTAGAGGGACGAGCTGGGGGCGGCAAACTCACATGTCAGTGTAGCCAGCTTACGTCAGGACCAACGTGTATGCAGAAGGACTCAATGGGCCCAGAAGCTGCCCACCAGGAGTAAAAGGGGTCAACTGGGCACGCTTCCAGTATGTCAGCCTCTCCTAGTTTGGAGGCCAGCCAATCACATGGGCTTCCTAGCAATCCCGCTCTCCAGCTCTTCATCCCAAGGCACCAATGAGGGCTCCCGGTTATGTAACAGGCATTCTGTGGCAGTCTCACTGGGCAGACACATGGGCTGTTTCCTCTGTGGGACGCCCTCTCCACTCCAAACACGCTTTAACATCTTTCTCCTCTCATTTGCTCTCGCACCTACTATAATTAGAGCATAGAACGAGCCACTTATTTTTAAACTACCAACTATCAGAAAGTTGAGAGGTAAGGAGAAGCCTGGGATATAAGGGAGGTATACAGAAAAGGTGGCCAGAGAGGACATTAGAGAAAAAGTACATCACTCAGAACATATTGTATTTAGTGAGCAGGAAGAGAGAATACTAGAACACTCCAGAATTGGCCCATTCAGAAGTGGAAGTGTAAAAGTGCTTGCCTAGCTGGGCATGATGACACACATCTATAATCCCAGTACTTGAGAGGCTGAGACAGGAAAATCTCAAGTTCGAGGCTAGCCTCAGCAAGTAAGTGAGACTCTCATCAACCTAGTGAGACTCTGTTTCAAAATGCAAATACAAAATAGGGCTGGAGGTGTAGCTCAGAGGTAGAATGCCCCTGGACTCAATCCCCAGTACCAAACACACAAAAAAGGTCCTTGCCTGGCCGGGAGTAGTGGCACATGCTTATAATCACAGTAGTTAGGAGGCAGAGACAGGAGGATCCCACGTTTGTGGGCAACTTCAATAACTTAATGAGACCCTGTTTCATGATAAAAAAAATAAAACAGGAGCTGCACATGGCGGCACATGCTTGTAATCCCAGCATATGGGAGGCTGAGAACGGAGGATCGCCGTTCACAGACATCCTCAGCTATTTAGTGATGTCCTTTGCAACTCAGTGAGACCCTGTTTCAAAATAAAGAATAAAAAATAGGGCTGAGGGTGTAGCTCAGAGGTAGAATGCCCCTGGGTTCCATCTCTAGTACTGCAAAAATTAAAATAAAATAGGGCTAAGGGGTGTAGCTCAGAGGTAGAACGCTATTGGGTTTAATCCCTGGCACCACACACACACACACACACACACACACACACAGGAAAACCAGCCGGGTGTGGCAGTACACACCTGTAATCCTTGTACTTGGGAAGCTACGCAGGAGCCTCCCCAGTCTGAACCTAGCCTTGGCAACTTAGCAAGACCCTCAGCAACTCAGTGATACCCTGTTCTGTTTCAGAATTTAAAAACATAAGCCGGGCATGTTGGCGCATACCTGTAATGCAAGTATTTGGAAGGGAGGCCGAGACAGGAAGATTGCAGTTTCAAGGACAGCTTCAGAAACATAGCAAGACTTAGCCGGGCGTGGTGGCACATGCTTGCAATCCCCACGCTTGGGAGGCTGAGACGGGAGGATCACACGGGTTCAAAGCCAGCCTCAGCTACTTAGTGAGACCCTGTTTCCAAATAAGAAATATAAAAAAGGTCTGGGAGTATAGCCCGGAGGTAGAAAGCCTCTGGGTTCCACCCCAATACCCCCCCCCCAAAAAAAAAGAAACATAGTAAGACTTTAGCCAACTCAGACTGTTTCAAAAACAAAAAAAAAAGGGCTGGGGTGTAGCTCAGAGGCAGAGTACCCCTGGGTTCAACCCCAGTACCACACAAAATAAACAAACAAACAAATTAATTAACTTCAGATTTCAAGTCTCTGGAATCTCAATTCTGTGAGTGTGTGTGTGTGTATGTTGACTGGGGATTGAACCCATGACCTCACACATCATATAACTGCTTACCACTAAGCTACATTCCCAGTGTACTTTGTGTGTGTGTGTGTGTGTGTGTGTGTGTGTGTGTGTGTGTGGTATGGGGAACTGAACCTAGGGACATTCTATCTACAAACTATACCACCAGACCTATTTTTTAATCTTTATCTTGAAACAGGGTCTCACTAAGTTGCAGAGGACTTCACTAAGTAGCTGAGGTTGCCCGCGAACCGCGATCCTCCCATCTCAGTCTCTTTTGAGTGTGCGCCATTATGCCCAGCCCCCCCCCCCCCCCAGTTTTTGCAGTACTTGGGATGGAACCCAGGGGCATTCTAACTCTGAGCTACACCCTTAGTCCTACTCTTTATTCTGTATTTTGAAACAGGATCTGAGTTGCAAAGGGCCTAAGTAACTGAGGCTGTCCATGAACCACAATCTTCCTTTCTCAGCCTTCCAAATGCTGGGATTAGAAGTGTGCACCACCATGCCCGGCTTCCTAAATCTATTTCTACCTTGGTGTTTTAATCCCTGAAGAAAAAAATACTGGGTTTTTTGGTGATACTAGATATTGACCCCAGTGGCATTCTACCTTTGAGTTACACTCCACCACCACCCCCTTTTTTGCAGTCTGGGGACGGAACCCAGGGGCATTCGACCTCCGAGCTACATCCCCTGCCCTATTCTTTATCCTTTATTTTTTTGAAACAGGGTCTCTCTGAGTTGCAGAAGGCCTCACTAGTAGCTGAGGCTGTCCGCAAACTGCAATCCTCTGTCTCAGCCTCTTGAATGCTGGGATTATAAGCGTGCGCCACCATGCCCAGCCTCCATCCCTGTTTTATTTACTTGGAAACAGGGTCTCACTAAGTTGCTGGGAGCTGAGCTAAGTTGCCGAGGCTGGCTTCGAACCTGTGGTTCTCCTGTCTCAGCATTTCAAGTACTGGGATTATAGGTGTATGCTACCACACCTGGTTAACACTGTGTGTCTTAACTAGAGTACTTAGTACAATTTCTAGATCAATTTGATACATCTGCCTGGAAAACCAAAATCCTCTTAAAATCCTTTTCATTTTGGCTGTGCTGGGAATGGATATAGAGCCTTACACGAGCTTGGCAATCACTCTACCCCTGAGCTATATCCCCAGCCCTGATGCACCAATTTAAATAGGAATGGCAGTGGGGGTGCTAATCTTTAAAACAAATGTGATAGCAAGGAAGACAAAGCTCGCTTAAAATTTACTTAAAAAGAGAGATGTCAGGGAAATCCTGTGTTTGCTTACAGTGGCACAGCTCCTATAGTTTCTTTACTTTCGCCTGCTATTATAAACACTTCAGTGGAAAAGTTTGACAAACTTAAAAGGGATTGACAAAAGACAAAGGAACATTTATGTTCATTAGCGACATTTAACGAGAGCTTCCTGTGTACCAGACATTTTGGTAAACACAAAGGATGTACAAATAAAAAAGAAGACATGGACTCTGCCCTTAAGGAGCCTAGTCTCATTACAATGATTCTTTGTGTATGTGGTATTGGGGACTGAACTCAGGGGCTGAGCTACACCCCCAGCCCTATTTTACTTTTTATTTTGAAACAGGGTCCAGCATGGTGATACACGCTTGTAATCCCAGCCTTCAGGAGACTGAGACGGGAGGATTGCGGTTTGCGGGCAGCCTCAGCTCCTTAGTGAGGCCCTCTGCAACTCAGTGAGAACCTGTTTCAAAAATAAAAAGACTATCCCAGCATTTGGAAGGCTGAGACGGGAGGATTGTGGTTCACGGACAGCCTCAGTTACTTAGTGAGGCCCTATGCAACTCAGTGAGACCCTGTTTCAAAATATAGAATAAAAATAATAGGACTGTGGGTGTAGCTTGAAGGTATGAGGCTGGGGTGTAGCTTGGAGGTATAATGACCCTGGGTTCCATCCCCAGTACCTGAAAAAATAAAAAAAAAAAATAAAAAAAAGGAAAGAAAGAAAGAGAAAAAAAGAAACAGGGCCCCATTAAGTTGTTGAAGCTGGCCTTGAACCTGTGATCCTGTCTAGGATCCCAAGTACAGGAATTACAGGTGTGTACCACTATACCTGGCGTTATTACAATGATTTTTTTTTTTTTAAATGTGTGTGTATGTGTGGTCCTGGGGACTTAACCCAGGAGTATTCTATCTCTGAGCTACACCCCCAGCCCTATTTTATTTATATTTTTTAAAGAGGGTCTTGCTAGAGCCGGGCGTAGTGGCGGACGTTTGTAATCCCCGCGCTTGGGAGGCTGAGACAGGAGGATCGCACAGGTTCGAAGCCAGCCTCAGCTACTGAGTGAGGCTCTCAGCAACTTAGTGAGACCCTGTTTCCAAATAAAGTATAAAATAGGTCTGGGTGTATAGCCCGGAGGTAGAAAGCCTCTGGGTTCCACCCCCAGTACCACCAAAAAAAAAAAAAAAAAAAAAAAAAAGAGGGTCTCGCTAGGTTGATAGAATCTCACTACTTGCTGGGGCTGTCCTCAAACCTAAAAGACTCCTGTAGTGGCCTCCCAAGTACTGGGATTACAAGCATATGCCACCATGCCCAGCTTACAATGATTTTATTTATTTATTTTTTATTTATTTATTTATTTTAGGTGGTACTAGGGGTGGAACCCAGAGGCTTTCTACCTCCGAACTATACTCCTAGACCTTTTTTATATTTTATTTGGAAACAGGGTCTCACTAAGTTGCTGAGAGCCTCACTAAGTAGCTGAGGCTGGCTTCGAACCTGTGTGATCCTCCTGTCTCAGCCTCCAAAGCGCGGGGATTACAAGTGTGCGCCACCACGCCCGGCAAAATGATTTATTTTTTTGTGGTACTGGGGATGGAACCCTTCTTCTTCTGGGCTATACTCCCAGACCTATTTTATACTTTTTATTTGGAAACAGGGTCTCTTAAGCCAGCGAGGCTGGCTTCGAACCAGCACGCTCCTCCTGTCTCCGCCTCCCAAGCACGGGCATTACAAGCGTGAGCTACCACTCCCGGCTACAATGATTTTAAATCCTGACTACATATTAAAGTCTCATATTAAATGACTTAGTCTTTGGAAAAAAATGTTATGGTCAGATAATTCTTTTTTTTTTTTTTTGAGGGTTTGGAGATGGAACCTGGGAGCTACAGTCCCTGTCCTATTTTTTTTCTTTATTTTGAAACAGGTTCTCACTGAGTTGCAAAGGGCCTCACTAAGTAGCTGGGGCTGTCTGCGAACCGTGATCCTCCAGTCTTGCCCCCCCCCCCCAATGCTGGGATTACAAGCATGCGCCACCACGCCCAGCTTGAGTCAATTTTTTTTTTTTTTGCGGTACTGGGGCTGGAACTCAGCGGCATTCTACCTCTGAGCTATATCCCCAGCCCTATTATTTATTCTTTATTTTGAAACAGGGTCCACTGAGTTACAGAGGGCCTAAGTAGCTGAGGCTGTCAGCGAACCAGGATCTTCCTTTCTCAGCCTCCCGAATGCTGGGATTACAAAACTTGCGCCACCACGCCTGGCTTGTTTTAAGTTCTTGACATAAATATATATGTAATATGTTTTAGAGAGGGAATAAATGCTGTTATTTAAATGAGATTATCAAAGCCAAATGTGGTGGCGCACGCTTGTAATCCCCGTGCTTGGGAGGCTAAAACAGGAGGATCGCATGGTTTCGAAGTCAGTCTGGGACTACATCCTAAAGGTAGAAAGCCCCTGGGTTCCATCCCCAGTACCACCAAAGGGAAAAAAAAAAAGAGAGAGATTATCAATAGGCTAAACAGAGGAAGACTTAGTTGGGAAATATCTGTCTATAAAAAAAAATACATTCTAATACCAGTAGTAAACTGATCCATATGTCAAAATAAAGTAAAATTATTTGCTTGCTTTTTTCATCTCTGAGCTACCTTAAGTATACCCTATTTAATAGTTAAAAAGACAGTTAAAGTAAATCCTCAGTCTCTCAAAATAAACAAACCCCCCACAGAGCAAAACCAACTTACAATGAGTTCCACTGTAGGAAGCAAAGCTTCTTTAAGGAAGCACAACTCTCTTACAATGAGTTCCAAGTTGGAATAACAGCTAACATAATGCCTACTATTATAGTTGGGGCTGGAGTCTCCCCAAAGGCTCATGTGAAGAAGGCTTGGTCCCCACTGAAGGAGAGTCCAGAAGTGGGGTTTCAGGAAATGAGAAGATTAAGAGGAACCCATCTTAGCAGGGCGTGGTGGCAGATGCTTGTAATCCCAGAATTTGGGAGGCTGAGACAGGAAGATTGTGGTTTGCCGACAGTTTCAGCTACTTAGGCCCTTTGCAACTGAGACTCTGTTTCAAAATAAAGAATAAAAAATAGGGCAGGCAATGTAGCTCGTAGTTAGAATGCCCGTGGGTTCCATCCCCACTACTGCCAAAAAAAAAAAAAGGAACCATCCTACTCAGTGGATTAATCCACTAATGGATTCATACTTTGGATGGATTATTGGAAGGTGGTAAAAACTGGGGCCTAGCTAACGGGAGGTCATCCTTGACCTTGTCCCATCCTTTCCTCTCTCCCAACAGTGGGAGGTAACCTGCTTTGCTCTGTCACCCCCCCCCCCGGGAATACTCTGTTTTCATTTGCTGTGACAAAATACCTGAGAAAATCAACCAAAAGGAAGAAAGGTTTCTTCTGGCTCAGGCTTTCAGAGGCTCAGTTTATGGTCAGCACATGGTAATGAACCCTATGAAACCAAGCCAGATAAACCTTTCCTTCTTTTGGTTGATTTTCTCAGGTATTTTGTCACAGCAAAGGAAAGCTGCCTAATATAACTACTATGTACTAAGCACAGTTCTAGGTTCCTTAAATGAATCAGTTAACAAGCCTCAAGTCAATCCCATGAGGTGGGCACCATTAAGAAACTCCATTTTACATTATGTAGCTTACCAGACATCATGACGCTAGCAAGTGCTGTAGAGCTAGAATCTAAAACAGGTTATGTGCACTCTTTCCTAGCTGGGCATGGTGGCGCATGCTTGTAATCCCAGTACTTGGGAGGAGGATCACGCAGGTTCAAAGCCAGCCTCAGCTACTTAGTGAGGCTCTCAGCAACTTAGTGAGACCCTGTTTCCAAATAAAGTATAAAATAGGTGCGTGCATATAATCTGGAGGTAGAAAGGCTCTGGTTCTACCCCCAGCACCACACACTCACAAAAAAACCCCTCTTTCAATACAGCCCCCTACTTCTGTTAACTTACCACTATGTATTTCTGCTTATGCTGTAACCCTCCTTAAATCCTGGAAAGCCTTCCCATTTCCTGCTTGTTTTTCCACAGTCCCAATCTTAATTCACCTCTTCCACGGGCCTCGTCTCCACAACAACCCCAAGCTGTTTCCATGTACCAGGTCCCTGCTTCCTAAGGAGCTTCACATCTTGGTTTTCTACTTGGGTTCTTTTTAAGTTTTGAAGAGAATTCAGGTTCATCATCAAAGGTATGATATTTGCTTGTTGAATAAGTTTCATACAGTTAGGTTTTGGGGAAGAACTATAATATATATATATATATATATATATATATATATATATTTTTTTTTTTTTTTTTTTTTTTTGGTGGTGGTACTGAGGTTTCTGGAAGCCCTTCTACCGCTGGGCTACACTCCCAGACCTATTTTATATGTGTATTTTTAAATTTGGAAATGGGGTCTCTTAAGCCAGCGCATCTGGCCTGCGCCATCCTCCTGTCTCCGCCTCCCAAGCACAGGGATTACAAGCGTGTGCCACCACGCCCGGCGAAGAACTTCATTTTTAAGATAATAAACTGCCCGGTGAGGTGGCTCATGCCTGTAATTCCAGTATTTAGGGAGATAAGCTTCAAACTGAACAAGGTCCTCAGCAACTTAGACCCTGTTTCAAACTAAAAGTAAAGTAGGGCTGAAGACAGTGCTCAGAGGTAGAATGTCCCTAGGTTCAACCCCCACCAAGAAAAAAGATAATTAGCTGGGGGTGGTGATGCACACTTGTAATCCCAGCATTTGGGAGGCTGAGACAGGAGGATGGCAGTCCTAGGACAGGTGCAGCTACTTAGCCAGGCACTTTGCAACTCAGTGATACCTTGTTTCAAAAATAAAAAGACTATGCCGGTCATGGTGGCCTACACTTGTAATCCCAGCATTCGGGAGGCTGAGACCCAGGATCGCGATTCGCAGACAGCCTCAGCTACTTAGTGAGGCCCTCGGTAACTTAGTGAGACTCTGTTTCAAAATAAAGAATAAAAATAGAGCAGTGGCTGTAGCTCGGAGGTCAAATGCCCCTGGGTTCCATCCCCAGACCCACAAAAATAAATAAATAAATAAATAAATAAATAAATAGACTAAAAAATAGGTCTGAGGGTGTCATTTGGAGTTACAATGCCCCTGATTCCATCACCAGTACCGCAAAAATAAAAAAAGAAAGAAAGAAAGAAAGAAAGAAGAAAGAAAATAGAGCTGTGGATGTAGGTCGGAGGTAGAATGCTCCTGGATTCAATCCCCAATAACGAAAAAAAAAAAAAAAAAAAAAGACAAGAAACTAGGTAGCTAATGAGTTTCAAGAGGCGAACACCAGGGCTGTCACTGGTTTGAGGACAACCCTCGGGTGTGGTGAGGGGTGGGTACATAACCACCGCACTTCTGAGAGTTGATTTAGCCATGATCCCGATCCCTTTGGTTACCTGTTCAGGGTCTTGTATGCACCTTCCACGTTCCCTTCCTGTACCATCACCGTCCTGGCAACGAACTTCAGATGTTGTGCCATAACCTTGGGTTTAAGACTTCACTCTGTAGGACCTACAGGATGATGGAGAAAGGGCGAGGAAAGCACAGAAGCCAAGTAAGAAACACACACGTTACCGCGGGTTTTATTCAACGTGTGAAAACGAAACGTGCCCAGGCACACGCGAGGTGGGGCACGTGGAGCCGAGAACGTGCGGATGCTCATCAAGACTCGTTCCTTGGCTTTTGCTAGTACGAGCCGCAGCGCGCGGCAGGGGAGCACCGGGGCGGCCCTACCGAGGCTGGCGCGGGGCAGGGAGGCGCCGCAGGCCCCCGGGGCCGCCGCAGGATCTGGGCCGAGATGGGAAGGGCTCAGGCCGCCACGCCCCCCGCCCGCCGCCTCGCGCTCCCGGGTGGCTCCTCACCCTAGCCCTCCGGACGCCCCGACCCCAGGCCGGCTCGCGACCGGAAGCGGAAGCTACGGAATCCCCTCCGCGGCGCACCGCAGCCGGGGCGCAGCGAGAAAACGGCCCCCGGAAACCATGGCAACGCTCTTTTGGGCCCCCTTTTTAGGCTTCTCCTTGCCTCCGGGTAAAACACTCCTTGACTCGGATTCCGCCGCGACGGGTTCCTCGCCTTCCCACACAACCGCAGTCTTTGGGCCTCCGAGGTCAGCCCCATTCTCTATCCCTTAATCCTATTAAACCCTTACTGGATACTTAAGCGATTTCTTTTTTTTTTCCTGGATGGAAAATGGGAGAAATAGGCATCGCTTCTTGAACATGCGCTTCCTGGTTTGTTTGTTTGATTGTTTACTTTGGAAAAGACACAGATCTAATCCCAGGATGGAAAGACAAGTTCTGCCTAAAAACTAAAGAAAAGAAACAAATGACGTACGGTGGTGCGTACGTCCTATAACATCACCTTCCTAGTCATTTCACTAAATAAGGTGAAATCACTAAGTAAAGATATGGGAAAGATGTGCGCGGCGGAGCACGCCTGTAATCCCAGCACTTGGGACTCTGGAGGATTGCAGGGCTCGAGGCCAGTTTCTTTTATTTTCTTTGATTTTCTTTTCTGTCTTTCTTTCCTTTCTTTTTTTTTTTTTTTTTTTTTTCCTTTTGTGGTACTGGGGATGGAACTCAGGGGCATTCTACCTCCGAGCTACACCCCCAGCCCTATTTTTTTTTTTTTATTCTATATTTTGAAACGGGGTCTCACTGAGTTGCAAAGGACCTAAGTAGCTGAGGCTGTCCGCGAACCGCGATCCTTCTCTCTCAGCCTCCCGAATGCTGGGTTTCCAAGCGTGCGCCACCACAGTCGGCTTTTGAGGCCAGTTTCCGAATGCCTCAGATAATGTATGAGACTCTTTCAAACTAAAAAAATAAATATGGGGCTGGAAGGATAGGTCGGTGATAGAGCGCCCCTGGGCTCAATTCCCAGCATCCCCCGCCCAAACAAAAAATAAATAGGAAACACAGGGTTTAGAATAAAAAATCTTGATGTCACCTTTGTCATTTGCCTCCTAATAAAACCTGATTTTAAAAAATCTATTATTCCACATTTCCTTTTATTTTACTTCTGTACTACGTCTACATATCAAATTGGGTTATTCACAGACATTCAGATTTAATGACTACAGGAAAAAACGTACCTCCCCTACAACTCACACAGGACTGAATTTCCTGCCTGGTATCCTCATCAGTTATACTAACAAGAATTCACAAAGATTAAGCCTGCCTCAGAGTAAGCCAAGTCTGAAGTGCTGAAACAGAGCTAGACCAGCATATCATTATGCTTATCAACAAACCTGTATTTAATGCTTGCTCTGCGCCAGGCACTGTAGATTGATATCAACAGTGCCTCTTGCGTCACTAGAAGACACTATGGTGACATAAAAGGTAAATAGCACCGGGCGTGGTGGCGCACGCTGGTCCCCGCGCTTGAGAGGCTGAGACAGGAGGATTGCACAGGTTCGAAGCCAGCCTCAGTTACTTAGTGAAGCTCCCAGCGACTTAGTGTGACCCTGTTTCGAAATAAAGTATAAAATAGGTCTGGGGGTATAGCCTGGAGGTAGAAAAGCCCCTGGGTTCCACCCCCAGTACTACCAAAAAAATAAAATAAAAAATAAAAATAAAATTTGGGCTAGGGGTTTACCTCAGAGGTAGAATGCCTGTGGGTTCAATTCCCAGAGCCAAGGGGAAAAAAAAAAAAATGCCAGGCATAGTGGCACACACTTGATTGCAGGTTTAGGCCCTCTACAACTAAGTGAGACCCTGTTTCAAAATAAAATATAGAATACAGCCGTATGTGGTGGCGCATGCTTGTAATCCCAGCATTCGGGAGGCTGAGACAGGAGGATCGTGGTTCGAGGACAGCCTCAGCTACTTAGTGAAGCCCTTTGCAACTCAGTGAGCCCGTTTCAAAAATAAAGAATAAAAAATAGGGGTGGGGTGTAGCTCAGAGCTAGAATCCCCTGGGTTCCATCTCCAGTACTGCAAATAAATAAATAAATAAAATAAAATAAGGCTGGGTGTATAGCTCAGGAGTAGAACGCTTCTGGGTTCAATCTCCCAGTACCCCTCCAAAAAATATATATATAAACATATATATAAAATATAAATAATTAGGCCAGGCGTGGTGGCGCATGCTTGTAATCCCCGCGCTTGGGAGGCAGAGACAGGAGGATCGCGCAGGTTCGAAGCCAGCCGCGCGCGCTGGCTTAGGAGACCCTGTTTCCAAATAAAAAAGTATAAAAAATAGGTCTGGGAGTGTAGCCCGGAGGTAGAAGGGCTTTCAGGAACCCCAGTACCACCAAAAAAAAAAAAAAATATATATATATATATAAATAATTATATATATATATATATATATATATATATATATATATATATATATGTTTTGCGGTATATGTTTTGCAAATATGTATTTATGTTTGGGGTATATATATGTTTTGCGGTACATATATATGTTTTGCATATATATAAAATATAAAAAATTATATATGTATGTTTTGCGGTATATATGGAACCTAGGGGCATTATACCTCCGAGGTATACCCCCAGCCCTATTTTTTATTCGTTATTTTGAAACCGGGTCTCACTGAGTTGTAAAGGGCCTCACTACGTAGCCGTAGCTGAGGCTGGCTGCGAACCGCGATCCTTCTGGGATTACAAGCGTGCCCACTTAAAACTATTTTGGTGGTGAACTTTTAGACTATAGCAGTGGCAATGGAATGGATAGAAAAACAAAACAAAAATGGACTGTAAGAGACATCCCAAATAAAGAATATTAAAGGAGCCAAGCATCGTGGCCTAGGCCTGTTTTCCCAGTACTTAGAAGGCTGAGACAGAAGGGTCACAAGTTCAAGGCCAACCTCAGCAACTTAAGACCCAGTTTTTTTTTGTTGTTTTTTTTTTTTTTTTTTTGGTGGTACTGGGGGTGGAACCCAGAGGCTTTCTACCTCCGGGCTATTCTTCCAGACCCATTTTACATTTTATTTGGAAACAGGGTCTCACTAAGTTGCCGAGAGCCTCACTACTTCACTACTTAAGTAGTTGAGGCTGGCTTCGAACCTGTGCGATCCTACTGTCTCAGCCTCCCAAGCGTGGGGATTACAAGCGTGCGCCACCATGCCCGGCTATACCCAGTTTCAAAATAAAAAATAAAAGAGGAGCCAGGCATGGTGGCACACGCTTGTAATCCCAGTAATTGGGAGGCTGATGCAGGAGGATCACAGGTTTGCAGCCAGCCTCAGCTATTTAGTGAGGCCCTGCTTCCAAATAAAGAATTAAAAAAAAAAATAAGGCTGGGGGTGTAGTCTTAGAGGTAAAATGCCCCTGGGTTCAATCTTCAATACTACAAAATTAATTAATGCATGAGGGGTGGAAGATGAGCGTGGTGGCGCACACTTGTAATCTCAGAGTGAAACCCTGTTTCAAAATAAAGAATAAAACAATAGGGCTGGGGATGTAGCTCTGAGGTAGAATGCCCCGGGCTCCATCTGCAGCACTGCAAAAAAACAAAAAAAAAAAATAAAAATAAATGAGGGCTGGGATGTAGCTCCGAGGTAGAATGGCCTTGAGTTCAAATACATACTACTACAAATAAATAAATAAATAAATAAATAAATAAATAAATAAATAAATAAGTCAGTCAGTCTAGGTTGTAGCTCATAGAATACCCCTGGGTTCAATCCCTAGGATCACAAAAAAGTAAATTAAATAAATAAATAAATGGAACTTAGTGTCTGACTGCTACTACATTTTAAACCTAGTTATCTAAAAAAATGAGCCGGGCGTGGTGGCGCACACTTGTCATCCCAGCATTTGGGAGGCTGAGACCAGAGGATCACGATTCACAGCCAGCCTCCGCTACTTAGTGAGGCCCTCTGCAACTCAGTGAGACCCTGTTTCAAAATAAAGAATAAAAAATTGGGCATGGGGTGTAACTCGGAGTCGGATGCCCCTGGGTTCCATCCCCAGACCTGAAAAAAAAAAAAAGTAGGTAGCATAGATAGGACTAAAAGGAGACTATAAAAAAAGGGAACAGGATATTTTTTTAAGCATTATTTCGTTGGTGACCACTGGAGAAAGCACTAGATTGGAAAACAAGGGCTCTGTAGCACACATTATTTTCTCATCTGTAAGACAAAGGGGTTGGTTGGGTTGAATGAAATATAAAAAATACATCTTGGGCTGGGCGTGGTGGCACACGCTTGTAATCCCAGTACTTGGGAAGCTGAGACGGGAGGTTTGCAGGTTCAAAGCCAGCCTCAGCAGCTTAGTGAGGCTCTCAGCAATTTAGTGAGATCCTGTTTCCAAATAAAATATATTAAAAAAAAAATAGGACCGGAGGTGTAGCTCAGGGGTAGAAGGCCCCTGGGTTGCCACACCAGTACCACACACACACACACACACACACACACACACACACACACACAAGGTAATAAAGAATAAAAAATAGGGCTGGGGGTGTAGGTCAGAGATTGAATGCCTCTCAATTCAATCCCCAGTACTGCAGAGAGAGACAGACAGACAGACAGACAGACAGACAGACAGACACAGGAGAGAACTACACCTTGTCTCTAAAATGCTGAGGTTTTTAAATAATTTTGATGTAGAAATATATGAATAAAAATGTACAGCAGAGCCAAGCGTGCTGGCACACGCTTGTAATCCCAGCATTCCAGAGGCTGAGACCAGAGGATTGCGGTTCGAGGCCAGCCTCAGCTACTCCTTAGTGAGGCCCTTTGCAACTCAGTAAGACCCTGTTTCAAATAAAGAATAAAAAATAGCTGGGCATGGTGGCGCACGCTTGTAATCCCAGCTCTTGGGAGGCTAAGACAGGAGGATCGCACAGGTTCAAAGCCAGTCTTAGCTACTTAGTGAAGCCCTCCACAATTTAGTGAGACCCTGTTTCATAATAAAGGACAAAATAGGTCTGGGAGTGTAGCCCAGAGGTAGAATGCCCCTGGGTTCCAGCCCCAGTACCCCCCCACACACAACTATCCAACAGAAATGTATACATTCAGTATGCCTTCTCAGGGGAGAGGTTAGGGCTGGAGATGAAGATTTAGCAATCATCTAAGCTGAGGCAATTACTAAAGCCATGAAAGCAAACAATGTCTTTATATGAAAGAATATAGTTAGAAAAAAGGTGAAGGCCTGAGCCTAAGGGGACACCCACACTCTGGAGTAGGTGGCAGTGGTGGCAGTAAGAGACCTAGAAGTTGCTGCCAGTTGGGTAAGAGGAGATGAGGCTGGAGTGCAGTCACGGGATGCAGGGGAGGCAGCATCAGGTGTCAAAGGAGCCGCAGGGCGTGAAGCGCGGAACCTCCGCGAGGGTCTAGCTGTTTCTTAGGTGCAAGCTACATAATACTGGGGCAGTGGAATCATTAGGGACTTTGGAAGGTCCAACCAAGAGAAAGCGGTAGAGCCACTGTGGTGGCGCACACCTGTAATGCCAGCTTCTGGGGACGCTGAGGCAAGAGGGTCTCAAGTTCAAGGCCAGCCCGGGCAACTGTCTCAGAACAAAAACAAGCAAAAAGGCTGGGTATCCAGCTCAGTGGCAGATGGCTTGCCTCCAGTATGCAAGGCCCAGGGTTAAATCCCTTGGGCTAGCTGGGTGTGGTGGCCCAGGCCTGGAATCCTAGTACTTGGGAGGCTGAAGATTGAAGGTTCAAAGTCAGCCTCAGCAGCCAGGCATGGTGGCACATGTTTGTAATCCCAGCATTCGGGAGGCTGAGACAGGAGGATTGTGCAGGTTCGAAGCTGGCCTTGGCTACTTATGTCTTCTGCAACTCAGTGAGACCCTGTTTCAAAATAAAGAATAAAAAATAGGGCTGGCGGTGTCTCTCGGAGGTAGAATGCCCCTGAGTTCCATCCCCAGTACCGCAAAAAGCAAAAACAAAATCAAAGTCAGTCTCAGCAATTTATCAAGGTTCTCAGCAACTTAGACCCTGCTTCAAAATTAAAAAAATAAATAAATAAAATAAAATAGGGCTGGGGTGTAGCTCAGAGTTAGAATGCCCCTGGGTTCAATCCCAGTACCACAAAATCAATCAATCAATCAATCAATCAATGCCTGTACTGTCAAAAAAGGAATTATGGAAAGGGCTGGTAGATTGGCTCAGTGGTAGAACACTTGCTTAGTATGTTCCAGACTCTGGAATTGACCCCCAGCACCAGGCTCAGAAGGGGGTGATAGGGCAGCTGGGGGGGGGGTGCACACCCGTAATCCCTAGAGTTGGGAGGCTGAGACAGGAGGATCACAGGCTTCCGCTGGCCTCAGAAACATAGCAAGACTCTCAGTGACCTAGCGAGACCGTTTTAAAAACAAAAAGTTTAAAGGGCTGGGGATGCCGCTCAGAGGTGGAATGACCTGGGTTCAATCCCCAGTATCCCTCTCTCACACACACATGAAGTCGCAAGGGAGCATGATACAGCGAAAGTTTCAGAAGGGAAAGGCAGTCAAAGGCAGAGCACAACTAGCGAGGCTTGCCTTCGAAAGGAGGTCATATTCTCTGAAATAAAGGGAGGCAATTATTCACCAAGAACAGAGGACGGGAGAAATGGGGAAAGATGTCTGACCAGCTGTGAGAAAGATACGCAGTCAATAAGCCATGACTAAGATGACCGACTATTCCGATTCACAACAAAGGGGAGAGGAAATCGTTTTGGTGGAAACTGGGACAAATCAGAAAGCGTAATACACACAGAAGAGTAGAAATAGATACATTCACAGGCTTAATGTTTGCCTGCTGATAATACCGGCTAGCCTTCCTCAGCCCAGCATGCATCTAGCAGCCCCAGCTTTTTGAATGAGGATGAGGCCCAGCATTCGAGTGCCCCCCAAGGCTGATGATTCTAGGGCGCCCCTCCCTCTCAGCTCTGGTAACCAGGTGGCTCCTCTGCTCCTCCTCCAGCACAGCAGGTTGCACATGCATTGCCCCTGAGCACCAGCAGCTCCCATCAGAAGGCCCAGAGCAGAAGAACCTGCTGGTCTGGGCCAGCTGGAAGATTCCCCAGGGGACAGACACAAAGGGAAAGCTGCTAGTCTCTAAGCCTGAGCAAGAAAAATAAATTCAACTCTGAACCCTGTAACTGTCCCAAGGGTGTTCCCTAGGAAAACAGTGGCAAGAGTCTCTTTACTTCTCTCATAGGATTTATTTGTACTTATTTGTGCTCCTGGGGATTGAACCCAGAGGCATTCTACCTCTGTGCTATACCCACAGTCCCCTATTTTATATTTTATTTTGAAACAAAGCCTCACTAAGTGGATGAGGCTGGCTGTGAACCTGCAATCCTCCTGTCTCAGCTTCCCTAGTACTAGGATGACAGGCATGCACCACCGCGCCTGGCTTCTCACAGGATTTATATTGTCCCATCCAGACCCTAACATGGTGGAGCTCACAGACACCCCCATCTCGTCTTCTTTTCTTCAGATCAGATAATAAAAGTTGGGATTTGAAATGGAAAGGTTTTTTTCCCCAGTATTGGTTTGTCTTTCTTTCTTTCTTTCTTTCTTTCTTTCTTTCTTTCTTTCTTTCTTTCTTTCTTTCTTTCTTTCTTTCTTTCTTTCTTTCTTTCCACTACTGGGTATTGAATTCAGGGGCATTCAACTTCCAGGCTATACCACCAGTCCTATTTTTCTTTCTTCCTTCCTTCCTTCCTTCCTTCCTTCCTTCCTTCCTTCTTTCTTATTTATTTTGTGGTACTGGGTTTCCTGGAAGCCCTTCTACCTCTGGGCTACACTCCCAGACCTATTTTATATTTTTATTTGAAAACAGGGTCTCCTAAGCCAGCGCGCGCAGCTGGCTTTGAACCTGCGCGATCCTCCTGTCTCCACCTCCCAAGCGCGGGGATTACAGGCATGTGCCACTATGCCCGGCTTATTCTTTATTTTAAAACAGAGTCTTGCTAAGTTGCAGAGGGCCTCACCAAGTACCTGAGTCTGGCCACGAACCTGCGATCCTCCTGCCTCTGCCTCTCAAGTACTGGGATTACAAGCGTGCGCCACCACGTCCAGCTGAGGCAGAAAGTTTTGATTTATCTCAATCAACAAAGTGTTTAGGTAAAAAAAAATCTTTAATCAGAAAGGACTTATCTTCCTTCAACACACACATTAAAAGTAAAAAATATATGTACATATAATTACACAGATTTGGATCACAGAGGAGAGCCGCGCGGTGTGGGCTGGGGCTAGGGGTTGAGAAGGTGGGCCTTGGGGGCAGCGTGAGGATGGCTTCTCGTCTGCTGCTCTGGGTGTCCCGTGGTCCTCTCTCTGGCCCTGCTAGGTATCCCAGGAGGGGACAGGTCTGATGCTACAGTTACTGGCAGACTGTGGCAGCGAGGTCCCTCTCCCGCTAGTTTCTTAGGATCGCCAGGGGTGACGGCAGTGGCTGTAGGAGGTGGGACCGGAGTGGCTGGCGCAGAGCGCAGGAGGGGCTGTGCTCCGTGCTGGAGGAAGAGGATGACACCTATGCTGGTGCCCGTGCCCAGAGGATCATGGCTAACGGAGACGCCCCCTGGGGAGCCCAGAGGGGGGTTACAGATCGGGGCGGTGTGGATCCAGGTGAGGTTCATGGCTGGCCATTCTGTGAGGTCCCAGGACTGCTTTGGTTTCCAAACTAAATGTCCCAGCTGTGCCTGGCCCATGGCGTCCACAGGAGGTGCAGGAGAGGAAGCTGCTGAGTCACTGTGGTGGCTTGGGAAATCCTAGGGAAGAGAAGGAATGAGAAAAAGAACCGGAGATAGCTTTCAAATTAACGCCACCTGGATGCTTAAACCTTTGCTTCCCTAGGGACTGCGTTAGCAGTGCAAATATATCTTGTTTTGTGCAATAGGTTTTTTTTTTTTTTTTTTTTTTAGTGGTGGTACTGGGGTTCCTGGAAGCCCTTTCACCTCTGGGCCACACTCCCAGACCTACTTTTTATACTTTTTTTAAATTTGGAAACAGGGTCTCTTAAGCCAGCACTTCAAACCTATGCGATCCTCCTGTCTCCGCCTCCCAAGCGCAGGGATTACAAGCGTGCGCCACCACGCCCGGCAATAGGTATGTTTTTGCAAGGTCATGATTAAGAAATAGTCCTCTATGTCCTATAGTTGCCACTATTTGTAAAATAATTCCTTTTAGAATTTATTTAGAAAAATTGGTTGTTTTGCTTTGTTTTGCGGTACTGGGGATGGAACCCAAGGTTATTCTACCTCTGAGCTACACCCCCAGCCCTATTTTTTATTCTTTCTTTCTTTTGTGGTACTGGGGGTGGAACCCAGGGGCTTTCTACTTCCGTGTTACACTCCCAGACCTATTTTATAATTTATTTGGAAACAGGGTCTCACTAAGTTGCTGAGAGCCTCACTCAGTAGCTGAGGCTGGCTTCGAACCTGCGCAATCCTCCTGTCTCAGCCTCCCAAGCGCTGGGATTACAAGCATGTGCCACCACGCCCGGCTTTTATTCTTTATTTAAAAACAGGATCTAAGTTGTGGAGGGCCTCACTAAGCAGCTGAGGCTGCCCACATACTCTCAATCCTCCTGTCTCTGCCTCCCAAGTACTGGGATTACAAGGGTGCACACCACCAAGGCCTGGTTTTAAGTCCTGAGAATCAAATCTAGGGCCTATCACATGCTAGGCCTGCATTCTACCAATAAGCTACCCGCCTAGCCAGCCCTTTTATTTTTATTTTTTGTGGTACTAGGTATTGAATTCAGGGGCAGTCTATCTCTGAGCCACACACCCCCAGTCTGATATGTTTATTTACTTATTTATTTTACTTATTCTATTTATTTTTGCAGTACTGGGGATGGAACCCAGGGGCATTCTATCTCCGAGCTACATCCCACAGCCCTACTTTTTTATTTTTTAATTTGAAACGGTCTCACTAAGTTGAGGAGGCCCATTATGTAGCTAAGACTGGCTGCAAACCTGAGATCCTCCTGTCTCAACCTCCCAAGTACCGGGATTAAAAGCATGTGCCACCACACCTGGCTTTATTTTTTGTTTTGAAACAGGACTCCCTAAGTTGCTAAGGGCATTCCTAAATTGCTGAGGCGTTTTTTGTTTGTTTTTGTTTTTTGTGGGTCTGGGGATGGAACCCAGGGGCATTTGACCTCAGAGCTATACCCCCTGCCCTGTTATTTTATTCTTTATTTTGAAACGGTCTCACTAAGTTGTGGGGGGGGGGCTCACTAAGTAGCTGAGGCTGTTCTCGAACCGAGATCCTCCCATCTCAGCCTCCCAAATGCTGGGATTACAGGTGTGCACCACCACACAGGCCTGAGGCTGGTTTTGAACCTATAATCCTCTTGACTCAGCTCCCTAGTACTGAGTTTACAGGTGTATGCCACCACACCCAGCAAGAAAAATGTATTTTTACCTGGATTCATAATTTCCCAATTTCTATATTTATTTTCTGGTACTGGGGATCAAACCCAGGATACTCTACTACTGAGCTATAGCCTTTTATTTTTTGAGACAGTTGCCTAGGCTGGCCTTGAACCTGGCTTTTTTTTTTTTCTCCAGTACTGGGGATGGGACCCAGGGGCATTCTACCTCCACACTACACACCCAGCCCTATTTTTTATTCTTTATTTTGAAACAGGGTCTCACTGAGTTGCAAAGGGCCTCGCTAAGTAGATGAGGCTGTTCACGAACCGTGATCCTCCTGTCTCAGCCTCCCAAATGCTGGGATTACAAGCATGCACCACCATGCCCAGCTCTTTTTATTTTTGAGACAAGCTCTCACTAAGTTTCAGAGGGCCTTGCTAAGCTGCGGAGGCTGGCTGTGAACTTGCAATCCTCCTGTCTCATCCTCCGACGTATGGAATTCAGATGTGCACCACTACATCTGGCTCCTGGCTACTTATTTTTAATCAGTTATTTTCACAGCATTAATAACCATGGTCAACTAAGCACAAGGATAGGAGCTGGACGTGGTGGTGCACACTTGTAATCCCAGTTCTTGGGAGGCTGAGACAGGAGGGTCAGGGTTTCACAACCAGCATCAGCTACTTAGGCCCTCCTCAACTTAGTGAGACCCTGTTTCAAAATACGGAATAAAAAATGGGGATGAGAGTGTAGCTTGGCGGTAGAATGCCCCTGGGTTCCATCCCCAGTACCACCAACAAATAAACAAACAAATAAATAACAAGGACAGGCCTTTATCTAGGCCACTCCCCCCTCCTATTACTCCAATGCCCTCTAAATACCCTATTCTTTGAGGGCACAGAAAATAGGTCGCTTCCATACCGGGTCTAAGAATCTATCCAACACTCTTCCCTATGGCATCCCCTTGAGTACCCTCTTCCCATGCCTGGTGCTATAACTCTTATGACTAGTCCTTGACTAGTCATAGTCATAGTGAAGACTTAGAGGTTTCCACAGAGTTTGGTACAAGTACATTTGGACTGGGTTCAGAAGAGGGAGAGCGGAGGAAGATTTTTACGGGCAGCAAGGAAGAAGAGCTTTGCAGAGAGAAGCTGAGGCATCTTTCTACATGAATCATTCGGCCAGGTAAAAATTCTTCTGTATCTATTCAGAAAACAGAGAAACTACAATGTGAGAGATAGGATTAAACTTTATGGAGTTCTGGCCAATGATTCTCACAAAACTGAACAATATATCTAGCAATCAAGACAATGCAGGATATTCAGGCATTTCCTTCCTTGAAAGGGAACTGAAAAAAAGATCCAGAAAAAAACGAGGTTGGAGAGTCTACTTCTGCGTGGACAGTTCATTTTCTTGATTACTCTCTCACCCCTTCCTCAGTTTTTGTTTTTGTTTTGTTTTGATGCTAGGGATTGAACCCAGGGGTGTTTTACCTGTGAGCTCCACCCCATCCCTATTTTATTTCTTCTTCTTCTTTCTTCTTTTGGTGGTACTGGGGTTCCTAGAAGCCCTTCTACCTCTGGGCTACACTCCCAGACCTATTTTTTTATTTTTGGAAACAGGGTCTCTTACGCCAGTGCGACTGACTTCGAACCTGCGCGATCCTCCTGTCTCCGCCTCCCAAGCGTGGGGATTACAAGCGTGTGCCACCATGCCTGGCTATTCTTATTTTGAAACAGGGTCTTGCTAGGTGGATGAAGTCTCACTGTTGGCTGAGGCTGCCCCTGAACCTGCAATCCTCCCATCTCAGCCTCCCAAGTACTGGATTACAAGAATGTGCCACCACGGCTGGCTTCTTCCTCAGGTTTTATTTATTTATTTATTTATTTATTTATTTATTTATTTATATGCGGGTCTGGAGATGGAACCCAGGGGCATTCAACCTCTGAGCTACACCTCCAGCCCTATTTTTTATTCTTTATTTTGAAACCGTGTCTCACTGAGTTGCAGAGGCCTCACTAAGTAGCTTAGGCTGTCCACGAACCGCGATCCTCCGGTCTCAGCCTCCTGAATGCTGGGATTACAAGCATGCACCACCATGCCTGGCTCTTCCTCAGGTTTTAAAGCTCTTACCTTGGTCTGCTGATGCCCGCTTCCACGCAGTGTTGACTTCTGGGCAGCTATATGAGGAAACCACGTCTTTAACATCCCTTCTACCTGTAGCAGGGTTCCTAGATAACGCTCCCTGTGAGAAGAACATTGAAAGAAAAGCAACATTAAGTGTGAAAAATGAAACAAGACAGGTCTAGAGAGATCTTTTTATGAGGAACCAAGGAAAGAACCAAAGAGCTTACCCCATCTGAGGCTTCTGCAAAACACCTACGATACGCTGGATCCTGTCCATTGCCACACTCTGCTGGAAACTGCTCAATCCTGGGGGCCAAAGAAGATTAAAGGCTGAATGTAGTTAGGTAAAAGGACAGTGGATCTGCCTAAAGAAATTAAGTTACAAGCCGGGCGTGGCCGCACACGCTTGTAATCCCAGCAGTTGGGAGGCCAAGACAGGAGGATCGTGGTTCACGGACAGCCTCAGCTATTTAGTGAGGCTGTTTGCTACTCAGACCCTGTTTCAAAATAAAGAATAAAAAATAGGGCTGGGGGTGTAGCTCAGAAGAAGAATGCCCCTGGGTTCCATCCCCAGACACACAAAAAAATTAAGTTGCAGATGCAAAAAAGGAATAATCTAGGCACCAAATAGTCTTAAGAGACATACACATCTGAGAAAGAGAGAGAGAGATGGGGAGGAAACAGACACAGAGGTAAAAACCTAGCACAAGCCGGGCGTGGAGGCGCACCCTTGTAATCCCAGCATTCAGGAGGCTGAGACCTGGAGGATTTCGGTTCGCGGACAGCCTCAGCTACTTAGTAAGGCCCTCTGCAACTCAGTGAGACCCGGTTTCAAAATAAAGAATAAGAAATAGGGCAGGGGGTGTAGCTCAGAGGTCAAATGCCCCTGGGTTCCAGACCCCCCCCAAAAAAAACCTAGAACAAAATAATGCAATTAATCAGATTATTACCTCTCTCAAAACGACCCATCTTCAGCCCATTCAGTAGGTCTGTGAGGGGGCGGATGAATCCTCGGAGCTCTTTACACTGTAGAAACACAGGACAGAGGCTATGAAAGACCAAGAACTGCCCAGCTCAGTTGTAATTCTTTCTCTGCCTCCAAATCTAGCTCCTTTCCCCTGAAGGGCCGTCTCAGCCTGCTGGGTGTTTTAGCAGGAGTGCCTCCTTTCTCCTGCTTCCTCTCACCTTCTGAGCAAAGAGCAGGTCTCCTGCGCTGGTACAACCTTGGATGTTTAGACAGGTCTCCAGTTCCCCAGTTCTAGATCTCTTCATCCCAGATCCTGCCACAGATGAAGTGACGCCTCGCTGTTCCGGGTAAGACGCTCTGTGTTGGTTCCCGGAAACCTTGGTTCGATGCCTGATGCGAATAGGACCCAGGCTAGGCTGGGACCCTCTCCTCTGCCCAACAGTGTTTGGCCTGGGCCCATGGGCCCCCTTGTCCTCCCTCTCGCTATCAGAGGGGAAGCCAAAGTCACTGTTCACAGGGGAGGTGGAGAAAGAGGGAGAGAGAGAGTAGGAGGAATAAGATGACACGCTAGATGGAGAATCCATAGGTCCAGAAGCAGGGGCTGGAGAGCAGCTCTGGAGCAGCCAAAAATCGGAACCTGCAACTAGAGAGCAAAGCGAGGGAGTTGGAAATCAGAGTCTAAGAACGAGGAAGTGGGCTGGGAGGCTGGGGCGTACTGCGCGGACTAACACCTCTTTTTTTTTCCCCTCTCCATAAAGACAATAGAAAAAGTCATCTTCCCTACCCCCACCCATTAAAAAAAACTGGACTGCCTCTCTGGCCTCTGCAAAGCGGCTCTCGGTCTGACACAGCCTCCGTTCTTTCCTTCCCCAGGTTCAGAGTCAGTATCTGATTAGACATCTCCCCCTCCACCCGCTGCTCCCCAGCCGGCCTGAGCTCCCGACCTGAGGCTGCACCACTGGCGCTGGCGCACCTGAGCCCACGGAGCGGCCCCTGGGGAACCGCCCCCACGGGCTGTCACGGCGGACTCCGGCGCCGGTCCCTCTCCGGTCGCGCCTGCCAGGTGATGCAATCCCCCTTTCCCCCCCGCACGCAGTCCCGCAAACCCACTCCCGGAGTCCAGTCCCCGCCACCGGCTCGCTCTGCGCCCTCCGGGTCTCCTTACCTGTGCCGATCGCTCCAGCCCGGGCTCGGTCTCCAGCTCCTCCTCGCTCGCCCCGCGTCTGATCTACCCACCTCCGCCTCTCTCGGTGGGTCCCGCCCCTTCCCCCTCCCAGACACGTGCGGCTCTGCACGTGCCTCCCCCTGCGTACACAGACCTCGCGCCCTCATTGGTCGTCTAGCCGGCAACACGTGACTCCGGTTAGGGACATTCACAGCCTATTTGCTACAGCGCACAGGGGCTCGGCCAATAGAAAATCAGCCCGGTGAGGATTGGCTGGAAGGGAAGCATTCCGTGCTCCGCCCCTACATGCGGCTCCGGGAGCGGACCCGGTGATGAAAAAAAGAGAGGCGGATGGAAAAAAGAGTAGAAAAGAAGGAAGGGGCGGAAAAGGGCGGGACCGTGGCCTTAAATAGGATGGTGATGCGCGGGAGACGCGGCGCTGCAGCGCTCCGGGGAGGCTGCACGTCTGAGGCGCGTGCCCCGAGCCGGCACGCCTGTCCCGCCCGGGCGCCTCCGCTCACGAGCGCAGCACGTGGAGCCCGCCGGCGGCTAGTGCCTGCAACGTGTGTGCGAGAATGGATGTGTGACACCGTGCATCCGGCCCACCGCGGCGGCCGGCCCTCGTGACGCCGTTCCCTTTCCACCCGCCCCTCCGCTAGCGCCTCCAAGTTGGGTGCCTCCTGCCCTGCTGGGCGAGGAGGGTGGGGACTGCGGCCGGGAACACCGCGTCCTCGCCCGGGCTCCCGCTGGGGCGGCTCCTCCGGCCCTCTCCTTACATAACCTGCCACGCACGTTACCAGCCCAGATGCCAGCCCGCCAAGACTCTAGAGGTCAACGCCGGGCTCGGCTGCTCCTGACTCTCCGGCCTCGGCTCTTCGGGTCCTGGGCGCTGCGCTCTCCGATTCTGAGCCCAGAAATAGAATGGGGTAGATCCCTGATCTCCTTAGGTTGCGGCTTTGACCAGCTTCCGTTTCTTTATTTGTCCACTGGAGAAGATCCGAAAGACTGTAGCAGGAAAGGAGGCGAGTCCAGAATTTAGTCTCAAAAGTAACTGAGTCGTAACTATTCGCTGCTCCTCGCAGAATTGAAAAAGAACAAAGGAGAGAAGGGAACAGATCTCAGCGACCGCGAGCAGGTTGAAGCGATGCTACTGGAGAGACCGCAAGGGGGCAGCTCAGTTCTGATTAGGGTCCCGAGGATCGAGACCCAAAAAAAGAAATCTCCCTGCCACAATGACTAAATGCAAAAGGCAAATTGTTGGTCAGGGGTATAGGTAGTCAGGAGAAGGTGTGAATATTTGAAATCTGTTCTAATCCTTAATATTTTATATATGTTTAACAATGTATTTTGCAAGAAGAAATGGTTTCAAAATATATTTCAACCCTGCTTCCCCCAAAACAATGTCTCAACACTATATCTAATAATATAAAACAATATAAGTGAAGGGAATTACAGGTTCTGAATGAACTTGTCATCTGTGGTTGGTCATTCTACCCAAAATTCCAGGTATATTTACAGCCCATAATTCCTTTTAATCTACTGTCATCAACTCCCTAACTCTTCCTTTCTTCCTCTCCTCCTCGTCCTCCTTCTTCAACCTTGGGATTGAATAATTTAGCTCTCTACCTGTCTACACTCCAGACCGTGTGTGTGTGTGTGTGTGTGTGTGTGTGTGTGTGTGTGTAACTAAAGATTGAACCCAGAGGCATTCTAGCTCCAAGCTACACCCCTAGCCCGATTGTTTGAATTTACTATTTGGAAATAAAGTCTCACTAGGTTGCTGAGAGTCTTGCTAAGTTGCCAAGGCTGGCTTTGAACCTGGGATCTCCCTGTCTCTGCTTGATAAATACTAGTTTTACAGACAAGCACCACTATGCCCAGCTTTTTTTTTTTTTTTTTTTTGAAACAGGGTCTTGCTAAGCTACTGAGGTTCTCATTAAGTTGTTGAGAGTCTCGCTAAATTGTTGAGGTGGGCCTTGAACTTGCAATCCTCCTATGTACCTGACTTATTTTTTATTTTTATTTATTTATTTTTGTGTGTGTGTGTGTGTGTGTGTGGTACTGGGGGTGGAACCCAGGGACCTTTCTACCTCCAGGCTATCCTCTCAGACCTATTTTATACCTTATTTGGAAACAGGGTCTTAGTAAGTCGCTGAGAGCCTCACTAAGTAGCTGAGACTGGCTTTGAACCTGTGATCCTCCTGTCTCAGCCTCCCAAGCACTGGGATTACAAGAGTGCGCCACCATGCCCAGCTTTATTTTTTAATTTTGAAATATAAATTCTTTATTTTTAAATTTTGAAATATAGTCTAAGTTGCTGAGGGCTTTGCTAAATTGCTGCCGCTGGCTGTGAACCTGCCATCCTCCTAAGCCTCCCAACTACGGTGATCACAGACGTTGGCCACCATGTCCAGCACCTAACTCTTTTATTTTGTTTTTTACACTGGGAATTAAACACATGGGCATTTTACCTCCAGGCTAAACCCTCAGTCCTATTTCTTATTCTTTATTTTGAAACAGGGTCTCACTAAGTTGTGGAGGGATTCATTAAGTAGCTGAGGCTGTCCATGAATGGTGATCCTCCTGTCTCAGCCTCCCAGGTACTGGGATTACAGGCGTGCAACACCACCCCAGCCAACCTCTTTTTCTAATCTACTTTTTTTTTCTTTAGGTACTTGGGATTGAACCCATGGGCATTTAACCTCCAAGCTAAACCCCCAGTCCTATTTTTTATTCTTTTATTTAGTTATTTTTTTTTGGTGGTACTGGGGTTCCTGGAAGCCCTCCTTCCTCCGGGCTACACTCCCAGACCTATTTTATATTTTTGAAACAGGGTCTCTTACGCCAGCACGGCTGGCTTCGAACCTGCGCGATCCTCCTGTCTCCACCTCCCAAGCGCGGGGATTACAAGCGTGCGCCACCACGCCCGGCTTTTTATTCATTTTTAATTTTATTTTTATATTTATTTATTTAACTATTTGCAGTACTGGGGATAGAACCCATGGGCATTCTACCTCCAGGCTAGACCCTTAGCCCTATTTTATAATTTATTTGGAAACAGTCTCACTAAGTTGCTGAGAGCCTCACTAAATAGCAGATGCTGGCTTCGAACCTATGTGATCCTCCTGTCTCAGCCTCCCAAGCGTTGGGATTACAAGTGTGTGCCACCACGCCTGGCTTTGTTGTTTTTTTGTTTTTGTTTTTGTTTTTTCCTGTAACTAGGGTTGAGCCCTGGGGCATTCTACCTCTGAGCTACACCCCAACCTTATTTTATTCTTTATTTTGAAACAGGGTTTCACTAAGTTGCAGAAGGCCTCACAAGTTGCTGAGGTGGGCCAGGAACCTGTAATCCTCCTGTCTCAGAATCCCAAGTATGGGATTACAAGGATGCACCACCATGCCCAGCCCTATTTTTTTATTCTTCCTCCTCCTCCTCCTCCTCCTCCTCCTCCTCCTCCTCCTCCTCCTCCTCCTCCTTCTTTTGGTGGTACTGGGGTTCCTAGAAACCTGTCTACCTCCGGGGTACACTCCCAGACCCATTTTTATATTTTTAAATTTGGAAACAGGGTCTCCTAAGCCAGCGCAGCTGGCTTCAAACTTGCACGATCCTCCTGTCTCTGCCTCCCAAGCACGGGGATTACAAGTGTGCGCCACCACGCCCAACTTTATTCTTTATACTTTATTCAACCCTGTTCCCCCCAAAAGAATGTCTCAGCACTATATTTAATAAGATAAAACAATAGAACTGAAGGGAATTACAGGTTCTGAATAAACCTGCCATCTGTGGTAACAGGGAGACTACAACAATTCAATGAGGTGTGTGTGTGTGTGTGTGTGTGTGTGTGTGTGTGTGTGTGTTATTCTTTATTCTTTATTCAGGGTATACTTTCATACCTATTTTATATTCTGAAACAGGGTCTCATTTTGAGCAAGGGCCTCACTAAGTCGCTGAGATTGGCTATGAACCAGTGATCCTCCTGTATCAGCTTTCCAAGAACATGCATGTGCCACCACGCTCTGCTGATCTACTCTTTTTACCTCCAATTCTGGTGTTCTCTTTAGTATCATAACTTTATTTATTTATTTATTTATTTATTGCAGGTCTGAGATGGAACCCAAGGGCATTCGACCTCCGAGCTACACCCCCTGCCCTATTTTTTATTCTTTACTTTGAAACACGGTCTCACTGAGTTGCAGAGGGCCTCAGTAAGTAGCTGAGGCTGGCCGTGAACCGCGATCCTCCGATCACAGCCTTCTGAATGCTGAGATTACTAGTGTGTGCCACCATACCCAGCAGGATTGTAACTTTAGAACAGATCCTCAAGAAGGAGTAGACAGTGATTAGATTATTTCATTTATTTTTGCCAGTTTCCTCTTGCCAATCTCCATACAGAGTCATAGCACCTTCTTGCACCTAAAAAAACAAAGAAAGGGGGGTACCAGATCAGAGGATACAGGAAGTCCCTCCATCCCCTGCCACCATCTCTAGGAAAACTCCCCAGATTTCTTTTTTTTTTTTTTTTGGTGGTACTGGGGATGGAACCCAGGGGCCTTCTTCCTCCAGGCTACACTCCCAGACCTATTTTATATTTTTATTTGGAAACAGGGTCTCTTAAGCCAGCTAGGGCTGGCTTTGAACCTGCACAATCCTCCTGTCTCAGCCTTCCAAACATGGGAATTACAAGCGTGTGCCACCACACCCGGCCTTCTTCTTTTTTTTTTTTTTTTTTTTTTTGAGGTTCTGTGGGTGGAACCCAAAGGCATTCTACCTCTGAGCTACACCCCCAGCTGTAGTTTCAATTCTTTATTTTGAAAAAAAAAATTTTGTGTGTGGTTTTGGGAGTGGAACCCAGAGGCTTTTCTACCTCACAGCTATACTCTCAGACCTATTTTATACTTTATTTGAATACAGGGTCTCACTAAGTTGCTGAAAGCCTCACTAAGTAGCTGAGGCTGGCTGAACCTGCGTGATCCTCCTGTCTCAGCCTCCCAAGCATGGAGATTACAAGTCTGTGGCATGACGCCCTGCTTCTATTCTTTATTTTGAAACAGGGTCTCACTGAGTTGCAAAGGGCCTCACTAAGTAGCTGAGGCTGTCCTCGAACCACGATCCTCCTATCTCAGGCTCCCAAATGCTGGGATTACAAGTGTGCACCACCAAGCCTGGCACCAGATTTCATATTCTGAGCTGAGATTTCCCTAACTTGTCTCTTAGGAGAGAGCTGTCTTTTTCCCTCCTCATTCCTTCCTCCTGCTAAATCTCTTCTACTCCATAGTTATTTAAAATCCTAACTTAAATATCTTCCTCTCTCATGATGAACCTCTGTGCCTTTGTGCTGCCATGATTCTGGCTTCAAAGTAAACACTCTAAAGAGATAGGGGGAAAAAAATTTCCTCCTTATAAATACAGTTCTGCCCCCGCCAATCTCTCTCTGGTTCCTTAGGAAATTGCCACCCTATTCTGACTCTGAACTTTGCCTCTTAACTCCACCCACTTTTATTACCCAGCCATTTTGCCCTCTGGTACCTGCCATGCCTTGAAACATGGCCAGATGGAATAAGCTCTGATTCTTCAAGAGGTCTCTTCTCTATTACACCCGCTACTCTAGGAGGTCAGAGAGTCCTCCCAATTCAGGACAATTAATGACGCATATCACAAAAGCCTTAACATCTCCCGCACTCTTTAAGATTAGATAATAAGGACATTTTTCTAAAGATAACCCCTGTTCCTTCTTTAAGCAGCTGAGAATTGACCAGAATGGAAATCCTAGACAGAAATAACTAGTCAGAAATTACTTTGAAGATTCCTCCAAGGCCAGGGGATGCACTTTTTTTTTTTTTTTTTTTTTTTTTTTTTTTTGTGGGTCTGGGGATGGAACCCAGGGGCATTTGACCTCCGAGCTACAGCCCCTTCCCTATTTTTTATTCTTTATTTTGAAACTGGGTCTCACTGAGTTGCAGAGGGCCTCACTAAGTAGCTGAGGCTGTCCGCAAACCGTGATCCTCCGGTCTCAGCCTCCCGAATGCTGGGATTACAAGCGTGCGCCACCACGCCCGGCTCAGGGGATGCACTCTTACCTTCTATACGAAATATATCCCTCCTTGAAGCAGGACCCAGGTCAGGAGAAGGGAAACAGGACCCCGAAGACTGGACACAGCATTGTTCAGATCTGGACTCTGTTAAGTATGGATAGCCCCTGATGGGAGGTCATGCCATCCTCCCCACCGCTGCCTGCTCCCCCTCCAGAAGGATGGCCACTTCTTTACACCAATCTCTTTCTTTCCTCTTGTCTCAGAGAAAGATCCAGCCCTCTCCCCATCCCTACAAGGAATTATTTCAGCCATCTCTGACCACATCAGGGAGACTACAATTCAATGAGGTGTGTGTGTGTGTGTGTGTGAGTGTGTGTGTGTGTGTGTGTGTGTGTGTATTTTACTGGAGATTGGACCCTGGAACATTCTACCTTCAAGCTACCCCCCAGCCCTATTTTATTTTTTATTTTGAGGCTGGCCATGAATCTCTGATCCTCCTGTCTTGGCCTCCTAAGTATTAGGATTACAGGCATGCACCACCTAACTTTTTTTTTTTTTTTTTTTGTGGTACTGAGGATGGAATGGTGTGTGTGTGTGGGTGTTCTACCTCGGAGCTACACCCTCAGCCCTATTTTTAATTTATATTTATTTATTTTATTATTATATTCTTTGGAGGTACTGGGGGTGGAACCCAGAGCCTTTCTACCTCCAGACTATACCCCCAGTCCTATTTTATATTTTATTTGGAAACAGGGTCTCACTAAGTTGCTGAGAGCCTCACTAAGTAGCTGAGGCTGGCTTCGAGCCTATGCGATCCTCCTGTCTCAGCCTCCCAAGCGCTGGGATTACAAGTGTGCGCCACCATGCCTGGCCCTATTTTTTATTTTGAAACAGGGTCTTGCTAAATTGCGGAGGGCTTTCCTGAATTCCTGAAGCTGGCTTTGAACCTGCAATCCTCCTGTCTCAACCTCCCAAGTACTGGGATTATAGGCATTCACCACCGTGCAAGGCTCTATCTGTGTATGTGGCTTTGAGGATTGAACCCAGGGTCATTGTATTTCAGAGTTACACACCTAGTCTTATTTTATGTTTTGCAGTACTGGGGATGGAACCCAGGGACATTCTACCTCTGAGGTACACTCTGCACCCTATTTTTTATTCTTTCTTTTTTTGTGTATGTGTGGTAATGGGGATGGAACCCAAGGGCCGTCTACCTCTGGGCTACACCCCCAGACCTATTTTTTTTGTTGTTGTTGGGTGGTACTGGGTTCCTGGAAACCCTTCTGCCTCCGGGCTACACGCACAGACACCTATTTTTTATATTTTTATTTGGAAACAGGGTCTCTTAAGCCAGCAAGGTTCGCTTTGAACCTGCGTAATCCTCCTGTCTCCGCCTTCAAAGCGCGGGGATTACAAGTGTGCGCCACCATGCCGCGCCCCAGACTCATTTTTATGTTTTATTTGGAAACAGGGTCTCACTAGATTGCTGACAGCCTCACTAAGTAGCTGAGGCTGGCTTCAAAACTTTGTGATCCTCCTGTCAGCCTCCCAAGTACTGGGATTACAAGCATGCACCAGCACAACCGGCTTTTTCTTTATTTTGAAAAAGGGCCTCAGTAAGTAGCTGAGGCTGTCCATGATCCTCTTGTGTCAGCCTCACAAATGCTGGAATTACAAGTGTGTGCCACCACACCTGGCTCTTATTTTATTTTTTATTTTGAAATAGGATCTTGTTAAATTGCTGACAGCCTCACTAAATTGCTGAGGCTGGTCTCAAACTTCTGATCCTCCTGTGTCAGCCTCCCAAGTACTGGGATTACAGGCATGTGCCACTACATCTGGCTTCTTGGTAACGTGTGTGTGTGTGTGTGTGTGTGTGTGTGTGTGTATGTGTGTGTGTTACTGAGGTTTCTGGAAACCCTCTACCTCCGGGCTACACTCTCAGACCTATTTTATACTTTTTATTTATTTGAAAACAGGGTCTTTTAAACCAGCGCGGCTGGCTTCAAACCTGAGTGATCCTCCTGTCTCTGCCTCCCACCTGTGGGGATTACAAGTGTGTGCCACCACGCCCAGATTTTTTTTTTTTTTTTTTTTTTTTTTTTTTTTGCGGGTCTGGGGATGGAACCCAGGGGCAGTCGATCTCCGAGCTACAACCTCTGCCCTATTTTTTATTCTTTATTTTGAAACCGGGTCTCACTGAGTTGCAGAGGGCCTCATGAAGTAGTAGCTGAGGCTGTCCGCGAACCGCGAACCGCGATCCTCCGGTCTCGGCCTCCGGAATGCTGGGATTACAGGCATGTGCCACCTCGCCCAGCTCTGGGTAGCTTTGCCTGATTATATTCAGCATTCTCTTCTAGACTCTATAGTGCAAGCTTGGCTTCCTGCCTGCGCTTTCAATCACTCCACTGCCGCTTCCTTGGCTGATTGCTCTTCTCCCACTAACCACAGGCACGACTGCTGGCCCTTTGATCCTCTGTGTGTACTGGCTCTATTGAGCCCATTTACTTTCGTAACTGTGACTTTGCACTTAGAACTCTCACCCTGACCTAGTTCTGCCTTAGGACACCCTCTTAGGGCTGTCAACATGAGTTAAACTTGACCAATAACAAGTTTATAACTTCCTCCTAAACCACTCTGGTTCCCCTGGTTTCCCATTTTGGTCAAAAAAAATTTATTTTTTTTGGTACTGGGGATTGAACCCAGGGGGCGCTCTATCTCTGAGTTAACCATTACACCTCTAGCCCCATTTTATTATTTATTTATTTATTTGGTTACTTAATTATTTAGTTATTTTTGGTGCTGGGGATTGAATGCAGAGATATTTTACCTCCAAGCTACAACCCCAGCCATATATACATGTACTGGGGGTGGAACCCAGGGGCTTTCTACCTCCGGGCTATACTCCCAGACCTACTTTTTAAATTTTATTTGGAAACAGGGTCTCACTAAGTTGCTGAGAGCCTCACTAAGTAGCTGAGGCTGGCTTCGAACCTGTGCAATCCTCCTGCCTCAGCCTCCCAAGTGCGGGGATTACAAGTGTGCGCCACCACGCCCGGCTCCCCAGCCCTAGCTCATTGTTATTTTGGAAGAAGATTTCACTAGTTGATGAGTCTCGCTACTTGCTGAGGCTGTCCTCGAACCTGCAATCCTCCTATTTTAGCCTCCCAAATACTGGGATTACAGGCATGCACCAAAACTCTCAGCTTGGTCAATTATTTTCCCAAATATACTTACAGCCTACTTAAATATTATAAATAACATAAAACATATTTAATATTATTATAAATATTAAAACATATTTAAAGCTGGGTGTGGTGACTCAGGCTTGTAATCTCAGTATTTTGGGAGGCTGAGGCAGGAGGATCACAGATTCAAAACCAGTCTCAGGCAGATTCAAAGCCAGCCTCATTAATTTAGGGTCTCAATGAGTTGCAAAGGGCCTCACTAAATAGCTGAGGCTGTTGGCGAACTTTCATCCTTCTGTCTGAGCCTCTTTAAAGCTGGGATTACAAGTGTGCACCACCATGACCAGGTGTGTGTGTGTGTGTGTGTGTGTGTGTGTGTGTGTGTGTGCACGTGCATGTATGCTAGAAATTGAATCCAGGAGCATTCTGCCTCTGGCTTCCATCCCAGCTTTTTATTTTTATTTTTTATGTTGAAAACAGGGTCTTGCTACATTGTCTCAGCCTCTCAAATACTGGGATTGCAGGTATGCGCCACTATGCCTGGTTTATTAGTTTAGGTTTTCTATAGGTCATGCTTGGGACAGTGCAAATCTCACGAGTCTCTCTCATGTGCAACTTGCATCTTGCACAAAACTGAATAGTTTTTGTACAATGCTACTTTATTTTTTTTTTTTCTTGGTGGTACTGGGGATGGAACCCTTCTACCTCCAGGCTACACTCCCAGACCTATTTTATATTTTTATCTGGAAACAGGGTCTCTTACGCCAGCGCGGCTGGCTTCGAACCTGCGCCATCCTCCTGTCTCTGCCTCCCAAGCGCGGGGATTACAAGCGTGCGCCACCACACCTAGCTCACAGCCCTATTTTTTCTTTTTTTCTTTTGATACAGTGTCTCACTAAGTTGTAGAGGGCTTCACAGTTGCTGAAGCTGGCCATGAACCTTCCATCCTCCTGTTTCAGCCTCCCAATACTGGGATTACAATCAGGAGCCACCAAGCCTGGCTTTTTTAATTTATTTATTTATTTATTTATTTATTTATTTATTTATTCAGTACTGGCATACTGGTTGATGAGGCTGATTGAAAACCTGTTGATCTTCCTGTCTCAGCCTCCCAAATGCTGGGGTTACAGGTGTGGGCCACCAGCCTCCCTAACATCACGAGCCTTTTTTTTTTTGGTACTGGAACCCAGGCATTCTACCTCCAAGCTACACCCCCAGCCCTATTTTTTATTCTTTATTTTGGAACAGGGTCTCACTGAGTTGTAAAGAACCTCACTAAGTAGTAGCTGAGGCTATCCTCGAACTGTGATCCTCCCGTCTCAGCGTGTGCCACCACGCCTGGCTTTTATTCTTTATTTTGAAACAAGGTCTCACTGAGTTGCAGAGGGCCTCACTAAGTAGCTGAGGTTGGCTTTGAACCTATGATCCTTCTGTCTGAACTTCCCAAGTACTGGGTTTATAAACTTGCGCCACTATACCTGGCTTATTTATTTATTTACTTTTGTGATACTGGAAATTGAACCCAGGGACATTCTACCTCTGAGCTACACCCCCAGACCTATTTTTTTAATTCTTTTTTTTTTTTTTTTCAGTACTGGGGATGGGATCCAGGAGCATTCTACTTCCAAGCTACACCCCCAGCCCTATTTTTTATTCTTTACTTTGAAACAGGGTCTCACTGAGTTGCAAAGGGCCTCACTAGCTGAGGCAGTCTGTGACCTGGATCCTCCTATCTCAGCCTCCCAAATGCTGGGATTACAAGCAGGTGCCACTCTTCCTGGCTTATTTTTTATTTTGAAACAGGGTCTCACTAGGTTGCTGAGGGTCTCAATAAGTTGCTGAGACTGGCCTTGAATTTGCCATCCTCCTGTCAGCCTCGCAACTAACTGGATTACAGGCCTGTGCCATCACACTTGAATTGCAATTCCAAATCCTCCCAGCGTTATATGAAAGGTCAATGAAAAATATAATGGCCAAGTTGAGAGGATCCCCTGCATCAGAGCGGTACGGTTGTTTTTAGTTTATTTTTCTGTGTGTGTATGTGGCACTGGTGTTTGAACCCAGGGGCATTCTACCTCCTAGTTACACCCCCACCCCTATTTTTTTTTCCTCAGGTCTGGGGATGGAAGCTAGGGGTATTCGATTTCTGAGCTACACCCCTGCCGTGTTTTTTATTCTTTATTTTGAAACAGGATCTCACTAAGTTGCAGAGGGCCTCACTAAGTAGCTGAGGCTGTCCACGAACCGCGATCCTCCGGTCTGAGCCTCCCGAATGCTGGGATGACAAGCGTGCACCACCACGCTCGGCGCCCCACCCCTATTTTATTTTTTATTTTGAAACAGGGTCTCAGTAAGTTGCTGAGGTCCTCACTAAGTAGCTGAGGCTGGCTGCAAACCTGCGATCCTCCTGTCTCAGCCTCCCAAGTGCAGAGATTATAGCCTTGAGCCGCCACGCCCAGCTAGTACTAGTTACTTGGTTCCCCCCTCCAATAGGAGCCTGTTTTCTGGCCCTCTGTCTTCCCCATGGACCAGCCCTGGGATCTCCTGGGTGAGCGATGTCTCGTGCCCCTCCTCTCTAGTGCCCGTTCAACTCACTGGTTCCATTGTGACTGGTTTTACAGTTACAGGCTTCTGCTGGCCGGCTCCTTCTGTGTTCTGAGGAATGGTCGTCTCCGTGGCTTCCGTGGTTACCTTCTTACTCATTTTGTTCTGCCCTCCGTAGGATCGAGAATCAGAGTTATAATCGCCATCCAACATCCTCAAAGATTCTCTACTTAGAGAATCTATGGTTCCCTGCCCCAGCCTTCTCCTTAAACTCCCCTGCCTCCCAAAAAACCTAACTCAGGGATTTTCCCTACCCCGTGCTTTTTTTTCCCCTTGAGTCTGAGGATGGAACCCAAGGGCATTCAACCTCCGAACTACATCCCCTGCCCTATTTTGTATTCTCTAATTTGAAAACGGGTCTCATTAAGTGACAGAGGGCCTCACTAAGTAGCTGAGGCTGTCTGCGAACTGCGATCCTCCAGCTCAGCCTCCCGAATGCTGGGATTACAAGCATGCGCCATCACGCCCAGCTTTACCTGACCGTTTAAGATATGGAGGTCACTCACCATCGTGTCCTCTGATTCAAACATGGAGTAATCAATCGTAAAATTTACATTATAGTAATCTGGGGAGAAGGAAAAAAATCAGTAGTAACAATAAAGAAAGGAAACTGTGTGTGTGTGTGTGTGTGTGTGTGAGTGTGTGTGTGTGTTACTGGAGACTGAACTCAGGGGCATTACCTCTGAGGTACACTCTCAGCCCTATTTTTTTTATCCGGCACTGGAGCTTTTCTACCACCGGTCTATACTCCCAGACCTATTTTATTTTACACTGTATTTGGAAATAGGGCCTCAGTAAATTGCTGAGAGCCTCACTCAGTAGCTGAGGCTGGCTTCAAACCTGTGTGATCCTCCTGTCTTAGCCTCCCGAGTGCTGGGATTACAAGTGTGCGCCACCACACCCGGCTCCCTATTTTATCTTTTATTTTGAAACAGGGTCTCATGATGTTGTGGAGGGTCTTGCTGAGGCTAGTGGCAAACCTGCAATCCTATTATCTCAGCCTCCCAAGTACTGGGATTACTGGGCTGCAGCACCACGCACAGATGGAGAAAAGGGACTAATTTCAAAAATGAAAGGGGAAGAAATTGCTCAGAACGTTTCAACTTGCTGAAATAAAGACATGCACCACCATGACCAGCTTTTTGTGTGTGTGTGTGAAACTGGAGATTGAATGTAGAGGCATTCTACCACTGAGCTACACCTCTTTATTTATTTTGCTGGTCTGGGGATGGAACCCAGGGGTGTTTGACATGCGTGCTACACCTCCTACCCTATTTTTTATTCTTTATTTTGAAACTGGGTCTCACTGAGTTGCAGAGGGCCTCACTAAGTAGCTGAGGTTGTCCGTGAACCGCGATCCTCCGTTCTCAGCCTCCAAAATGCTGGGATTGCAAGCGTGCGCCACCATGCATGGCTTCCCCCCCCCCTCTTTATTGTGAAGTAGGTCTCACTGGGTTGCAAAGGGCCTCACTAAGAGGCTAAGGCTGTCTGTGAACTGTGACCCTTCTGTCTCAGCTTCCCAAATGCTAGGATTACAAGCGTGCGCCACCACGCCTGGCTTAAAAGAATTTACAAGTTTGAAACTTTCTGGGTTATTTCAAACATTTTCCAAGGAATTAAGAATCACTAGCTTGAAAAATAAAATCATGAGCCTTTTTGTTGTTGTGGTGGTGGTGTGTGGATTAAACCCAGGGGCATTTTATCTCTGAGCTATACCCCTAGCCATATTTTATTTTATTTTAAAATGGAGTCTCACTAGGTTGATGAAGCTGGCCGAAAACCTAAATTCCTCCTATCTCAGCCTCCCAAATACTGGGATTACAGGTGTGCGCCACTATGCCTGCCTAACATTATGAGTCTTTTTTTTTTTTTTTTTTTGTACTGGGAATGGAACCCAGGAGCATTCTACCTCTGAGCTACACCCCCAGCCCTATTTTTTATTCTTTATTTTGAAGCAGGGTCTCACTAAGCAGATGAGGCTATCCACAAACTACGATCCTCCTGTCTCAGCCTCCCCAGTGCTGGGATTATAAGTGTGTGCCATCACATCTGAGAAAAGTAAGCTCGACGTATCAGAACTAAATATTTCCAAAGCCTCTCTCCGCCCCTCGAAGGCTTTCACATACTCACCATAATTAGGGGTGACTGTGTAATAATAAGCCACTTGATAATAGTAATCCTCATCCAGTGTTTCTTCGTCCTCGTATTCTTGTCCTAGGGGAGGAGAAACAGGACACATGGCCTCTGCAGCAGCAGGAGTCGGTCCCCACTGCCCCAGTGTTCCTTCTCTGCGTCTTCCCATCTGAGGGTCACATCATCTCCCTGCTTCTGCACCTCGAAACCCTTCTCAGTCTCGGGCTCCCTATCTGTACTGAGGCTTGCTACTCTGTCGTGTGTGTGTGTGTGTGTGTGTGTGTGTGTGTGTGTGTGTGTGTGTGTGCGCGCGCGTGTATGTGTGTTATTGGGATTGAACTCAGGGGCCTTTTATCTCTAAAATACATCCCCAGCCCTATTTTATTTATTTATTTATTTATTTATTTATTTATTTATTTATTTATTTTGCGAGTCTGGGGATGGAACCCAGGGGCATTCGACTTCTGAGCTATACCCCCTGCCCTATTTTTTATTTTATTTTTATTTTTTGGTGGTACTGGGGGTGGAACCCAGGGGCTTTTCTACCTCCATGCTATACTCCCAGACCTATTTTTTATTTACTAACAGGGTCTCTCTCACTAAGTTGCTGAGAGCCTCACTAAGTAGCTGAGGCTGCCTTTGAACCTGTGTGATCCTCCTGTCTCAGCCTCCCAAGTGCTGAGATTATAAGTGTGCACTACCACGCCTGGCTTTTATTTTATTTTATTTTATTTTATTTTATTTTATTTTTTTGCGGGTCTGGGGATGGAACCCAGAGGCATTTGACCTCCAAGCTACACCCCAGCCCTATTTTTTCTTTATTTTGAAACCAGGTCTCACTAAGTTGCAGAGGGCCTCACTAATTAGCTGAGACTGTCTGCAAACCATGATCCTCTGGTCTCAGCCTCCCGAATGCTGGGATTACAAGCGTGCGCCACCACGCCTGGTTTTAGCCTATTCTTTATTTTGAAAGAGGGTCTCACTAAGTTGTAGAGGGCCTCGCTAAGTAGCTGAGGCTGTCTGCAAACTGCAATCCTCTGGTCTCAGCTTCCTGAATGCAGGGATTACATGGGTGTGCCATCACGCCGAGCCCCAGCCCTGTTTTGTTTTATTTATTTATTTATTTATTTATTTATTTATTTATTTATTTAATTTTTTGGTGGTACTGGAACCCTTCTCTGGGCTACACTCCCAGACCTATTTTTTTTTTTTTTTGAAACAGGGTCTCTTAAACTAGCAGAGGCTGGCTTTGAACCCACGCGATCCTCCTCTCAGCCTCCTAAGCGCGGGGATTACAAGCGTGTGCCACCATGCCCAGCTTTATTTTTATTTTGAAACAGGGTCTTGCTATGTTTCGGAGGGTCTAAATTGCTGGCTTTGAACCTGCGATCCTTCTATTTTAGCCTGCCAAGTACTGGGATTATAGACATGTGTCATCAAGCCTGGCTGTGCCCTTTCAATTCAGGAACTCCTCGTATAGTAAACAGGCCCCTTCACATACTATAAACGCAAAGGGAGAGTGAAACCTAAAAAGAAAAAAAGTCTTCATATAATATATATAAAGAAGATAAGGACCAGAAATTAAAAACACAAGAATCAGCCAGGCACGGAAGTGCACACTTGGAATCCCAGCACTTGGGAGGCTGAGACGGGAGGATCGCAGGTTCACAGCCAACCTCAGCAATTTAGTGAGGCTCTTAGGAACCTGGGGTACAGCTCAGAGGTAGAATCCTCGGTGTAGCATGATTACAGGTTTGCATCACCCTCAGCAATTTAGGCCTTTTCAAGTTAATGAGACTCTAACAAGGATGGCTGTGTATATGGTTCAGAGGTATCAGATGTAGAATGACCCGGGGTTCAGTTTCCACACCTCCAAACACCAAACCTTCTATTCATGGTGGCACATGCTTGTAATCCCAGTACATGGGGACGCTGAGACGCAAGTATCGTAGGTTCTCAGCCAGCCTCAGCAACCTAATAAGTTTCTCTGCAACTTAGTAGGACCTTCTTTCTTCCTTCCTTTCTTTCTTTCCTTTCTCTTCTTTTCTTTTCTTTTCTTTGTGTGTGTTACTGGGAGTGGAACTCAGGGGCTTTCCTACTTCCAGGCTATACTTCTGGACCTATTCTATATTTTATTTGGAAACAGGGTCTCACTAAGTTGCTGAGAGCCTCACTAAGTAGCTGAGGCTGGCTTCGAACCTGTGTGATCCTCCTGTCTCAGCCTCCCAAGTGCTGGGATTACAAGCATGTGCCACCATGCCTGGAGACCCTGTTTCAAAATAAAAAACAAGCTGAGCATGGTGGCACACGCTTGTAATTCTAGCATTCGGGAGGTTGAGACAGGATTGCACAGGTTCAAAACTTAATGAGAGCCTGTTTAAAAATTAAAGACTAAAAAATAGGGCTGGGGATGTAGGTTGAAGGTTCAATGCCCCTGAGTTCCATCTTCAGGACTCCAAAAATAAATAAATAAAGCCTGGCGTGGTGGTGCACGCTTGTAATCCCCACGTTTGGGAGGCTGAGACAGGAGGATCGCACAGGTTCAAAGCCAGCCTCAGCTACTTAGTGAGGCTCTCAGCAACTTAGTGAGACCCTGTTTCCAAATAAAATATAAGCCAGGCGTGGGGGCGCACACTTGTAATCCCAGCATTCGGCAGGCTGAGACCTGAGGACAGCAGTTCGCAGACAGCCTCAGCTACTTAGTGAGGCCCTCTGCAACTCAGTGAGACCCGGTTTCAAACTAAAGAATAAAAATAGGGCTAGGGGGTGTAGCTCGGAGGTCAAATGCCCCTGGGTTCCATCCCTAGACCCCCCCAAAAAAAATAAAAAAATAAAAAAATATATAAAATAGGTCTGGGAGTATAGCTTGGAGGTAGAAAGCCTCTGGGTTTCACCCCCAGTACCACCAATAAATAAATAAATAATAATAAAATAAAATAAAAATTAATTAAATTAAATTTAAAAACAGGGCTGAGGGTGTAGCCCAGAGTTAGAATGTCCTTGGGTTCAATCTCCAGTACCACAAAAAAATACGTTAATAAATAAATAAATAAATAAATAAAAACTTCTGTTCAGTATGCTCCAGAATGTATGGTATTTGAGAAAATTTTTTTTGGTGTTCATTGCTAGGGACTGAGCCAGGGACGTGCGGGGCCAGATCGGCGCGGAGCTCCGCCTGCATCCCAAGGGATGTTTATCAGCGTCTCTCACAAATAACCACACACCCGGGACGCTGAGATGTGCGCTTTCTTTCCAGCCTCGCTGCTCCCCGCTCACGGGCCGCGTAGCCTTGACCAGTTACTTAACATCCGCCGTCTTAAAATGAGTCAGCTGGGCTACAGGACCCAGCGCCGTCAGGAGTTCTTCCTCTCCAGAACTAAAAATACCTGGCTTTGATGATTGGATCAAGAACTCTGGGGCTCCTGCTAACCACTTCCCTGAGCTCCAAGCTCATGACACAGGGATCTGGGCCAGAAGGAAACAATGAACCCACCTGGCAGACGGGGGACAAAGGCTGGAAGGAGCCCAGATGCCCCCACCTCTCCACTGCGCGGCAGGCCCACTGACCCCGGGGCCCTCTACCTCTGAGTTATGCTCCAAGACCTATTTTATTTATTTATTTATTTATTTATTTATTTATTTATTTATATTTATTATTTTTTGTGTGGTGGGGATGGAACCCAGGAGCATTCTATGTTCAAGTTACATACACCGTTAGCCCTAGTTGTTTATTTATTTGTTTTTGTGTGTGGTACTGGAAATGCAACCAGGGACGTTCTACCTCTGAGTTACACTCCACAACCCTTTTTTATTTTATTTTATTTTATTTATTTATTTTTTGGTGTTACTGGGGGTGGAACCCAGAGGCTTTCTACCTCCGGGCTATACTCCCAGACCTATTTTTTTATATTTTATTTGGAAACAGGGTCTCACTAAGTTTCTGAGAGCCTCACTAAGTAGCTGAGGCTGGCTTAGAACCTGTGCGATCCTCCTGTCTCAGCCTCCCAAGCGGGGGATTACAGGCGTGCGCCACCACTCCTTGCTAACCCTTTTTAATTTTAATTAATTAACCTTAATTAATTAATTTTTGCAGTACTGGGGATTGAGCCCAGGGGCATTCTACCTCCGATCTATACCTCCATCTCCTATTATTTATTATTATTATTATTATTATTATTATTATTATTATTAGTGGTACTGGGGGTGGAATCCAGGGTCTTTCTACCTCTGGGCTATACTCCCAGACATATTTTATATTTTATTTGGAAACAGGATCTCACTAAATTGCTGAGAGCTTCACTAAGTAGCTGAGGCTGGCTTTGAACCTGTGTGATCCTCCTGTCTCAGCCTCCCAAGCACGGGGATGACAAGCATGCGCCACCACGCCTGGCTAATACTTTATTTTGAAACAGGGTCTCACTGTGTTGCAAAGGGCCTCACTAAGTAGCTGAGGCTGTCCGTGAACCTGCGATCCTCCAATCTCAGCCTCCCAAATGCTGGGATTACAAGCGTGTGTCACCAAGCCCATCTCTGTATTCTTTATTTTTAAACAGAGTCTCACTGAGTTGCAGAGGACCTCATTAAGTAGCTGAGGCTGTCCGTGAACTGTGATCCTCCTGTCTCAGCATCCCAAATGCTGGGATTACAATCCTGTGCCACCATGTCCGGCCTATTTTTTATTCTTTATTCATTATTGTAAAACAGTAAGATTCTCACAAAGTTGTGGAGGCCTCACTAAATAGCTGAGGCTGGCCAAGAACCTATGATCCTCCTGTCACAGCCTCCCAAGTACTGGGATTACAAGCATGTGCCACACATCCAGCTTATTCTTTCTTATTCTTTTGTTATTGTTCCTGTGTGTGTGTGTGTGTGTGTGTGTGTGTGTGTGTGTGTGTGTGTGCGCACACCCGCGCGCTAGGGATGGAATCCAGGGGAATTCTACCTTGGGCTACACACCCAGCCATGTTTTTTATTCTTATTTTGAAACAGGGTCTCACTGAGTTTCAAAGGGCCTCACTAAGTAGCTGAGTCTGGCCCAGCTTATTATTTTTTATTTTGAAACAGGGTATCACTAGTTTGATAGGCTACTTGCTAAGACTGTCCTCAAACCTGTAGTCCTCCTGCCTCAGCCTCCCAAGTAATGGGATTACAAAAATATGCCACCACACATGGCTTTTAATTTTTTGTTTTGAAATAGGGTCGGCCAGGTGTGGTGGCACATACCTGTGATCCCAGTGCTTGGGAAGCTGAGACAAAAGAATCAGGTTTGAGGACAGCCTCAGCAAAGTAGTAAGACTAAGTAAGCTAGTGAAACTTTGTTTCAGAACAAAAACTAAAATAAGTCTGTGGTGTATCTTTAAGGCAGAGTGTCCCCAGGTTCAATCCTCTGCATCCACCACAAAAATAACCCCCCTCCAAAATAGGATTTTACTGAATTGCTGAGGGTCTCACTAAATTGCTGAGATTAGCATCGAACCTGCAATCCTCCTGTCTCAGCCTCCCAAATATTATTTTTAATTCTGAAACAAGCTTCTTACGACATAGCTGAGGCAGCTTTGAACCTGAGATCCTCTATTTCAGTCTCTCAAGTATTGGGATTGTAGGGGTCTAGCACTGCACCAGGTTAGAGCCAAGCTCTAGGAACCCTGTCCCTGAAGGCAGCCAGCTTTCCACTACTTTAAAGGCCAACCCACGAGTCGGGCGTGGTGGCGCACGCTTGTAATCCCAGCATTCAGGAGGCTGAGCGAGGAGGATCGCGGTTCGCAGACAGCCTAGGCTACTACTTAGTGAGGCCCTTTGCAACTCAGTGAGGCCCTGTTTCAAAATAAAGAATAAAAAAATAGGGCTGGGGGTGTAGCTTGGAGGTAGAATGCCCCTGGGTTCCATCCCCAGTACAACAACAACAACAAATAAATAAAAATAAAGGCCAACCCACATCTGTGTCTTAATAGGAGGGTTTTTCTCTCCTATTCCCTGGGCACAGAAATACCCTGACTTCCCTCACTAGTTTCATACTGTTTAACTTTAAAGAATCTACTTCTCTCTTTTGCTCTCACTTAAGTGAGTTCCTCTTATCTGGTACAACTCTGGTGGGAAAAAATACAACAACTGAGTTTAAACCAGGTGCGGCACAGCTTGTGATCCCAGCATCTGGGACCCTGAGACAGGAGGATAGAGGTTTGCAGCCAGCCTCAGCTAATTAGTGAGGCCCTCTGCAACTCAGTGAGACCCTGTTTCAAAACAAAGAATAAAAAATAAGGCTGGGGGTATAGCTCGGAGGTAGAATGCCCCTGGGTTTCATCCCCAGTACCGCAAAACAAAACAAAACAAAACAAAACAACTACGTTTAGTCTAGTCTGGGGCTCCATCTTACCTAAGACACACACATACACACACACAGCTCATTCTTATTCTCCCTCTCTCTCTCTCTCTCTCTCTCTCTCTCTCCCCCCCTCCCCCAGACTTAACCCAAGAAACCATTGTTCTACACCCCAGCCCTTATTATTATTTCTATTATTTTTATATTTATTTATTTGTTTGTTTTTGTGGTCCTGGGGATGGAACCCAGGGATCTATATTTATATTTTATTTTGAAACAAGGTTTCACTAAATTGCTGAGAGCCTCACTAAGTAGCTGAGGCTGGCTTCGAACCTGTGCGATCCTCCCGTCTCAGCCTCCCAAGTACTGGGATTACAAGCATGTGCCACCACGCCTGACTCTATATTTATTTTTTGCAGTACTAGGTATTGAACCCAAGTCATTCTGTCTCCGAGTTCCCCACCCAGCCCTATATTTTATTCTTTATTTTCACACAGGGCCTCACTAAGTAACTGAGGCTGCCAGCCTCGGGTATCAGCCTCCGAAATACTGGGATTACAAGAAGTGCCACCATGACACACAATATCTGACACCAGATATTATTGTTTTGTTTTGTTTTTTTGCAGTACTAGGGGTGGAACCCAGGGGCTTTCTACCTGCGGGCTATACTCCCAGACCTATTTTACTCTATATGTAAACAGGGTCTCACTAAGTTACTGAGAGCCTCACTAAGTAGCTGAGGCTGGATTTGAACCTGTAAAATCCTCCTGTCTCAGCCTCCCAAATGCTGGAATTACAAGTGTGCACCACCATGCACAGCTCCCAGCTTTATTTATTATTATTGTATTATTATTATTATTATTATTATTATTATTATTATGGTACTGGTATAGAACCCAGGGGCATTCTACCTCTAAGCTACACCATCAGCCCTATTTTTTTTTCTTTATTTTTAAATAGGGTCTCACTGAGTTGCAAAGAGCTTCACTAAGTAGCTGAGGCTGTCTGCAAACTGCGATTTGCCTGTCTCAGCCTCCCAAATGCTGAGATTACAAGCGTGGGCTACCATACCTGGCTGTATTTTTTATTCTTCATTTTGAAATAGAGTCTCTAAATTGCAGAGGGCTCACTAAGCAGCCTTGAACCTGTGATCTTCCTGTCTCAGACAACCAAGTATTGGGATTACAAGCCTGTACCAAAACACCCGGCTATTTTTATTTCTTTCTTTATTTTTGCAGTGTTGGGAATTGAACCCAGGGGCATTCTACCTCTGAGCTACACCCCCCAGCTCTGTTTTTCTTTTTTTTTTTTTTTATTCTTTATTTTGAAAGAGGGTCTCACTAATTTGGGCTGGGCCACACCAAATTGCTGAGGCTGGCTGCGAACCTGTAATCTTCCTGTCTCAGCCTCCCAAGGACTGGGATTAAAGGCATGGGGCACCACGCCCAGCTAACCTCTCTGTTTTGATAGGGCTTTGCTTTCCTCCTGGCCTCTGGCTCTGTCTTCCAGTACTCTAATTGTCCAGGAAACAGATGAGAAAGCGTAGTCAAGCCCCAAGCGAAGTCTCCCCTCACACTTTCCTCGCCCCCCTCCCCATTTATGGCAGACAATCTGGTGCAAAAGCTCCGGCAGAGCTGTGGACTTACCCAGGATCAGTGGCACGGCAAGGATTGCTACCAAGAGGACATCCATTCTGGGTTTGCACTCTCGCTGTCAAAGTAAAAAGAGGAAATTACACTGTTTCCCACCAAACTTACCCCGCCTCCCCTGCGCCTCTGAAGCTGGGGATGGAGCTGCTGGGACTCAGGACTCTTCTCCCATGGGGCGGAATTCTCCGCCTACTTGCTGATTAGATCTTCTGTTATTGCGGTCTTAACCAGAACTGTCCAGATGGAAAAGCTGATGTGGTTGGGAGGTTGTTTGTTTGGGGATTGAGCCCAGGGAGAGTGGTCCTTGAGGCACATCCCTAGCCCTTGTTACTTCTGAGACTGGTTCTGGCTCAGTTGCCCAGGCTGGCCTGGAACGTGTGTTCCTCCCGCCTCATCCTCCCCAGTCGCTGGGATTACAGGCGTGCACCGGCCCAAAGTGGCTTTCATTTTTGGTACTGGAGATTGAACCCAGGGTCATTCTACCTCCGGGCTACACCTCCAGCTCTTTTTAATTTTTTTTTTTTTTTTTTTTTTTTTACTGAGGATGGAACCAAGAGGCACTCTACCTACGAGAGATACCCCCAGCCCTATTTTTTTTTTTTTTTTTGCAGTACTGGGGATGGAACCCAGGGGCGTTCTACCTCCCGGCTCCACCCACAGCCCTATTTTATAGGTTATTTGGAAACAGGGTCTCACTAAATTGCTCAAAGCCTAAGTAGCTGAGGCTGGCTTCGAACCTGTGCGATCCTCCTGTCCCAGCCTCCCAAGCGCTGGGATTACAAGCGTGCGCCACCATGCCTGGCCCCAGACCTATTTTTTATTCTTTATTTTATTTTATTTTATTTTATTTTATTTTTGGTGGTACTGGGGATGGCAACCAGGGGCCCTATGGTCTGGGAGTGTAGCCTGGAGGTAGAAGGCCCCTGGTTGCCATCCCCAGTACCACCAAAAAAAAAAAAAAATATATATATATATATATATATATATACACACATACATACATATATATTATATTTTTATTATATATATATATATTTTTTTTTTAAACAGGGTCTCTTAAGCCAGTGGAGGCTGGCTTTGAACCTGCATGATACTCCTGTCTCAGCCTCCCAAGTGAAGGGATTATAAGCATGCGCCACCACGCCTGGTTTATTCTTTATTTTGAAAAAGGGTTACTAAGTTGTGGAGGGCCTAAGTAGCTGAGGCTGTCCATGAACTGTGATCCTCCTGTCTCATCCTCCCAAATGCTGGGATTATAAGCATGGGCCACCATGCCTGGCTTTTTTTTTTTTTTTTTTTTTTTTTGTGGTACTAGGGATGGAACTCAGGAGCCTTCTCCGAGCTACACCCCAGTTCTATTTTTTATTCTTTATTTTGAAACAAAGTCTCACTGAGTTGCAAAGAGCCTCACTAAGTAGTAGCTGAGGCTGTCCTTGAACCACGACCCTCCCATCTCAGCCTCCCAAAAACTGGGATTACAAGTGTGTGCTACCACACCCGGCTCATGCCTGGCTTTTAAAGTTATTTTTATTTTTAGGTACTGGAGAATGAACTCAAGGGCATTCTACCTCTGACCTACACCCCAGCCCTTTTTATTATTATTATTATTATTATTATTTTTTTTTTTTTTTTTTTTTTTTTTTTTTTTGGTGGTACTGGGGGTGGAACCCAGAAGCTTTCTACCTCCAGGCTATACTCCCAGACCTATTTTATATTTTATTTGAAAACAGGGTCTCACTAAGTAGCTGAGGCTGGCTGCGAAACTATGCGATCCTCCTGTCTCAGCCTCCCAAGCGCGGGGATTACAAACGTGCGCCACCACGCCCGGCTATTTATTATTTTTGAAACAGGGTCTCGTTAGGTTGCTGAGAGTCTCACGAAGCCGCTGAGGCTGTCCTCAAACCTGTGATCCTCCTGTCTCAGCCTCCCAAGTACTGGGAGTATAGGCCAGACTCAAAGTGGGTTTCAGACCTAAATAAGGTGCCATCAGGACTCCAGCCACTATTTTCAAAGAAAAGTCTACCAATGGCACACACTTGTAATTCCAGTACTTAGGGGCTGTGACAGGAGGATCACAGGTGTGAGGACAGTCTCAGCAAATAGATTCTCATCAATTTAGTGAGACCTTTTTTTTTTTTTTTTGGTGGTACTGAGGTTCCTGGAAGCCCTTCTACCTCCGGGCTACACTCCCAGACCTATTTTATATTTTTGAAACAGGGTCTCTTACGCCAGCGCAGCTGGCTTCGAACCTACGTGATCCTCCTGTCTCTGCCTCCCAAGCGCGGGATTACAAGCGTGCGCGCCACCACGCCCGGCTAGTGAGACCTTTTTTAAAAAATAAAAATAAAAATAAAATCGGACTGGGGTCTGTAACTTAGAGGTAGAATGCCCCTAGGTTCATTCCCCAGTACCACAAAGGAAGGAAGGAAGGAAGGAAGGAAGGAAGGAAGGAAGGAAGGAAGGAAGGAAGGAGGGAAGGAAGGAAGGAAAGAAAAGTCAGCCAGCCGGGCGTGGTGGCGCACGCTTGTAATCCCCGCGCTTGGGAGGCGGAGACCGGAGGATCGTACAGGTTCGAAGCCAGCCGCTCTGGCTTAAGAGACCCTGTTTCCAAAAATAAAATAAAAAATAGGTCTGGGAGTGTAGCCTGGAGGTAGAAGGGCTTCCAGGAACCCCAGTACCACCAAAAAGAAAAGAAAAGTTTACCAAGAAGCTTTTACCCTTTCCTTTCTCTTCTTTCCTCCCAGTCCAGGAAAAAAAGCTGCCCTTCCCTCTTGCTGTCCCTAACTCACCACGGCCATCCAGCCTCGCTCTTTTCCCTGAAGCCTGGTCGCAGTCTCCATCGCCGTGGTGGAGGTGCACAGAGGAAGGACCAAGCATTTTTTTCTAGATTGGAAAAAGAGTCCCCCTTAAGCCAGGCGTGGTGGTGCACGCTTGTAATCTCAGTACTTGAGAGGCGGAGACAGGAGGGTCTCAGGTTCATGGCCATCCTCAGCTACTTGGTGAGGCTCTCCCCAACTTAATGAGACCCTGTTTCAAAATAAAGAATTAAAAATAGGACTAAGGAAGCCGGGCGTGGTAGTGCACACTTCCAGCATTTGAGAGGCTGAGACAGGAGGATCTCGGTGTGTGGCCAGCCTCGGCTACTTAGTGAGGCCCTTTGCCACTCAGTGAGACCCTATTTCAAAATAAATAATAAAAGATAGGTTTGGGAGTATAGGTAGGAGGTGGAACGTCCCTGGGTTCCATCCCCCAGTCCTGTAAAAAAGAAAAAAAATAAATAAAAAATAGGTTTGGGGGTGTAGCTCAGAAGTCGAATGCCCCTGTGTTCCATCCCCAGTACCACACACACACACACACACACACACACACACACACACACACGCACACATAGTCTTCTTCTGCTGGCCTTGGTTATGGAGGATGGGAACATTTACCCAGGACTGTTTGATTCTCAAAGTACCTGCTGTGATGCCTCTGATAAAAATCTCTCAGCCAAGGATAGCTATTTCCTCTCTGGTCAGTGCTGACCTCATCTCAATTTTTTCTCAATTTCCTGAACGCAGGATGGAAGAAGGAAGGAAGCAGAGAGGGTCTTTCCCTGCAGGGGTGGCCGTGCCCCACTCCCACTTTCTTTCAGTTTACATGGTAGTTCCCTTCAGAGCTACAGAAGTAGACCTCTTTTTTTTTTTTTTTTTTTCAGTACTGGGGATTGAACCCAGGGACATTCTACCTCCAAGCTACACCCCCAGCCCTATTTTTTTTTATTTTTTATTTCGAAGCAAGGTCTCACTAGTTTGCTGAGCATCTCACTACTTGCTGAGGCTGTCCTTGAACCTGAGATCCTTTTGTCTCAGCCTCCCAAATACTAGGATTACAGGCGTGTGCCACCAGGCCCAACTCTGGAAAATCTTTTTGGGAAAAGATTTGTTTGGTGACTTTCTGTGCAAATCTATTCCTCAACTCCTTTCCAGAATTTCCTGAAAAAAGCATAACATAGCTATGTGAGTGTACACGCAGGCATTAAATTATAAATCACTTCTGGCCGGGCTTGGTGGCGCACGCTTTTAATCCCCGCGCTTGGGAGGCAGAGACAGGAGGATAGCGCAGGTTCGAAGCCTCGATAGGTCTCTCTCTGGCTTAAGAGCCCCTATTTCCAAATAAAAATATATATAAAAAAATAGGTGTCTGGGAGTGTAGCCTGGAGGTAGAAGGGTTTCCAGAAACCCCAGTACCACACACAAAAAAATTATATATATATAATATATATATCTTCTGGGAATATTGGTTCCCTTCAAACAATTTCTATAATTTCTGGTACGTTAATAACATTCTCAAAGCCCATATTCAGCCAGGTGTTTGGGACGACACTTATAATCATAGTACTTGGGAGGCTAAGACAGGAGGATCGCAGGTTCAAGGACAGCCTCAGGTACTTAGTGAGGTCCTCCACAATTTAGGGAGACTCTTTCAAAATAAAGAATAAAAAGTAGGAAGCTGGGCATGGTGGCTCACGCTTGTAATCCCAGCATTTGGGAGGCTGAGACAAGAGGATTGTGGTTTGCAGACAGCCTCAGCTACTACTTAATGAAGCCCTTTGAAACTCAGTGAGATCCCTGTTTCAAAAAATAAATAAGCCGGGCGTGGTGGCGCACACTTGTAATCCCCGCACTTGGGAGGCTCAGAAAGGAGGATCGCACAGGTTCGAAGCCTGCCTCAGCTACTTAGTGAGGCTCTCAGCAACTTAGTGAGACCGTTTCCAAATAAAATATAAAATAGGTCTGGGAGTATAGCTCGAAGGTAGAAAGCCCCTGGGTCCCACCATTCCAGTACGACCAAAAAAAAAAAAAGAAAAAAAGGCTTGGGGTATAGCTCAGATGTAGAATGCCCCTGGGTTCAATCCCAATACAAAAAAAGGAACATATTCTGAGCATGGTGTCTGGCACAAGTTTGTGATCCCAGTACTTGGGAGGCTGAGACTGGAGGATTGCAGGTTCTCACCCACCTCAGCTACTTAGTGAGACCCTCGACAACTTAGTGAGACCCTATTTCAAAAATAAAGAATAAAAATTAGGGCTGGGGGTGTAACTCGGAGTTAGAATGCCCCTGGGCTCCATCCCCAGTACTGCCAAAAATAATAATAATAATAATAATAACAATAATAATAATAATAATAAGATGGAGATGTAGCTCAGAGGAAGAATGCCCCTGGGTTCAATCCCCAGTACCGAGAAAAACAAAACAAAACAAAACAAAACAAAAAACAAACCCACAACCAAACAAAAAACAACCAAAGAAAACAACAACCAAACAAAATAAATTCCAGATTCCCCCACTCTCCAAGCTGGAATTCCTTTGCCTGAACATCCTCCCTAAGGATCAATCCCTCCCCATTCCAAAGCAGGTGCTCATACCTTCTTCTCCTGCTTTAACTTTCTTTCATTCTTATATGAAATCTCTGTCCCCAGCCTGAGGCAAAAATACCACTGAAGATAATTTTTTTCCCCAGAAAATAAACAGAGGAAGTGTGACATAAAAGGAATTGGCCGACTGGGGTGGGGCGGGGGAGGGAAATGCCTGCAGTTTTTTCTCAACCCCATCTAACTGTTTTTGTTTTTAACTCCGAAATTCTTTCTCAACTACTTAGCATTTCTTGCCCAGCTCCTCTCGCTTCTCTCCACATCTGCCATTGCAGACTGCAGATGAAGGCGTTTTGGGACACACTGTAGTCCATGTTGTCCAGAGATCGCCTGCTTTTAAGTCTCAGCTTAGGCAGCAGCGCTGGACAATTTCCTCTCATTCAAGTAAGAACAATACCCGTCCCTATCTTCCTGCAACCCCTATCCTGTGCTCTTTGTATCTGTTCCTGGGATTAAAACAGGATCTTCCCCCTGTGCAGTCCTCCAAGAAGAGGTGGGGTTTCTACCACCCTCTTCCCACAAAGAAACGAAGGAAACCGAGGCCCAGGCGCAAATGAACCCCGGAATCAGTGTCTGGCCTGGCCTGCCCCGCCCGCCCTCCGACCCGCCGCAGCCTCCTGTGTCTGGACGCGGAGCCCCGGGGACTACAACTCCCGGCAGGCCCCGCGGCGCGGCCGGCCTCCTTCCGGGGTGGGGACTGGCTGGGAGGTGGCCGTGGGGCTGGGCCGGGATTGTCCCCGCCTCGGCTTCCGTAGACGGAGTCGGGCGGACCTTCCTCCGGGGTTTCGCGCCCCCTCCCCCCGGGGCCCGGGGGTGACATTGCACCGCGCCCCTCGTGGGGTCGCGCCGCCCTCCGCGCGGGCTCCCGGGCGCGCCTCCCTCGCCCTCGCCCGGCCGGAGCCCGCCCGCCCCGGCCGCCCAGCCATGGGGGCTGCGGTGTTCTTCGGATGCACTTTCGTGGCGTTCGGCCCAGCCTTCGCGCTCTTCTTGATCACTGTGGCCGGGGACCCGCTCCGCGTTATCATCCTGGTCGCGGGGTGAGTCTGGGGTCGTGGAGAGGCGCGGGAGGGGCTGGAGGACCTGGGGCGAGCCTGGGAGCTGGAGTTGGAGGAGATGAGAAGTTGGAGGTGAAGGTTGGCTAGGGTCGGGTCGGGGATTGGTGATCTGCCCTTTACCGAAGCAGCTGGTTTCCGCCTTCCTAAGATCACACAGATCCCTCCTGTGCGCCTCCGGGCGGAGGAGGCCCGGGGCGAGGCTCGCGAGGGGCTGTGCTGACCTCAGCCGGCCAGCCGGTGCCTTGAGGCTCTGGAATGGATGCCTCATCTTTCCGTGCAGGCGCACTCTGGTTCTCCTCTCCTACGACTCTCTAATCAGATTTCTACCGACCCTTCCCCTGCACCCAGATTCCTAGGGATGAGTCTTGGCGGCGGCACCAGCTCTCACGGTCCCTGACCATCCGGAAGTGTAATTCCACTGTCTATGCTGCAGCCTTGGCTGGTTCCCGTCCTGGATTGTACTGGCCGCCCCTACCCCGCCCGTCTCACCGCCCCTGTCTTTTCTCAGGGCATTTTTCTGGCTGGTCTCCCTGCTCCTGGCCTCAGTGGTCTGGTTCATCTTGGTCCATGTGACAGACCAGTCAGATGCCCGGCTTCAGTATGGCCTCCTGATTTTTGGTGCTGCTGTCTCTGTCCTTCTCCAGGAGGCCTTCCGCTTTGCCTACTACAAGCTGCTGAAGTAAGAAGATGGGGTGACCGGGAGGGGAGGGGACAAAGGGCTTCACCTAGGGAGGTGGGGCAGCCCCTGGGTGGTGCTTTGAAAGCTGTGCTACAGACGACAGTAGAGGGAAAGAGGCACCCGCCCTCCCTCATGCTCCACACTCCCATCCCAGGAAGGCCGACGAGGGGCTAGCCTCGCTCAGTGAGGACGGAAGATCACCCATCTCCATCCGCCAGATGGCCTATGGTGAGCCAAGGGCGAGGAACCAGAGGAGGGAGCTGGACACCCCCTTTTCCTAGGGAGATCTCTAAAACCCCACCTGTTCCCAGTGGCCTGGAGGGAGAGCAGGTGTGGGAGAACCTCACGCCAATGGGGAGGGGCCCCTGGTGCTGAGGCTCCAGCGGTCTCTGTGGCATTGACGAGGCCCTCCCTCCCCCTAGTTTCCGGTCTCTCCTTCGGCATCATCAGTGGTGTCTTCTCTGTTATCAATATTTTGGCCGATGCCCTTGGGCCAGGTGTGGTTGGGATCCATGGAGACTCACCCTATTACTTCCTGACTTCAGGTAAGGGCTCGCTTCCAGTCTTGCCTTCATGCCCCGTCCGTCCCTGGCCCTGATCTGATTGATTGGCCTTCCCGGGGACACTTCTTTGGCTCAGCATCTCAGGAGGCTGGGAGAAGATCAGGGATGTATCTCATCCCCATCTCCCTCCCTGCAGCCTTTCTGACAGCAGCCATTATCCTGCTCCACACCTTTTGGGGAGTTGTGTTCTTTGATGCCTGTGAGAGGAGACGGTACTGGGCTTTGGGCCTGGTGGTTGGGAGTCACCTACTGACATCGGGACTGGTGAGTTGGAGCTAGGGGCCTGAGGTAGGGAGAGAAACACTGTATGGTGAATGGGCTGGGGGAATGTGTCTTCACATTTTAACAGTTGAGCCAGTCTTGGGCCGAGACAGTAAGGTGAGTGTCCAGAGGCCCATCACCTAGGTGTCGGTGTGAGGACACTGAGAGAGCTAAAAAGAAAAGGTCCCCTTGAAGGGAAAGGGGGGAATTTGAATGAGATACCTGGGGAAGAATATGGAGACAGTCTGGGGATTGGGCAGGGGGAGAATCTAACCTCCATTCTTCTCTTAACCTCATTCCCAGACGTTCCTGAACCCTTGGTACGAGGCCAGCCTGCTGCCCATCTACGCCGTCACCGTTTCCATGGGCCTCTGGGCCTTCGTCACAGCCGGAGGGTCCCTCCGAAGTATCCAGCGCAGCCTCTCGTGTAAGGACTGACTACCTGGACCGGTCGCCTGAGATCCCACCTGCCCATGACTGAACCCAGCCCCGGCCCGGGTCCATTGCCCACATCCTCCGTCTCCTCGCTGGTCTAGCCCACCACCTTCAGGGTTTCGGTCTGTCCTCTGTGACCTTTAGTCTCTGAGCTTTCCCAGGAGCAGCCTGGGTTCAGTGACTGGCGGGTTCGAGTCTGCACTTATCCCCACCACCTGGGGGACCCCCTTGTTGTCCAGGACTCCCTGTGTGTCAGTACTCTGCCCTCCCCCGGCCCATGACTCACCCCGCTTCCCCTCTGCAGGCCGACGGCAGGAGGACAGTCGGGTGATGGTGTATTCTGCCCTGCGCATCCCACCCGAGGACTGAGGGAACCTGGGGGGGGACCCCTGGGCCCGGGGTGCCCTCCTGATCTCCTCGCCCTGTATTTCTCCATCTCCAGTTCTGGACAGTGCAGGTTGCCAAGAAAAGGGACCTAGGTTAGCCATTGCCCTGGAGATGAAATGGATGGGGCTCAGGGGTAGAGACACTCTGAGTTCTCCAGCACCCCCTCCCCAGGCTGGACACCTTGGTCTTTTTCTCAGGTCTGAAGGGAACTACTTTTGGTGGGCTAAAAACCCCAAACTGCCTTTTAGTTTCTTCAAGTGGGGGGAGGGAGGAGGTGTGTTGGTCTTCTCCTAGCCTCCTTGGGCCATCCCATCCCACCTCCATGGCTCCCCGTGGCTGGGCTCCTTTCTCTCCCCTTTCCCCCTGGGGCCCAGGCCTGGGGGAAAGGAAGGAAGTGCATGTTTGGGAACTGGTATTACTGGAACTAATGGTTTGAACCTCCTTGGCCACCAGCAGCCCTCCTCTCCCCAAGGTGAAGTGGAGGGTGCCGGGGTGAGCGGGCCACTCCAGAGCCTCAGTGCCCCTGGAGGAGGCAGATGACCGCCACATCGCAGGGAAGGCGGGCGGGTTTTTTTCTAGTTTTTAATTGGGTGCGGGAGGGGTGGGGAGGTTTTCTATGAACTCTATCGTTTTCTGCGGAGGGTGGAATGTCCCATCCTTTTAATCGAGGTGATTGTGATTTTGACTAATAAAAAGGACTTTGTAATTGTGGGGGAACTTGGCTTCCGAGGGAGGGGGTGACATGTGAATCGAGTTCTCTGCCCTCCCACATCTCTCGTCCAGCGTCCTTCCCACCCTGGCAACCAACTAATCTCCAAGCGGAGCACTGGTGCAAGGGCAGAAATCTGAGCTAGTGGATTAATGTGTCGGAAACTTGGGGTTAAGTATTTTCCAGAAGTGGATGTCTCCTTCTAGGGGTGGGATAAAGGGAATTAACCGCTCAGGCTTCTTTCTCCCCCATCCTTTGCCCATCTCTACCACGCGAGGGATTAAAGAACTCTGGTACCCTCAAAAGCCCCAAAGCATAAGCCAGAATAAGGTCAGAAACTTTAATTCTCAAATGTATTGAGCAAAAAAAAATATATAACCCCAGCAACAGGCCTTTTTCCTAAGGGAATATCCTGCAATATATCCGGGGGAAGGAACATAAAGGTAAGAGGTGGGGACCTTGGGGCACATCCCCTACAACTAAACCTAGTTACGACACGGGGCTCCTGATCTCCGCCTCTGTGTTTGGAGAGGCCAAGGGCTCTGCTATTCTTTGAATGAGCACTTTACCTCTGTGTGAGGGATTATCCAGAGAAGGAAGGGTATCTGCCTACTACTCCTAGCTGTATTTTCTAACCAGTCCCTGCACCCATTTTAGCAACTCCCTGACAGGTGTCAGGGGAGGGGTCCGAGGTGTCCAGGGTCTGAAGTAACAGCTCTTTCTCATCACGGAGGGGAAGGTGTTCATGCCTCCGTGGCGGCCCGCGCTGAAGTGAAGACCACACTCTTACGGCTTCCCAGCCTCTTCTTCCTGGAAGGGGGGTGACAGTTCATAGGAGTGATGAGCGTCTTGAGGGAAACAGATTCCGGGTAGAAGAAGAGGTGCATCTATCGCTTACCCCCTGTGCTACTGAGGATTGAACCCAGGGGTATTTCACATCCGAGCTACACTCCCAGCCCTATTTTTTTTTCCACTCTGAAAAAACTGGGTCTTGCTAAGTTGGTGTGAGTCTTGTTAAGTTGCTGAGACTGGCCTCAAACCTGTGATTTTTCTGTCTCAGCCTTCCAAATATTGGGATTACAGGTGTGTGCCACTTTGCCTAGCAAGGAGGATGCTTTTTTTTTTTTTTTTTTTTTTTAGTACTGGGGATGGAACCCAGGGGCATTCTTTTTTTTTTTTTTTTTTTTTTTTTTGCGGGTCTGGAGATGGAACTCGGGGGCATTCTACCTCCGAGCTACACCCCCTGCCCTATTTTTTATTCTTTATTTTGAAACCGGGTCTCACCGAGTTGCAGAGGGCATCACTACATAGCTGAGGCTGTCCGCGAACCGCGATCCTCGAGTCTCAGCCTCCCGAATGCTGGGATTACAAGCGTGAGCCACCACGCCCGGCTGTCCCAGGGGCATTCTACCTCTACCTCTGAGCTACACCCCAGCCCTGTTATTTATTTTTTGCGGGTCTGGAAATGAAACCTACGGGCATTCAACCTCCGAGCTGCCCTATTTCTTTTTATTCTTTATTTTGAAACAGGGTCTCACTGAATTGCAGAGGGCCTCAGTAGCTGAGGCTCTCCGCGAACCGTGATCCTCCAGTCTCAGCCTCCCAGATGCTGGATTACAAGTGTGCGCCACCATGCCTGGCTCCCAGCTCTATTTTTTATTCTTAATTTTGAAACAGGGTCTCACTGAGTTGCAAAGGGCCTCACTTAAGTAGTTGAGGCTGTCCTTGAACCATGATCCTCCTGTCTTAGCCTCCAGAATACTGGGGGATTACAAGCGTGCGCCACTATACCCAGATTTTTTTTTTTTTTTTTTCGTACTGGGGATTGAACCCAGGGGCATTCTATCTACCTCTGAGGTATGTCCCCAGCCCTGTTTTTTATTCTTTATTTTGCAATAGGGTCTCACTGAGTTGCAAAGGGCCTAAGTAGGTGAGGCTGACTTCAAACTACTGTGATCTTCCTGTCTCAGCCTCCCAAATCCTGGGATAGGAGGATGCTTTTTTTTGGGGGTGGGGATGGAACCCAGGGGCATCTAACCTCCAAGCTACACCCCCTGCCCTATTTTTTATCCTTTATTTTGAAACCGGGTCTCGCTGAGTTGCGGAGGGCCTAAGTAGCTGAGGCTGTCTGCAAACCACCATCCTCTGGTGTCAGCCTCCCAAATGCTGCGATTACAACCGTGCGCCACCACGCCCGGCAGGAGGATGCTTTTTAATAGGAAAGACTGAAGGAAAGTAGGACCTCACCGAATCTTTCTAACGATGAAATAAGCGGCCAGCAGAAGGCAGAGACAGCCAATCAGGATCCCCACACCTAAACTCAGCATTTCACCTGGGAAAGATAAAGGAGGAAGGGGTCAGCTAAGGGCTATCAGAGATCCCGAGCTTTCCCAGCCGGCTCCCTGCGCCGAGTAGGGCTGTCTTACCTGTGGTATACAAGGATCCCACTGTAGGGGGAGAAAGCTTGGGTCAGCGGGGCTTGCAACCACATCCCAGCTGGGAGCCACAGGCTGCTTCTCTGCCTGGGAAAGTCACCACCCCCCTGGGGATGGGGGTGGTTCCCAGTCCAAGTAAGTACTTTTCCTTCCCAGGGTTCCTTACTTCCGGCCATTGAGTCCCTGGTCCCCCATCTCTTGTGAGCCCTGCAGTCACCTGGGGTGAAAGAAGCCAAGACAGTCCTCTGGTTGAGAGGCTGGGGGTCTCGGTAGTTCTGTGTGAGGGGCTCAGAGGGCTCCTCTTCTGTGGAGAACAACGTCTCCTGAAGCCTTTCCAGCTGAGGAATCGAAGAGGGCAGAAGTCGCTTTGGGGGGTGAAAGGGTCTGAAATGACAACTGCTTCTCTTCCTCGCCGCCACTCACCTGTCCCAGTGAAATCTGGGCCTTCTCACTGAAGACTGTCCAGAGCACGCTCTGGTAGCAGGGGGGAGTGGTGAGAGAGCCATTGTAACGGAAGAACCGCTCCAGGTCCGGCGGGAGCAGTGCTCGCACATCGAAGGGAGCCACCGAGGTCTTCTGATCTGGGGACAACAGACTAGGACTCATTGATTGCCCCCCCATTTTTATTATTTATTATTATTATTATTATTTTGGGTGGTACTGGGGGTGGAACCCAGAGGCTTTCTACCTCCGGGCTATACTCCCAGACCTTTTTACTATTTTATTTGGAAACGGTCTCACTAAGTTGCTGAGAGCCTCATTAAGTAGCTGAGTCTGGCTTCGAACCCGTGCGATCCTCCTGTGTCAGCCTCCCAAGCGCGGGGATTACAAGTATGCGCCACCACGCCCAGCTCTCATTTTTTATTTTTTGGCAGTACTGGGGATTGAACCCAGAGGGATTCTGTCTCTGAGCTACTCCCCCAACTTTATTTATTTATTTCCTTATTTTAATTTTGGGGGTACTAGGGATTGAACCCCGGGGGGGCATTCTACCTCTGAGCAACACCTCCACCCCTATTTTTTATTCTTTATTTTGAAACGGTCTCACTGAGTTGTAAAGGGCCTCACTAAGTAGCTGAGGCTATCATCTGTGAACCTGCGATACTTCTGTCTCAGCCTCCCAAACGCTGGGATTACAAGTGTGCGCCACCACGCCCAGCGCATGGTTACCCTCTCACTGTACTCCAGCTCACCCAGACAGGGTTCCCCAAAGCAAAACCCACTGGCCCTAACAAGTTGCCTCCTCTCAAGGCTTCTTGGATCATTCCTGTTTGTTTTGTTTTGTGGTGCTGGGGATGGAATGGAGAGTCCTTCTACCTCTGAGCTACACCCCCAGCTCTATCTTATTTTATATTTGAAAACAGTCTTGCTAAGTTGCTGACAGCCTCACTGAGTTGATGAGGCTGACCTCAAACCTGTGATCCCTCCGTCTCAGTCTCCCAAGTACTGGGATCACAAGCATGTGCCACCATGCCTGGCTTAGGTCATTTATTATTTGTTTATTTTGTGGGTCTGGAGATGAAACCCAGGGGCATTCGACCTCCGAGCTACACCCCCTGCCCTATTTTTTATTCTTTATTTTGAAACCGAGTCTCACTGAGTTGCAGAGGGCCTCACTGAGTAGCTGAGGCTGTCGGCGAACCTGCGATCCTCCTGTCTCAGCCACCCCCCCCCAATACTGGGATCAAAGTGTGCGCCACCACTATGGGTTTTTAGGGCTCACCTTTATGTCTTATTTCATGCAAATGGCTCAGAATGTGTTCATAAGCTGGATTCTCAGTTTCACCCACCTAGAAGAGGTAGAAAGGGAGAGAACAAGACATTATGGACAAAATAAGTGGTCGGACGGGTCGCTGCCCACATTGGGAGAGAAGCCAGCAGCAGCTGAGATGTGGGGAGGCAGAAGAGGAGAGAGGCCTTGGGGGTCTGGGGCACTGACCTCAATCAGGATGCCCAGTACAGCCAGCCCCTGAGGCCCCTGGGCAGCTTCGCTCAAGCTGCTGTAGGAATCAGCATCATAATGTACCACGTGGAGCTGGACGAAGGCGGAGGGAATTGAGTCATTGGATGTCTCCATACCCCATTTGGGGCCTTGACCCTAGCCACCCCATGACCCCAGTGAGCCCTAGCTCTGTCCCGTAAAGCGTGGCCTTTTTTTTTTTCTTCTTTTTTGCGGTACTGAGGATGTAACCCAGGGACATTCTACCTCTGAGCTACACTCCCAGCCCTATTTTTTAGTCATTTTACTTTTTTTTTTTTTTCTTTGCGGGTCTGGAGATGGAACCCAGGGGCATTCACCTCCGAGCTACACCTCATGCCCTACTTTTTATTCTTCATTTTGAAACAGGGTCTAAGTTATGGAGGGCCTCACTAAGTAGCTGAAGCTGGCCATGAACCCAGATCCTCCTTGTCTGCGCCACCACGCCTGGCCATTATGACTTTTCCCAGCACCCAGCTCTTTCCTTGCTCCGGGACCGACCGTCCCCACTAGCTCTGTGTCCCAGTCCAAGCTCCTGTCCCTGGCACCTCTGCAGCCGTGGCTTCACTGTTGATCTGGTGTTCTGAGCCTCCCGGGGATCCTTTCTGGCCCCAGTGCAGGTGGAGCTGGGCAGCTACATACTTATGGGGCAGTCCGTCCAGATACATGGTCGGGGGCAGCGAGAGGTGTACTGGGAGAAAAAGAGCAAGCTGGGGTTGATGGAGGAATATGGGCCATTTCTACAGCTGCCCCATTTCTGGGGAGACTCGGCCCTCCTGTTCCATTTTTCTCCCACATTAGCACCAAGTTCCTCCCTGGGGCCAGTGTTCCTAGCACCAATTCCCTCTTTTCAATGAGGATCAGCTCAGTGCTATAACATTAACCTAGCTGTCAAAGACCTTCATTCCCACCTGAGTTACAGGAGCCCGATCACCAATCCCTTATCTCCAAGTTCATGAATGGAGCTTTCTTTTCTTTTTCTTTTCTTTTCTTTTTTTTTTTTTTTTTTTTTTTTTGCGGTACTGGGGCTGGAACCCAGGGGCATCCTACCTCCAAGCTACACCCCAATATTTTTTATTTTTTATTTTGAAACAGGGTCTCACTGGGTTGCAAAGGGCCTCACAAAGTAGCTGAGGCTGGCCACGAACCGTGATTGATCCTCCTGTCTCAGCCTCCCGAATGCTGCAATTACAAGCGTGCGCCACCACGCCCAGCTTATGGATGGAACTTTCTGAAAATTCCTAAGTTATGACCGTGTTTCTTTCCCCTGACTCCTAAAATCTGAAGCAGAGCCTTCAACTCCTTGGAGGCTGGGCTTTTACCTGTGTGGCCATTGTTGTGCAGGTCCAAAGGCTCGGTACCAGGCTGGTCATATCCATGAGGCTGCAGGGCGGGTAGCTCAGGGTCAAATGTCACACTGTCTGTCTGGATATCGATGGGGGACTGGGCATTGCTTCCACACTCGGGGTAAGAGGCTGGCCAGTGGTCCTGACCATGAGGGCCTGGTGGGGGTACCATGGACATTTGTTCTGCCCTCCAGCCCCAGCCACCCTTCAATGCCCCCTGCCAAGTTATCCATCTGTGTGGAGGTAGAAACATACTCTCCCCACCTAGGGCTGGGTGAGGTACAAGAACCAGTTGGACCTTCCTTGGTACTGGGGGTTGAACCTAGGGGAACTCTACCTCTAAGCTATGCTCCCAGCACTTATTTATTTTCTTTCTTTCTTTCTTTCTTTCCTTCTCTCTCTCTCCCTCCCTCTCCCTCCTCCTCTCCCCCCCTCCTCCTCCTCCTCCTCTTCCTCCTCCTTCTTCTTCTTCTTCTTTCTCTATCTCCCCCCCATATCTCTCTTTCTCTCTCTCTTTGTGGTACTGAGATGGAACCCAGGGCATTATATCTCCAAGCTAAACCCCCAGCTCTAATTTTTTAGTCTCTTTATTTTTGAAACTGGATCTCGCTGAGTTGCGCATGGCCTCGCTAAGTAGCCGAGGCTATCCACAAACCCGGATCCTCTGATTTTTGCCTCCTGAATGCTAGGATTACAAGCGTGTGCCACCATGCCCACCTGGCTCTTTATTCTTTATTTTGAAACAGAGTCTCACTGAGTTGCAAAGGGCCTCACTAAGTAGCTGAAGCTGGCCTTGAACCATGATCCTCTTGTTTCAGCCTCCCAAATGCTGGGATTACAAGCAAGCGCTACCATGCCTGGCTTTCATTTTTTTTTTAATTTTCAAACAGGGTCTCAAGGCTGAGGTTGGCTTCGAACCTGGATCCTCCTGTGTCAGCTTCCCAAATACTGGGACCATGCCCATGCCTGGCCCCAGCTGGACCTTGCCTGGCAGGTCCCCTTGCCTGGGATGATTCCCCCAACTTCCCTGCTGAATCAGAGAGGCTTGCACTTACCTGGAGCTGAAGGACAAGAAAGCTGAATGGGGGAAGAGGAGATGGATAGACAGCCTGAATACCCAGAGAGGCAGGATGGGAGAATAGAAGTAATAAAATGAGGGGAAACAGGTGATTCTAGAGAGGTGGGGTCTCCTTGGGGATGCCCTATCAAGTGGTTTTGGGATTCCGATAGCCTGACGTTCTGTCATTAGTGATAGCCTGACGTTCTGTCATTAGTTCTAACCTGAGACGGGACCTGGCATTGGCTGGAGTAAAATCATTAATCAGTAGTTCAGAGGGATGGAGTTCCACCTCCCCCAGCCTCTTCCCCACCCCTGACCTCTGAATTCCAGGCGCAGGCTGGGGGCTGGACTGAGCCTCCAAGAGAGAGCTCGCGCCACAGGGTCCCTCTCCCCACCCAGTTTTCTTTCCACTCCAATTCCCTGGCTCCCACACAGATTTACCAAGGACTCCATTGGCTTTTATGCTGAATCAGGAGGTGTGGGATTTAATGATTAGAACAGGGTCTAGGAACCATTTATGCAAAACCCAGGTCACAGGGAGATGGAGACAGGAGGGGAGGGGTGTGAATCTGAAGGAAACCTCCTCCCCACCCACTGGACAAGATTTCCTGGCAGGTGAGGAGGTCCCCGAGCGAACGAGAGGAAGGGGCGTCCGTGGGCCTGGAGTCCCGCTCTCACCTTCATAGGTCCAGTGGGGATCTGCAAGGCAGAGTAGTTTGGGTTACAGCCAGTACAGCCTGGGGCAGGGTCCTGGCCTCCGCCCTCCCTCGCCCTCCCTTGCTCCGGCCGGGTACCGCTCCGCCTCCTCCTCAGATCTCACCTCCCTCCATTCCACTTCCCAAAGGAAGCCCTGAAACCGGACACCTCGGTGGTGGAAAGGTCGGGGGGCCTATTTAAGATCAACACCAGGCAGTGCAGTGCCTGCTGAGTAAAGGGGGAGGGGAAACGGAGGGCGAGGAAGCCTGGGGACTAAAATTAACTCGGATCGAATGTGCGGTGCAGTGGCCCAACCTTTACTTCCCTCCAGCCGAGGCCAAGTCAATCCCACACTGAAAAGATCACCCTGAGTTTTCTCCGTCTGAGCCAGTTCAATCCAACGCGTAGAAGGTTGGGGTGGGGTGAGGTGAGGTGAGCACGTGGGCAGGGGATTTGGAGGATGAGGATGAGGAAGAAAGGAAGGTTCAGAGAGAGAATGTGTGTGTGTGTGTGCGTGTGTGTGTGCGCGCGCTGCGCACGCACTCATTCACATGTGTCTGCTACTGAAGGAAGTAGGGAAAATGATGCCTTTGACTTGAAGCATTGCAGATAGGAAGACACTGAGTTGTACTTTAAGTTAATACTTAAATGCCACCTTTCTGATCCCAGGGGCTCTGGAGGAAGCCCTCATCTCCAGGAGCTCCTGCTCGGGGAGGGCGGGAGCGGGCAGGGTCTACCCTAGGTTGAGGTGGTGGGTGGGCACAGCAGCCAAGGCTGGTCAGGACAGGATGAAAGTAAAGCATTGTGTGTGGAAAGGAAAGCTGCCAGCTGGTCACATGCCCCGCTCTCGAACAGTCCGAGCAGTCCGTCTCTGGCCAAGACGGCTGGGGGTCTGCGGGGCCAGCCCCCACCCGGCCCCAAATGTTTCTAAGGAGGAGAGGGAGTCTCTCCTGTAGGTTTTTAGTGGCATAAATTGCCAGCAACTTGGGAGAAAATGACTAAATACTTTACCTTCTTTCTCTATTATTTCCTTCAATTCCCCGCCCCTGCCTTGGAGATGTCTTGGGGCCTCTGCCACTCCATTCCAGCGGCCCATTCTTCAGCCCGGCTCGCTCTCCAAAGCAGCTCGGGAGGCTGGGGGAGCCTTTCGTGCACCCAACAACTGCAATTCCCTGGTTCAGTGGAGGCGCCCTCCCCTCCCCTCCCATCACTCCTGGACCGCAGACTCAGTATCTCTTCCTCCTCTTTCCCGTTTCTTCTTTGTCCTAGGATAAAGGTTGTGACTGTCCTTTAGGCTCCCCTGCCCTCTGTCCACTTTTATTCTCCTTCTGATTTGGAAACAGGCCCCTCACCTTGTTCTTAAAGAAAAAAAAAAAAAAACCTTAACTGCTCATCGACTATGCGCCAGACACTGCTCTAGGCAGCAGAGACACAGAAGAGAGATGTAGGTGTCCCTGGACACTTCTGGAGTCCCTCCTTCCCCCCAAGAATCCTCACCTCCCGGAAGTGCCTGCAAACTCTTTGTAATAAACTGTAAAGGACTAAATAAATGTTTACTCTCATGGCTATGACTGTTTGTTTGTTTGGTGGTACTGGGAATGGATCCCAGGGGCATTCTACCTCCAAGCTATACCCCCAGCCCTATTTTTAATTCTTTACTTGGAAACAGGGTCTCCCTAAGTAGCTGAGGCTATCCTCCAACTTTGATCCTCCTGTCTCAGCCTCCCAAGAACTGGGATTATAAGCATGGGCCACCACGCCCGGCATTGCTATGACTTTTAAGAGAGAACTGAGACATGAGTTAGTCACTCCGCAGAATGGAGAAAGGACCTCGCCACGAGGCGACCAGGAGGAGGTCAGAATCTGGGTTGGACAGGCCGCATTGGAATGTGCCTGCATGCCCCAGTCCCCTTTGGCTCCCTAATCGTCAGAGTTCATAAATAAAGAAGATAGCAGGGCCTCATAGGAATGTGCCCCTCACTCCCCAGTCCTCTTCGGCGTCCTAATCAGTGGACTTTATAAATAAAGAAGATAGGAGGGCGGCCTGGCTCTCCGGTGGTGGGAAAAGAGGTCTGGACAAAATCTGTAGCCTGCAAAGAAATTCGCTCATTGTGTGGGGGCACCCCCCCCCAGCCCTGGCTAGAGCTCCCCCCACCCCAGTAACAGCAGGGCTGAAAAGGGAGAAGTAGGGGAGCAGGCGCCTCCCCACCCCTGAGCCTGTTACTCCAGCTCCCGGGCTTCCTTTTACACCTCTCCTCCCCCCACTAAGCACACACGGTGAATGTGGACATCTGCCCAGAGGACACACGGACACTCACCGTTCAGTCTGTGGTACCTACCCCCATCTGCAGCCAGGATCCAGGTGGCTTCTAGCAGGAGAGCGCAGAACAACATGGTATCCCCAGGAAGGGGCCCAGGGGACCCAGAGTTTGGGGACTGGAGGACCAGAGCTGGGAGAGAGAAAGAGAGGCGTTCCTGGCCTGGAGTATATTCCTATCTTTCTCTCAGGCTCACAGCGGACTTCCAGGGGAGTTGGTTTTCAGTAGGGTACCTTGGGTTTCTGGGTCCCAGGACAAGCTTCTGTCTGGTCTCTCCCTCTCCGGCCTCTCTCACTCTCTGTATCTCTCTCTCTCTCTCTCTCTGTAGTCTCCACTCCACTTGCTGGCCAGCGACTTTACAATTGCCTCTAGCTTTTAAGGTGGCTCTGGACGGGTGTACGTGGGGAGGGGTAGGTGCCTGGGCTGCCGGCAGGCAGCTCCTTAAATAGCCAATTAGGCATGCAGGGTGGCCCCGCTCGGAGCCAGAGCGCGCGAGTTTCACCGGAGTGCTGGCCCTGGCTCAGAAGCCCTGCTGGAGTGGCTGTGCCTTCTTCCTCTGCTGTCCAACAGACCCTGCTCAGATGGGTTTTCTCTGGAGCAAGAGGGGTATGAAGAGGGGCTCTGGGGCCCAATCCAGCCACCTTCAGAGGACACTGCGTTCTTATTCGCCCTGTCTGGCTCCTCTGAGGCGGAGCCCGGGGTGGTATGAGACAGCTGCTGGGGGGCCGATCCCCCAGGCTGCAGAACCCGAGCTGTTCCAGAGTTAGGAGATAGATGTCAGGGCACTGGGGGTCCTGGGGCTGAGGTTGGGAAGTCAAGGTCTTAAAACCTGGGTTTTTAGAGGAACGAGGCGGGCAGAATTCTCTCGGGCGGTGCATCTGTCTCCCGGTCCGGTCACCCACCCCCTTCCCACGGGGAGGCCCACGTCCACGTGCCTGTGTGGCCTGGGTGGGGGGGCGGTTTTGTCTGCTGTATAAAGCCCATTTGTGTGCCTGGCGGGGGGAGGGGCTGCCGTGGCACCATGGAGAGACGGCGGCTCTAACTGCCAGACCCAGCCACCTCCCTCCCCGGGGAGCCCAGATCTAGGGCGCCTTTTGTCACTGAAGAGGACACTGACCCCTAGCAGAGAGGCCGGGGCCAGAGGGAGATGAGAGACCATAGAAACAATCAGGGCCGCCACAATCAGCAAAAGGCGGGCCAGAGAAAAGGAGAGGAGGGGCCGGAGAGGGGAGCCCAGGGTCTTCCCGCCGACCCAAAAAGGGTCGAGGCAGGACCAACGGGACCCAGTGGAACCTGTCAGCCTGGAGCGGGCGGGCAGAGCTACTCAGGAATGTGGGTTGGTGTGCGTGCCCCCACGGGACTGGAAATCCCGACCGGAATGTGCACCCTAAATCCCTCAGTAGAGTACAGATAATTTCAAGCTAGACGTTGAAAACCTCTCTCTCCTCGGTCCCCTTCGCCGAGGATCACCAGCCGGGATGGTGCGCTCATGCGAGCCCCCTCTGCCTCCCAGCTCCTTCAGAGTGGCTGCAAACAGCCCGAACAAGGGGTACCTGCTGAATAAGGGAGAGGGCACAGAACAAATGGACTAAATAAAGCACGTGCTCCTGTAGGAACAGGAGGCGTTCTGTCCCCTGAGACTGGTCTGTAAAGCCAAGCCCATTCTTCAAAACAATCCTTCCTTCCTTCCTTCCTTCCTTCTCTCTCTCCTCTCTCTCATCAACCTCCAAAATTATTTTTCCCCTATAGAAAAGTTTTTCTGTTGTGGTTCCCCCAAAGCCTCATCTATCCATTCCATTTGCAAAGACCAAAACGGTGTAAAGTGTAGATTAGACGTCTTTGGAACCAAGGTGGTCAACACAGAGCAAGGCCAAGAAAAGAAAGCAGAGGTATTTTTCAGGCAGTAGGGAAGAAGCGGTCCGCACTGAATGACCTCTGCAGGACGAGGTCCCCTGGAGTGAGCGGTGCCCAGATTCCTCGTCTGGAGGTAGGTCGGGTGTCCGTCAGGCGCCACCTCCTGGCTCATCTATGAATGTAAAAATGTTCATTTAAAATGCTTTGTGCCTGATTCCTCCTGGGAAGTATTGCACTGCTGATGGGCTCTGGGATTTTTGACTATACAATTGGACATTGTTTCACAAAGATGTCTTAGCCAAATAACAACACTTTCTGCTGCTGAGCCAGCAGTCCCTCCAGGTGCTCCCAGCCGGACAAAGGACCTGGTTTCCAAGAGAGTGGAAGAAAAGACGCAAGAATCATCCCCCACAGACTGGACTTAATTTTGATCTTTGGCTTTATTATGGTATTTCTGTTGTTGCTTTGTTAGTCTTGCTGATTTAGAAGGTGCTAGGAGAACCCTGCTGTGCAATTTTTTTGGGGAGGCAGGCAGGTACTGGAGATTGAACTAGGAACATTCTACCTCTGAGCTACATCTCCAGTCTAATTATTGTTATTATTATTATTATTATTATTATTATTATTATTATTATTATTATTATTATTATTACTGGTGGTACTGGGGGTGGAACCTCTGGGCTATATTCCCAGACCTATTTTTAATTCTTTATTTGGAAACAGGGTCTCACTAAGTTGCTGAGAGCCTCACTCAGTAGCTGAGGCTGGCTTCACCACCACGCCCGGCTTCTATTTTTTATTTTGAATCAGCATCTCATGAAGTTGCTGAAGATGGCCTTGAATGTGCTGTCATCCTGTTTCAGCCTCCCAAGAACTGAGATCACAGGGGTGTACCAGCTGTTTTTTTTTTTTTTTTTTAATGACATCCTCCCCTCCTCTGTCTGAGTTTCCATGCAAGTTCTGACGTCTTTAAGTTCTGACTTTTCCCTCTCAACACCTTTCCTCACCCAGGGGTTGGCTAACTGCCTTCTGAACCCAAACATTCTACTGCCTTCTGGCGCCATCTCCCGTCCTTGCCAATGCAGTGAAACGAGAATGTCAGTCAAAGGAGTTCAAGGGTGGTGCCGCTCGTGTTTGTCTTTTCTTGAAGGCTCTTAACCTAGATTTTAAATTTGCTCGGCTAATGCATTACACGAAGCCGCTTGATGTTCTCGCTTTGTGTGGTAAGGCGTAAGGGAGTTTAATAAAGCACAGAGATGATTTTATTTTTCTATTTGGGGTACTGGTGATGAAACTTAGGGATGGAGCCAGACGTGGTGGCTCAGGCTTGTAATCCCCGCGCTTGGGAGGCTGAGACAGGAGGATAGCACAGGTTCGAAGCCAGCCTCAGCTACTGAGTGAGGCTCTCAGCAACTTAGTGAGACCCTGTTTCCAAATAAAGTATAAAATAGGTCTGGGAGGATAGCCGGAGGTAGAGGGCCCTGGGTTCCTCTCCAGGACCACAACAACAACAGCAACTTAGGGATGACCCACCTCTAAGCTCAATCCCCCCCAGGCCTTTATATTTGTGTGCGTGTGTTACTGAGGATGGAAACATAGGGCATTCTGCCCCAAGCTACACTCCCGGATTGATTTTATTCTTTTTCTTTTTTCTTTTCTTCCTTTCTTTCTTTTTCCTTTTGCAGATCTGGGGATGGAACCCAGAGGCATTTGACCTCCGAGCTACACCTCCTACCCTATTTTTTAATTCTTTATTTTGAAACCAGGTCTCACTAAGTTGCAGAGGGCCTCACCGAGTAGCCGAGGCTGTCCGCGAACTGAGATCCTCCTGTCTCAGCCTCCCAAATGCTGGGATGACAAGAGTGTGCCACCACACCCAGCTCCCACCCTATTATTTATTTATTTATTTATTTATTTATTTATTTATTTATTTATTTATTTATTTATTTATTGTGGTACCAGGAATGGAACCTAGGGGCATTCTACCTCTGAGCTATACCCCCAGCCCTATTTTTTTAATTCTTTATTTTGAAACATGGTCTCACTGAGTTGGGAAGGGCCTCACTAAGTAGCTGAGGCTGTCCAGGAACCACAATTCTCCTGTCTCAGCCTGCTGAATGCTGGGATTACAAGCAGGTACCACCACGCATGGCTCCCAGCCCTATTTTTTATTCTTTATTTTGAAACATGGTCTCGTTAAATTGCTGAGGCTGAGCCAGGTGTGGTGGCACACGCTTATAATCCCTGCGCATGGGAGGCTGAGACAGGAGGATCTCCCAGGTTCAAAGCCAGCCTCAGCTACTTAGTGAGGCTCTCAGCAACTTAGTGAGACCTTGTTTCCAAATACAATATAAAATAGGTCTGGGAGTATATCCCAGAGGTAGAAAGCCTCTGGGTTCCACCCCCAGTTCCACCAAAAAATAAATAAATAAAAATTGCTGAGGCTGGGCTCAAACATGGAATCCTCCTGTCTCAGCCTCCCAAGTACACATACCACCATGTCTGACTCTAGAGACAGATTTAAAAAACAAAAAAGCCAGGTGTGGTGGCACACACTTGTAATCCCAATACTTGGAAGGCTGAGACAGGAGAACTGCAGGTTCTCAGCCAGCCTCAGCAACTTGTGAGGCCTTCCATAACATAGTTAGAACCTGTTTCAAATAAAAAGAATAGAGCTGGGTGTGGTGGTACACACTTGTAATCCCAGCATTTGGGAGGCTGAGACGGGAAGATCGCAGTTCATGGATAACCTCAGATATTTAGTGAGGCCCTTTGCAACTCAGTGATCCCTGTTTCAAAAAAAAAAAAAAAGAAGAGTAAAAAATAGGGTTGGGAGTATAGCTTGGAGGTAGAATGGCCCTGGGTTCCATCCCAGACAGCAAGAAACAAACAAAAAATAATTAAGCTGGGCATGGTGGTGTACGCTTATAATCCCAGCATTTGGGAGGCTGAGATGGGAGGATCGCAGTTCGCAGACAGCCTCAGCTACTTAGTGAGGCCCTTTGCAACTCAGTGAGACCGTTTCAAAATAAAGAATAAATAATAGGTGGGGGTGTAGCTCAGAGGTAGAATGCCCCTGGGTTCCATTCTCAATATCGAAAAACAAAAACAAACAAACAAAACAAAAACAAAAACAAAAGACAAAACAAGAATGATCACATGACCACATAGACCCTTTTTCAAGCAATACAGGCGATAACTAATTGCTGAGAGGAAAGTGTCAGTGAAAAGACAGAATTAGATGGAATTCGATTTTTTTTCAGTACTGGGGATGGAACTCAGGGGCATTCTACCCCCATGCTAAACCCCCAGCCCTATTTTTATTCTTTATTTTAAAACAGGGTTGCCGGGCGTGGTGGAGAACGCTTGTAATCCCTGCGCTTGGGAGGCGGAGACAGGAGGATTGTGCAGGTTCGAAGCCAGCTGCGCGTGCTGACTTAGGAGACCCTGTTTCCAAATAAAAAAGTATAAAAAAATAAGTCTGGGAGTGTAGCCTGGAGGTAGAAGGGCTTCCAAGAACCCCAGTACCACCAAAATAAATAAATAAATAAATAAATAAATAAAAAGGGTCTCACTGAGTTGCAAAGGGCCTAAGTAGCTGAGGTTGTCTGTGAACCATGATCTTTCTATCTCAGCCTCCCAAATGCTGAGTAAAAGGATGCACCACCATGTCCGGCTCTGGAATTAGATTTTCTAGAAAATCAAGTAACATTGTGCTGTGAGATCCTGTAGACCCAGAGCCAATTTATTTGATGGATAATCCCATGCAGTATTATCTGTGTGTGTTTCTTCTTTCTTTCTTTCTTTTTTTTTTTGGTGGTACTCGGGGTAGAACCCAAGGGCTTTCTACCTCCGGGCTATACTCCCAGACCTATTTTTTTTTTTTTTTTTTTTTTTTTTGCGGGTCTAGGGATGGAACCCAGGGGCATTCAACCTCCAAGCTACAGCCCCTGCCCTATTTTTTTTTATTCTTTAATTTGAATCCGGTTTCACTGAGTTGCAGAGGGCCTCACTAAGTAGCTGAGGCTGGCTTTGATCCTCCAGGCTCAGCCTCCCAAGCGCGGGGATTACAAGCGTGCGCCACCAGACCTGGCCTACAGGTGTGTCTTCTAACACATTTGTAGTGAAGCCCCTTAAGTAAATATGAAAGTGTTCGAGAATTAGAGTAATTTGGGGGAAAGAAGGGTGGTCAGAATTCTTTGGATTTTTTTTTTCAGTACTGGGGATCTAATCCAGGGGCATTCTACCTCTGAGCTACATCCCCAGACCTAACTTATTATCTTTATTTTGAAACCGTGTCTCATTAAGTTGATGAGAGGCTCACTACTAGCTGAGTCGGTCGTCAAACCTGCGATTCTCCTGTCTCGGCCTCCGAAGTATTGAGATTACTAGTGTATGTTACCATGACTGGCTTGGATTTTTTTTTCCAGTTTTCCAGGTCACATTACATGTCAGGGGCAGTATGAGAATCTTGTAGACATAGGACAATAAAAGTTTGTGGTTCTAAAATATTGCAACTTAATTAAAAAGAAGTAAACTGGATACTGTGGCACTCTAACTCTGTTACAGAGGGCCTAAGTAGCTGAGGCTGGCAGTGAACCTGCAATCCAACTGTCTCAGCCTCCCAAGTACTGGGATGACAAATTTTAAAATTATTTAAAAAAAAACTGGGCGTGGTGGTTTATGCTTGTAAACACAGTACATGGGAGGGTGAGGAAGAAATCACAGGTTCAAGGACAGTTTCAGCAAATACTGAGACTCTCAGCAACCTAGTGAGACCCTGTTTCAAGACAAAAATAAAACAGGTGAGCTGGGCGTAGTGGCACATGCTTGTAATCTCAGTATTTGGAGGCTGAGACTGGAGGATCACAATTGGTGGACAGCCTCAGCTACTTAGTGAGGTCCTCTGTAACTTAGTGAGACCCTGTTTCAAAATAAAGAATAAAAAATAGGGCAGGGGGTGTAGCTCGGAGGTAGAGTACCTCTGGGTTCCATCCCCAGACCTGCAAAAAATAAATACAAAAATAAAAATAAATAAATAAATAAAAATAAACCAGGTGTGGTGGTGCACTCTTATAATCCCAGTATTTAGCCAGGTGTGGTGGCACATGTTTGTAATCCCAGCATTTGGAAGGCTGAGACAAGAGGATCACAGGTTTGGGGCCAGCCTCAATGAGGCCCTCTTAATGAGGCCCTCTGCAAATCAGTGAGACACTGTTTCAAAATAAGGAATAAGCCGGGCTGGTGGGGCACACTTGTAATCCCCGGTGTGTTGGCACAGAGGCTTGTAATTCCAGTACTTGAGAATTTGAGAGGTAGAAATAGGAAGATCCATGTTTTATTATTATTATTATTATTTTTGGTGGTACTAGGTATGGAACCCAGGGGCTTTTCTACTTCCAGGCTATACTCCCAGACCTATTTTATACTTTATTTGGAAACAGGGTCTCACTAAGTTGCTGAGAGCCTCACTGAGTAGCTGAACCCAGGGACTTTTCTACCTCACAGCTATCCTCCCAGACTTATTTTATATTTTATTTGGAAACGGGGTCTAAGTTGCTGAGAGCCTCACTAAGCACCTGAGGCTGGCTTTGAACCTGTGCAATCCTCCTGTCTCAGCCTCCCAAGCGATGGGAGTACAAGCGTGCGCCACCATGCTGGGCCTTTTTATTGTATTTTGTGGTGCTAGGAATTGAATCCAGAGGCATTCTACCTCTGGGCTATATCCCAGCTGTTTTTTTTTTTTTTAATTTGGAAAAACATTGAATGAATAAAACTGTAGTTACGAAGTTTAGGAGAAAGGTAAAAACACCAACCGAGCTATCAGAGTCCTCTGCTTTATTCAGACCCAACCCAGCACCCTTTGGGGAGTCAGCTAGCTATGGGGGAAGAGACCAACTGGACACGTGTCTGGAGAGTTGCACATAGTCCTGATCATCCAGCTGAGTCATGTGGTGGATCGGAGGCACCGATGTTTTATTTATTTATTTATTTATTTATTTATTTATTTATTTATTTATTTATTTATTTTGCAGTACTGGGAAGGAACCCAGGGTCATCCTACCTCCCAGCTACACCCCCAACCCTATTTTTTTATTCTTTATTTTGAAACAGGGTCTCACTGAGTTGCAAAGGGCCTCATTAAGTAGTAGCTGAGGCTGTCCTTGAACCATGATCCTCCTGCCTCAGCCTCCCAAATGCAAGGATTACAAGCATGCACCACCATGCCCAGCTTTTATAGGCATGCCGATTCTCTCATGACATCTGTAGCAACCAAAAAGGATATTGCCTTACCGGCTACCTGGAGAGTTACCCTGGGCTGGCAAGGAGGATGGGGGTTGAGGGATTCAGGAGCCGTCAGTCTTCGGCCAGTCGAGTAGGGCCAGTGGTGGGGCCTGCTCTGGTAAAGGTGGTCCCCCTGTGTTGAGGCACCTGGGGCTCACCGCTTTTCCAAGGGCACACACTTTTACAGTGTCCTTCCTGGCCACATACCGGGCATGGTCTAGTTGGTGGACACAGCTGAGGGCAACTATGTGCACAGTGACCATTTAGTCCACATTGAAAACAGGCTCCTGGAGGTGGTTGTCATTTCTGTCCTCCACCCCTAGGTGGCGCTCCAGAGGGCGGAGCCTCCTCTGCTGGCTGCAGGGTAGCTACCAGGAATCTGCCTTTTGGCAAAGTTGGAGTATAAATTCTCTGGAATTAAAACTTTATTTTTAAATTTTTTATTCTTATTTTTTGGTGGTTTGGGGGATGGAACTCAGAGGCTTTCTACCTCTGGGTTACACTCCCAGACCTATTTTTTTATATTTTATTTGGAAACAGGGTCTCACTAAGTTGCTGAGAGCCTCACTAAGTAGCTGAGGCTGGCTTTGAACTTGTGCGGTCCTCCTGTCTCAGCCTCGCAAGCACGGGGATTACAAGCGTGCGCCACCATGCCCGGCTGGAATTAAAACTTTAAATGCCATGTTAATCAAATCTCAGATAGGAGTTTGAGGACCATCCTCAGCCTTTCTTAATGTTTTAAAAAGCCTGCTGAGTTGGTTCCTTAAGGGAGGATGGCAGGGGGAACAGAGTGGGTTAGAGTGGGAGGCTGTCCTGGGAAAGGATGGTGACCGTGGTGGTGAGGAGAGAACCTGTGGATAAGGATCCTCAGAAAGTGGTGCCTACAAGCCAGCCGGGTCAGACGCCGGCACTCACGTGTCGCCACAAAATGGCGACTGTGCCTGTGACTCAGTAAAATTGCAGGCTGCCGCAGGCCAAGGTGACAACTACATAGCGTCACAAGATGGAGACCAAGATGGTGACTGTGACGTCACCAGGTGACTACGCGCTGTCACAAAATGGAGGCTGATGGGAAAATGGCAGCTGATTGGGGACATTTGGAGGGACGGAAATGCAGGGGGGAAAAAAACCTGGACATAAAGACTTAGGACCCATTTACCAGACCGCTAACAAAAGTTGTTAACCGTTCTTGGGCCACCACAACCCATTACCCAGCTCGTATCAAGGCCAGACAGGCGCTCAGGGCATACATCCTCTGCTAGTTTGGAGGTTCGACTTCCCATAATTGATTTGTGGGTACAAACGAAGAACAGGAAACAGGCGTCCCCATTTTCCTGATCGATCGTTTGGAAATGGGGGTTAAGAGATCAGGAAAGACATCTCATTCCCTTCTCAAAACCAGAGGATGACCTGGTCCCAGTGGACCAGGGGAGAGTGGGTCACCAAGCGCTTGGATTTTGGGGTCCCAGAGGACCAGAAGACCCAAGTCCGGGACCCGCTAACCCAGGGAAGGGGAGGGAGCTTACCCTGTTTGAAAGACCACTGTGGGGTGCAGGAGCACTGAGCCAGAACAGCAGTGGTAGGTGCATGGCTGCGCGGCAAGGTCTGAGCTGCTGCAGGGAGCCAGAGCAGTGGTGTCAGAGCATGGTGGAGGAGGCTGGAGCACAGAGCCTGAGCAGCGGTGGGCTACAAAAGCATCTGCGGCAGCCCGCATGAGGCGGGGCCTGGGTGGCCGGCTGAGTGGCACGCAGCAGATGCTGAGGCTGGGCCACAGGGCACACTGCCCAGTGAACCTGGCTCGGGGTGGGCAGAACTGGCAGCCTGGTGGCCAGCAAAGCCTGCAGTAGCCGCATGAAGCCTGTAAGCAGTTGCAGAATTGGAGCCTACATGCTGTGGTGGCGGTGACAGCGGGTGGAGCCGTGCCTGCAAGCCCAATGCCGGTGCAGGACCTTGTGGTTGAGATGCTGGCAGTTTGGAGAGTCCGGGGCTCAAAAAGAGAGAAAAAAAGAGATTAAAAAAAGGGGAAAAAAACAAGAATCCTCCCGGGGTTGGCACCAGATGAATGAATAAAAATATAGTTAGGGAGTTGAGGAGGATGGTAAAAACACCAACCAGGTTATCAGAGATTTCTGCTTTATTCAGACCTAACCCGGCACCCTCCAGGGAGTCAGCCGGCAATGGGGGAAGGGACCAATTGGGTACATGTCTGGAGAGTTCCACATAGTCCTGATCAGCCGGCTGAGTCATGTGGTGAATAGGAGGCACCGATGTTTTATACGCATGCCGATTCTCTTGCGACATCCGTAGTCTCGCGATCTCAGGTATGTCTCATGGCACCTGAAGTCTCAAGATATCTCCGCTTTTGGCTGACAGGGTTCCGCCTCCTGTTCCCGCTGTGAGATCACGTGGGGAGGGACCCAACTTATCAAACATATCTTGCTAGGTTGATGAAGAGTCTTACTACATGCCAAGCCTGTTGCCAAGCCTGTCCTTGAACTTGTGTTCCTCCTGTCTCAGACTTACAATTACTAGGATTACAGGCATGCATCACCATGCCCAATTTATTTTTTATTTGGAAACAGGGTCTTACTAAGTTGTGGAAGGTCTAAGTTGCCAAGACTGTCTGGGAACCTGCAATACTGTCTCAGCTTCCCATGTACTGGGATTACAGGTATGTGGCACCATGCCAGGCTTTATTTATTTATTTATTTATTTATTATTTATTTATTTATTTATTTTGCGGGTCTGAGGATGGAACCCAGGGGCATTTGACCTCTGAGCTACACCCCCTGCCCAATATTTTATTCTTTATTTTGAAACAGGGTCTCACTGAGTTGCAGAGGGCCTCACTAAGTAGCTGAGGTTGTCCGCGAACCACGATCTTCCTGTCTTAGCCTTCCAAATGCTGGGATTACAAGCGTGCACCACCACGCCCGGCTTATAACCCAACTTTATTTTTCATTTGGAAACAGGGTCTCAGTAAGTTGCAGAGGGTCTCTCTAAGTTCTCAAGGTTGGTCAGTCACTTACAATCTCCTGGTTCAGCCTCCCAAGTACTGGGATGCACCATAATACTCAACTCAGTTATAATATTTATATATAATACCCATATGTATGTACATATATGTAATCTTTTTGTATATGTGGTACTAGGGATTGACTCCAGGAGTGTTCTCTCAGCTATATCCTTAACCCTACTTTATTTAATTTAATTTTATTTATTTGTTTATTTTTGTGATACTGGGGATGGAGTCCAGGGGCTTTCTACCTCCTGGCTACACTCCCAGACCTATTTTATATTTTATTTGGAAACAGGGTCTCACTAAGTTGCTGAGAGCCTCACTAAGTAGCTGAGGCTGGCTTAGAACCTGTGTGATCCTCCTGTCTCAGCCTCCCAAGCGCTAGGATTACAGATGTGCACCACCACGCCCGGCTTTTATTTTATATTTTGAAGCAGGTCTTCCTAAATTACTGAGGGCCTTGCTAACTTGCTGAGACTGTCCTTGAACCTGCATTCCTCCTGTGTCAGCCCCCACCCCCAAGTGCTAGGATTAAAGGTGCGTGCCACACCAGGCTTAAGAGTTTTGACAAATGTATATAGTAACAACAACCTAATCAAGATACAGAGTGGTTCCATCACCCCACCCACCCTCAACATAATTTCCTCTTGTCTCTTTGTAGTCAGTTTCTCTTCCCACATTCACCCTGTGGTAACTACTGATCTGTTTTCTGACCCTATAATTTTGCCCTTCTTAGTATTTCTTCTGTGTAAAATTACACCTTGTGCATCCCTTTGAATCTGGTCTCTTACACTTAGCATCCATCCACACCGTGTGTCAGGACTTTACTCCATGTTAGTGCTGAGTTTTCCCACTGTGTAGAGGTACCACACGTTGATTATCTATTTACCAGTTGAAGAATATAGGTTTGTACCAGTATTGGGAATGGCCTAGGAAGATGTGAGAAAGCTATGATTATTAATATATTTAAAAAATTGGGTGAGGGGCAAACCTGTGCAAGGACTTGGTTTCGGCCTAAAAGCAGGCAACTATTCCAATGTAGATTAACCTAGCTAAAAGTAATTAACAAGTCAATAGGAGAGGAGATCTAGGCCTTTCTCTATCTAAAGACAGATCTTAGGAGAGGAGAACTAGGCCTTACTCTATCTAAAGACAGATCTACATGATTAAGCTAGCTAAGATGGTAGGAGGGTGGACCTTCATGAAAGGAGACACCCTGCCACACCTTGTTGGGGGAGGTACCTTACAGGGTAAGGGGAGGTACTTTACAGGGATGTTCACTATGTCAGAATTACGTAAACAAGCTGGGTGTGGTGGCGCACACTTGTAATCCCAGCATTCGGGAGGCTGAGATGTGGAGGAGGATCGTGTTTCGCGGACAGCCTCAGCTACTTAGTGAGGCCCTCTGCAACTCAGTGAGACCCGGTTTCAAAATAAAGAATAAAAAATAGGGCAGGGGGTGTAGCTCAGAGGTCAAATGCCCCTGGGTTCCATCCCCAGCCCTGCAAAAATAAAATAAAATAAAATAAAAAAGAATTACGTAAACAAGATGGAGGTCATGGGTATAAAAAGTCCGGTCCCTGTGTGATCCTTTGGTGTATTCATTCGAGTCACCCCTCCATGCCAGTCTGGTATAGAGCTGTACCTATTTCCTATATTTCTATCTTTTTAATAAACTTCTTTAAATCTTCAGCAACTGTCCAAGCTATGCATATTTATTCTTAGCTTAGGACAAGAACCCGCGTTTTTTTTTTTTTTTAATGTTTTTGGTCGTTTGGGGTTTTGATGTGATTTGAGGGAAAGTGTGTCCGGGACCCTACTGGGAACAGTTTCCCCACAACCATACTCTCCCAAACCGTAACAATGCCTGGCCCGTTTTTTTTTTTTTTTTTTTTTTTTTTTTAAGGATTTCCTCCTGCTTAGTTATTTTAGCTATTTTTTTTCTTTTCTTTTCTTTTTTTTTTTTTTTGTGGTACTGGGGGTGGAATCCAGAGGCTTTCTACCTCCCGGCTATATACCCCAAATCTATTTTATATTTTATTTGGAAACAGGGTCTCACTAAGTTGCTGAGAGCCTCACTAAGTAAGTAGCTGAGGCTGGCTTCAAACCTGCGCGATCCTCCTGTCTCAGCCTCCCAAACGCGGGGATTACGAGCGTGCGCCACCATGCCCGGCTATTTGAGCTATTTTGACATTTTAGCTATTACACAGAAATAAAGTTTACTTGTATCATGGTTAAATTTTTGTTCAAGAAGCTTATCTTTTTGTAGACTTTCATTATAAAGTAAGAGATATGTCTATTGGGGGACTTTTTTTTTTTTTGCAGTACTGGGGATGGAACCCAGGGGCATTCTACCTCTGAGCTACACCCCCCAGTGCTATATTTTATTCTTCATTTTGAAACAGTCTTACTGAGTGCAAAGGGCCTCACTAGTAGCTGAGACTTTCTGAGAAGTGGGATCTTCCTGTCTCAGCCTCCTGAATGCTGGGATTACAAACAGGAGCCACCAAGTCCAGCTTGTTGAGGGACATTTTCACACAAAGACAAGTCTACATTAGTGACTGTAGCAAGTTCTTTAAAAACATGTGAATCAACCAGGCGTGGTGGCTCACGCTTGTAATTCCAGTACATGGGAGGCTGAAATAGGAAGATCAAGCAGGTTCAAAGCCAGCCTCAGCTACTTAGTGAAGCTCTCAGCAATTTAGTGAGACCCTGTTTCCTAAAGTATAAAATAGATCTGGGAGTATAGCCTGGAGGTAGAAAGCCCCTGGCTTCCACCCCCAGTAACACCAAAAACTATTTTTATGTTTTTTTTTTGTTTTGTTTTTTTTGTGGTACTGGGGTTCCTGGAAGCCCTTCTACCTCCGGGCTACACTCCCAGACCTATTTTTACATTTTTATTTGGAAACAGGGTCTCCTAAGCCAGCGCGTGCGGCTGGCTTCGAACCTGCGCGATCCTCCTGTCTCTGCCTCCCAAGTGCGGGGATTACAAGCGTGCGCCACCATGCCCGGCCCAAAAACTATTTTTAAAAAAACATATGAATCACTTAGTGAGGCCCTCTGCAACTTAGTGAAACTCTGTTTCAAAATAAAGAATAAAAAATAGGGCGGGGTTAAATCCCCAATTCCACCAAAAAAGAAAAAAACATAAATTGAAATAATATAGCCCGTGGTGGTACACACTTGTAATCCCAGCATTTGGGAGGCTGAGAACAGAGGATTGTGGTTTGCAGACAGCATCAGCTACTTAGTGAGGCCCTTTGCAACTTAGTGAGACCATGTTTCAAAATAAAGAATAAAAAACAGGGCAGGGGGTATAGCTCAAAGGTCAAATACACCTGGGTTCCATCCCTAGACCTGCAAATAAATAAATAAATAAATAAATAAATAAATAAATAAATAAATAAATAAAACACACACACACTTTTTTTCTTCCCCAGAACTGGGATTGGCCCAGGGGTGCATTCTACCTCCCAGCTATATTGGCAGCCAAAATGTTTTTTTTTTTTTTTTTTTCTGTACTGGAGGGAACCCAGGGGCATTGTACCTCCAAACTACACCCCAAGCTCTATTTATTTATTTATTTATTTATTTATTTATTTATTTATTTATTTATTTTTCAGTACTGGGCATGGAACTCATGGGCAATCTACCTCTGAGCTACACCCTCAGCCCTATTTTTTATTCTTTATTTTGAGACAGGGTCTCACTGAGTTGAGAAGGGCCTCACTATGTAGCTGAGGCTGTCTGGGAACTGCAATCCTCCAGTCTCAGCCTCTGGAATGCTGGAATTACAGGCGTGTGCCACCACTCCCAGCTATTTTTTTGTTTTTCGCTGTACTGGGGATGGAACCCAGGGACATTCTACCTCCAAGCTACACCCCCAGCCCTATTTTTTAGTCCTTTATTTTTTGAAACAGGGTCTCACTGAGCTGCAGAGGGCCTCACTAAGTAGCTGAGGCTGTCTGGGAACCACGATCCTCTGGCCTCAGCCTCACGGATGCTGGGATTACAAGCGTGTGCCATCACACCCTGCAGATTTTTATTTTTTATTTTATATATATATATATATATATATATATATATATTTTTTTTTTTTTTTTTTTTTTTGCAGTACCGAGGATGGAATCCAGTGGCATTCTACCTCCAAACTATACCTCCCAGCCCCCCCCCTTTTTTTTTTTGGTGGCACTGGGGGTGTTACCCAGGGGCTTTCTACCTCCGGGCTATACCCCCAGACCTATTTTATATTTTATTTGGAAACAGGGTCTCACTAAGTTGCTGAGAGCCTCACTAAGTAGCTGAGGCTGGCTTAGAACCTGTGCGATCCTCCTGTCTCAGCCTCCCAAGTGCAGGGATTACAAGCGTGTGCCACCACACCCGCCTCCCCCCCCTTTTTTTTTGCGGGTCTGGGGATGGAACCCAGAGGCATTTGACCTCTGAGTTAAGTCCCTAGCCCTATTATTTATTCTTTATTTTGAAGCAGGGTCTCACTGAGTTGCAGAGGGCCTCACTAAGTAGCTGAGGCTGTCCACAAAACGTGATCCTCTGGTCTCAGTCTCCCGAATGCTGGGATTACAAGTGTGTGCCACCACACCCGAGGTTCCTATTTTTAAATCTTTATTTTGAAACAGGGCCTCATTAAGTTGTAAAAAGCCTCACTAAGTAGCTGAAGAGGTCCGCAACTGAGATCCTTCTGTCTCAGCCTCCCAAATGCTGGGATTATTAACGTGTGCCACCACAGCTGGCTCTCAGTGAGACTTTGTTTCAAAATAAAATGAATAAAAATCTTGTTGGGAGTGTAGCTCAGAGGTAGAATGCCCCTGGGTTCAATCCCCAGTAACACACACACACACACACACACACACACACACACACACACAGTAAATATGTAGGTCAAAATATTACCTTTTTCTGGGGGGGCTGAGGATTGAATCTAGGAGCATTCTACCTTTGAGCTACACCCCGAGCCCTATTTTTTCTTCCTTCCTTCCTTTCTCTATCTTCTTTTCCTTTCTTTCCTTTTCTTTCCTCTTCTTTCTTTCTTTCTTTCTTTCTTTCTTTCTTTCTTTCTTTCTTTCTTTCTTTCTTTCTTTCTTTCTTTCTTTCTTTCTTTCTTTCTTTCTTTCCGTGGTACCTGAGGGTGGAACCCAGAGGCTTTTCTACCTCCGGGCTATACTCCCAGACCTATTATTTCTTCTTCTTCTTCTTCTTCTTCTTCTTCTTCTTCT
>NC_137788.1:118523904-118686404 GCF_963383645.1 Muscardinus avellanarius
AATGCTGGGATTACAAACGTGTTTCACCAAGCCCGGCTCTTATTTTTAATTTTGAGACAAGGTCTTGCTAAATTGCTGAGGCTGACCTTGAACCTGCAATCCTTCTGTCTCAGCCTTCCAAGTCCTGGGATTACAGGCATTCACCACCAGCCCAGCGTATTTATTTATTTATTTATGCTACTGGAGATAGAATCCAGGAGCATTCTACTTTGGAACAACACTCAGGCTCTTTTTTTTTGGCGGGTCTGGGGATGGAACCCAGGGGCATTCAACCTCCGAGCTACACCCCCTGCTCTATTTTTCATTCTTTATTTTGAAACCAGGTCTCACTGAGTTGCAGAGGGCCTCACTAAGTAGCTGAGGCTGTCTGCGAACCGCGATCCTCCAGGTCTCAGCCTCCCGAATGCTGGGATTACAAACGTGCGCCACCACGCCCGGCTAACACTCAGGCTCTTTTTTTTTTTTTTTTTTTTTTTGGTGGTACTGGGGTTCCTGGAAGCCCTTCTACCTCCGGGCTACACTCCCAGACCTATTTTTACATTTTTTATTTGGAAACAGGGTCTCCTAAGCCAGCGCGCGGGGCTGGCTTCGAACCTGCCTGATCCTCCTGTTTCTGCCTCCCAAGCGCGGGGATTACAAGCGTGCGCCACCACGCCCGGCCACTCAGGCTCTTTAAAAAAAAAAAATTTTTTTTTTTTTTTTTCATTACTGGAGATGGAACCCAGGGGCATTGTACCTCTTAGCTACACCTCCAGTCCTATTTTTTAGCCTTTTATTATTTTATTTTATTTTGCGGTATTGGGCATGGAACCCAGGGGCATTCTACCTCCAAGCTACACCTCCAGTCCTATTTTTATTCTTTATTTTGAAACAGGGTCTCACAGAGTTGCAAAGGGCCTCACTAGTTGAGGCTATCAGCGAACCGCCATCCTCCTGTCTCTACCTCGGAGCTGCACCCCGAGCCTTAATTTTTTTTTTGTGGTGGTACTGGGGGTGGAACCCAGAGCTTTCTACCACCAGGCTATATTCCCAGACCTACTTTCTATTTTATTTGGAAACAGGGTCTCACTAAGTTGCTGAGAGCTTCACTAAGTAGCTGAGGTTGGCTTCGAACCTGTGCAATCCTCCTGTCTCAGCCTCCCAAGCGCGGGGATTACAAGCGTGCGCCACCATACCCGGCTGTTCTTTATTTTAAAACATGGTCTCACTGAGTTGCAGAGGGCCTCACTAAGTAGCTGAGGCTATCCGTGAATCTCAATCCCCCTGTCCCAGCCTCCCAGATGCTGGGATTCCAAGCGTGCACCACCCGGCCCGGCATCACTCACTTCTTTCCCCAAATCATCTGGAATTTCTTTGGATGTTTATAGAAATGGTGTAAGGGCATGCAGACAGAATTTAAGCAAGAAGTAAATAAAATTAGACCTTAGACCTTCAAAAATTAAAAAAAAATCATTCTATCCCAGTCTTTTATATCCCCCATAGACTTTAAAAAGTACACTTTATCTACGGATTCCCATGGACACTAACCAAAGGAAAATTAGAGAGAAGAGGCATTGCGGTCCTGTTCTACGCGAATGAAGACTGATTTTCATTAGGCCAGCGTTGTTTTTCCTCCAAGGTTTATTATCAGCCTTAGTAATAAATCCTGCAGGATAGTTTCACTTAAAGGATCCTAACTTATCTGTTTCACTCAACTTCTTTCAAAGTCATTGTCTTGCACGATGCAAGTGGAAATAACCATCTTTTTCCTGCCTCAGGTTCTGTATCACAGGACACAAGCACCGTGAGAAGCCTGTGCCCGGCAAGGCAGTGCCACGCTCTAAAGGATTCTAAGCGATGCGTACGCCTTGGCACACCTCGGCTGCAAAGCAGCTGAGCCTTGGCGCCAGCGGGAGCGGGTGCGTGTCGGGTCGTGCGCTGAATTTCCAGTCTCGCAACTTGGGCAAGCAGGAAGGTCTTCTCCCTCCCTTTACCGCTAAAGCCAGAAGAGAAAAACAACAACAGCAGCAGCACCCTAAAAACGAGAAACAAATACAACACATCAAAAACGTCCGAGCGCCTAGGGAAAGCGCGCCAACTACACAAAGAAAAGGAGGGGGGCTACTGGGATTCAAAATTATTTCGCCGGGACATACACTCTCCGCGACCTATCGGAGTTAACTGCGCGCTTGGTCATAGCCAATAGACACAGAGTTTCTGGTCCGGGGCCTCCCTGAAGCCTGATAGACATTTACCTCGCCCAATGGAAGAGTGTGACGCTAAGAGCCCAACCAATAAGCCCGGGAGGTGGGTGGAGTGTAGGCCAGGGGGTTGGCGGTGCCGTGTCATGGAGGCTCAGTCTCCGAGCAGCCATTGAAGGGGAAGGAACTGCTGGTGTGTGTGTGTGCGCGCGTGTGCGTGTGTGTGTATGCGTGCGTGTGTGCGCGCGCGCGGGTGTGTGGACAAGGAGGTGGGGGCCGCCGAGTTACCGTCCCAACTCCTCGGACTCCATTTGCCGTTCTTTTCTTTCTCCCACACACCTATCTGGTGGTAGTGGGCGTTTAGAATCGCGTTTCTTTTCATTCATTTCGAAATCTTGTACGGCTCTAGGGTTGGGGGTGGTGGGGAAGGCAGGAGAGGGGCCAGGCGGAGAGCCGGAGCCGCGGCGCAGGAGGAGGACATGGAGATGAAGAAGAGGATTAACCTGGAGTTGAGGAACCGGGCGCCGGAGGAGGTGGGATGACTCAGCCCCCGGCCCGCGGCCGCCGTCGGGGGTCCCGGGCGGGGGGCGGGCGCCCGGCCGGGCGGCGACCCGGGGGCGCCGGGCGCCCAAGTTTCACCCCGCCGGGGCTTCTACTTAAAATGGCGAAGGGCTTAAGTTTCGAGGGGCGTTCTGTGCGCGGGGACCCCGCGGCGGGCGGGCGGGCGGCCGGCGGGGCGCGACCCCCGCCAAGTTGCTGCAACTTTTCCGCGGCGCCGCCGGCTCGGGGTCCTTTGGGGGTCGCGGGCCGGGGTCGGCGGGGCCCCGGGGCGGCCGCGCGCCCGCCGCATCTGGGTCAGGGGGCCGCCGCCTGGCCCGGCTGCCCGGCTGCCCGGCTGCCCGGCTTCGGCGGCCCCGCCCGCGATCCCGCCCCGAGTGAGACCCCGGCCCCGAAGGCGGCTCCGAGCCCGCGGTGCGCGCCCGCCGCGGTCGCCTGGTGCCGAGGCCGCCGGCCACGTGGGGCGGGGTCGCGGCAACTTTTCGGGGGTCCGGCGGGAGGCGTTTCCGCCCCGGGAGGAGAAAAGGCGGGCGGGGGGCGACCCTGCCGGTCCCCGGGCCCCGCGGCCCGCGACCCCCGAAGAAGCCGAGGAGCGGGCTGCGGGCCGCCGGGGGCGCGCGTGGGAAGGGGTCCGGCCCCCGCGGCGCCGCGCGGAGTGGGATCTTTCTTGTACTTTTGTTTTTGTCCGGTTTCCCTGAAATGGGCAGGGGGCAGGGTGGGAGAAACACTCGCTGCTAGCAGGTTCATCCCGGAGAGAGCTTGAACTTTTTTATTTACTTATTTTGGTGGCACTAGGGGGTGGAACCCAGGGGCTTTCTACCTCCGAGCTACACCCCCCAGCACTATTTTTTAAAAATATAATTTATTTAGAAACAGGGTCTCACTAAGTAGCTGAGGCTGGCTTCGAACCTGTGCCATCCTCTCGTCTCAGCCTCCCAAGCGCTGGGATTACAAGCGGGCGCCACCACGCCCGGCCGAACTTGAACTTTTTAAAGAGTTTATTCTTAAGGACTCCAGAAAAACAAACGAAATAAAACTTTAAAAGCGGTCTCCCAGAAACATACGTTTAGAATGCTTTCTCTCTCTCTCTCTTTTTTTTTTTTTTTTTTCATGTCTTGGGGCACAAAAATGGACTTGTCCAGCTGGGCGTGGTGGGGTACAAGCCAGTTATCCCCGTACTTGGGAGGCCGAGACAGGAGGATCACATCACAGGGTCGAGGACATTTTCAGCAGCTTAGCGAGACTCTGTTTCAAAAACAAAAAATAAAAAAAAGAGCTACGGTGTAGCTCTGAAGGAGACCACCCCTGGGGTCAGTCTCCAGCATTGCGGGTGCCCCCCCTACAGGAAAGATCCTGGTCCCACCACTCTTTTTTTTACATACTGAGCCTTAATAATCTCCTCGCCAGCTTTGGGGGCTGCAGGACTTAGCTTTTCTCGAGGTCCCCCTTCCCTGTGGTGCAGTTACAGTCTCTCCTATTTGTATAGACAGTTTACAAAACACTTGTCGCGTTTATTTACTTTTCTTTTGGGGACAAACTTATAAGGTGGATTGTATTGTTCCAGAATCCAGAGACTCCAAAACAGCGTCTGAGGGCAATGTAGTGATTTGCTCAAGTGGGAGAACTGGTTTTCTAACGCCAAATCGAAGTGGCCGGTAGAGGGAAAGCACAGCTCTGCAACATACTAATTATGTGACCCAGGGCCAGTCATTCTTGCTTTCTCGACCTGAGTTTCCTCATCTCTAAATGGGAGATCATGATGCCATCTGTTTATTGAAATAATTATGTCAAAGTCATACTCACATAGGATGACTTGTGTGTTGATTTTTAGCTTTTAAGTAAACATACTTTTTCACATTGGGACTACAGAACCAGGGCTCCTGTCTTCCCCTTAAAATTAAGCCCGTTTTGGCACACATCAGCAAGTCAGGTTTGTTACTCCAACTCTGACCTAGTAGGGAATCCAGAGCCTCCTCCCCTTAAGAATGGGGAAAAGTCTACAAAATGCTACTGGAGTGGCAGGAAGAAATAACATTTTGTCAAGGATGTATTGTTCTGGGTGATATTGTTTGGCCTCAAATAACACCCAAAACTTGTGCTATCCCAGACAGAGCTCTGTGACATTTGTTCATGAAGGATAACAAGGGTTGTTTTTTTTTTTTTTTAATAATAATGGTATTTATCATTAAAGGATAAGATGTTTAAATTGAAAAGTGATGGAACAGTTTCCTGATTTTTTTTTTTTTTTTTTTTTTTTTTTTTTTGGTGTACTTCGCTTGAATCTTTTCCAGTGAGCCCAGGTGCCCCCTCCTTGCATAAATGTATACCTGTTAGTTGGGAGGCTGTGACAGGAGGATTGTAGGTTCCAGGCCAGCCTCAGCAACTTACTCTGTTTCAAATTAAAAAGGGCTAGAGGGGTAGTTCCGAGGTAGAAAGTATTCCTATATTTTGAGGATTTTTCTCATCAGGGTCAGAAACATACTTCACATAGGATCTTTTTTTTTTTTTTTTTTTTCGGTACTATGGATTGAACCCCAGGGCCTTCTACCTCTGAGCTACACCCCAGCCCAATCTTTTATTCTTTATTTTGAAACAGGGTCTCACTGAGTTGCAAAGGGTCTCACTAGGTAACTGAGGCTGGCTGTGAACTGAAATCCTCCTGTCTCAGCCTCCCAAATGCTGGGATTACAAGCGTGTACCACCACGCCCCATTCAAAGTTTGTTTTTAAGCCGGGCCTGGTGGCACACACCTGTAATCCCTGTATGGGAGACAGGAGGATCACAGGTTCAAAGACAGTCTCAGCAAGTAGATCCTTAGCAACCTAGGGAAACCCTGTTTCCAAGGTAGAATGCCTCTGGGTTCCATCCCCAGTGGTACAAACCCCCCCCCACCACCCAGTTTTGTTTTTTAGCTGGGTGTTGTGGCATATGCCTATAATCCCAGTACTTGGGAGGCTGAGACAGGATTGCAGCTTCACTACCAGCCTCCGCAGTTTAATAAAACCTTGGGCTGGAGATATAGCTCAGAGGGTAGAATGCTCTTCCTTCCTTCCTTCCTTCCTTCCTTCCTTCCTTCCTTCCTTCCTTCCATAAAGGGGGTAGAATCCAGGGGCCTTCCACCTACCAGCTGCACCTTCAGACTTTTTTTTTTTTTTAACTTGGAAACTGAGTTTCACTAATTTGCGACACTGGCTTTGAAACTGTGACCCTCCTGTCTCAGCCTCCCAAGTACTGGGGTTATCAGTGTGTGCCGCCACAGCCCTCCTGGTTTCTAGGGTCCTCCCACCTCAGCCTTCTGAGTAGCGAGGATTATAGACACCACCCACCATATCTGGTTTAGGGGATTGACCTTCCTTTCTTCTCTTCTTTCTGTCCTTCCCTTTTCTTGGTATTAGGGGTTGAACTCTGGGCTACCCTACCTGTGAGCTCCATCTCTAGCCCAGTTTATTTTTTATTTATTTATTTTTTGCGATACTGAAGATTGAACCCCCAGGGGCATTCGGCCTCCAAACTGATTTTTTATTCTTTATTTTGAGCCAGGGTCTCACCAAGTTGCAGAGGGCCTTACAGATTGCTGAGGCTGGCCACACACCTGTGATCTTTTTGTCTCAGCCTCCCAAGGACTGGGATTACAAGTGTGCGCCATCACACCTGGCTTCAGTTCTTGTTTTGAGACTGTTTAGTACTGAGGAGTAAACCCAGGGCCATTCTACCTCTGAGTAGAATAGGCCTCGGTCTTATTATTTTTAATTTTATTTTTTATTTTTTTTTGGTGGTATTGGGGATGGAACCCAGGGGCCCTCTACCTCTGGGCTACACTCCCAGACCTATTTTATATTTTATTTGGAGACAGGGTCTCTTAAGCCAGCGCAGCTGGCTTTGAACCTGCGCAATCCTCCTGTCTCAGCCTCCCAAGCTCGGGGATTACAAGCGTGCGCCACCACACCCAGCATTATTATTATTATTATTATTATTTTTTTTTTTTTTTTGTGTGTGTGTGTGTGTGTGTGTGTGTGTGCTGGGACTTGAACCTAAGGGCATTCTACCTCCAAGCTATACCCTCAGCCTGATTTTTTTTCTTTTTTCCTTTTTTCTGTTTTGTGGACCTACTGATGGAACCCAGAGGCCTTTGACCTTCGAGCCACACCCCCTGCCCTATTTTTTTTAATTATTTATTTACTTGTTTTTTGGTGGTACTGGGGATGGATCCCTTCTACCTCCAGGCTACACCCCAGACCTATTTTATATTTTTATTTGGAAACAGGGTCTCTTTAGCCAGAGAGGCTGGCTTCGAACCTGTGCAATCCTCCTGTCTCTGCCTCCCAAGTGCAGGGTGGGGGGGTGATTACAAGCCTGCGCCACCACGCCTGGCTTTATTTATTTTGAAACAGGTCTCACTAAGTTACAGAGGGCCTTATTAAGTAGCTGAGACTTTCTGTGAACCGCAATCCTCGGGTCTCAGCCTCCTGAATGCTGGGATTACAAGTGTGTGCCACCATGCCCGGCTGTTCTTTATTTTGAAACAGGGTCTCACAGAGTTGCGGAGGGCCTCACTAAGTAGCTGACTGAGGCTGGCTGTGAACCTGCATCTTCCTGTCTCAGCCTCCCAAATACTGGAATTACAAGTGTGTACCACAACAGCTGGCTCCAGCCCTATTTTTTATTCTTTATTTTTGTTTTGTTTTTTCAAGGTACTGGGGATGGAACCCAAGGGCATTCTACCTCTGAGTGACACCCCCAGCCCTATTTTTTATTCTTTATTTTGAAACAGGGTCTCACTGAGTTGCAAAGGACCTCACTAAGTAGTTGAGACAGTCTTGAACCTCGACCCTCCTGTCTCACCCTCCCAAAAGCTGGAATTACAAGCTTGTGCCACCATACCCAGCTTATTCTCTTTTTTTGAACCGGGGCCTAACTAAGTAGCTGAGGCTGGCCTTGAACCCATATCATCCTGTCTCAGCCTTCAAAGTACTGGGGTTACAAGTGTGTTCCACCTTGTCCAGCTTTATATATATATATATATATATATATATATATATATATATATATTTATTTATTTATTTATTTTTTTATTTTTATTTTTATTTTTTTGGTGGTACTGGGGGTGGGACCCAGAGGCTTTCTACCTACAGGCTCTACTTCCAGATGTATTTTATATTTTATTTGGAAACAGGGTCTCACTAAATTGCTGAGAGCCTCACTAAATAACCGAGGCTGACTTTGAACCTATGTGATCCTCCTGTTTCAGCCTCCCAAATGATATTTTTATTTATTGGTGTTTGTGTGGTTTAGGAATTGAGCCCAGGGGTATTCAACCTCTGAGCTATACTCCCAGACCTATATTATTCTCTTATTTTGGAACAAGGTACCATTGAGTAGTTGAGGCTATCCTTTGAACCTGCGATTCTCCTGTCTCAGCCTCCTAAGTACTAGGATTAAAGTGTGTGCCACCATGCCTGGCTTGATTTATTTCTAGATATTTTTATTTTTATTTTTTATTTTTATTTATTTATTTTTTTGGTGGTACTGGGGTGGAACCCAGAGGCTTTCTACCTCTGGGCTATACTCCCAGACTTTTTTAATATTTTATTTGGAAACAGGGTCTCACTAAGTTGCTGAGAGCCTCACTAAGTAGCTGAGGCTGGCTTCGAACCTGTGCGATCCTCCTCTCAGCCTCCCAAGCATGTGGATTACAAGCGTGCGCCACCATGCCCGGCTTATTTCTTGATATTTTTAATATTCATGTTTTCAGTGTTAAGACCCAGGTCTGTTGATACACAAATTGCAAGCCAAATAATCATGAATACATTCCCTCTTACAGGTGACAGAATTAGTCCTTGATAATTGCCTGTGTGTCAATGGGGAAATTGAAGGTCTGAATGACACGTTTAAAGAACTGGAGTTTCTGAGTATGGCTAATGTGGAATTAAGTTCGCTGGCCCAGCTTCCCAGCTTAAATAAACTTCGAAAGGTAAGTTGAGGTTAAAGTACAAGCGTCATGATTTCAATGCTCAGGGTTATGTGAGTCTTTTTTTTTTTTTTTTTTTGGTGGGTCTGGAGATGGAACCCAGGGGCATTCTACCTTCGAGCTCCACCCCCTGCCCAATTTTTTATACTTTATTTTGAAACAGGGTCTCACTGAGTTGTGCAGGGCCTCACTAAGTAGCTGAGGGTGCCCACAAACTGTGATCCCCAGGTCTCAGCCTCCCAAGTGCTGGGATTACAAGGGTGCGCCACCACGCCCGGCTTGTGTGAGTCTATTTCTTGACCAAGAAATTAAATGACCATTCTGTCTTGTTAGAAGAGATATTTAAGTTTCTAGCAAAGAAAAAGGGTTTTATATTATTTTAGAATCAGGTCTTGGAATTGCTTTTAGAAATGTAAGCTTTTACTTATTTTTTTTTTGTGGTACTGGGGATGGGACCCAGCGGCATGTTAACTCTGAGCTACACCCCCACCCTATTGTTTTTTTTTTTTTTTTTCTTTAGTGGTACTGGGGGTGGAACCCAGGGGCTTTCTACCTCCAGGCTATACTCCCAGACCTATTTTTTTTTTAATATATTTTATTTGGAAATAGGGTCTCACTGAATTGCAAAGGACGTCATTAAGTAGCTGAGTTTGTCCGCGATCCGTGAAACTCCAGTCTCGGCCTCCCAAATGCTGGGATTACATGCGTACATCACCATGCCAGGCTAGAAATTTAAGCTTTTAGTGAAATCACTTTATGAAAAATTTGGGTGTAAAATCCAAAGATTTTTTTCTGAATCATAAAATCTAAATGTAACAACTGGAAACCAAAGCTGAATTAGGACCCCATTATATAGGGGTGCTAGACAGGCATGGTGGCACACACCTGTAACCCCAGTACTTGGGAGGCTGAGATAAGAGGATCCCAGGTTCATGGGTAGCCTCAGCTACTTAGTGAGGCCCTCCACAACTTAGACCCTGTTTTAAATAAAAATAATAAGTAAATAAAATTGGCTGAGGGTGTAGCTCAGAGGTAGAAAGCTCCAGTGTTTCATCTTCAGTACCACAAAAAAATATAGAGGGGTTCTGATGTATTCTTTGGCAGATGGAAATGAATGGTTTTGTGGTGGCTGTCTCTAAGCTAGAGAGAATTATATATTTTTTCTGTCTTCCGGTTGGTGCTGGGGATGGATCCTGGGGCTTTGTGCACCCAAATGGGTCTACTTCTAAACTCTTAGAACTCTTCTAAGCCTTTATCATTGTTTTTTCCTTATGTTTAATAGTTGGAGCTTAGTGACAATATGATTTCTGGAGGCTTGGAAGTCCTAGCAGAAAAATGTCCCAATCTTACCTACCTCAACCTGAGTGGGAACAAAATCAAAGATCTCAGTACAGTAGAAGCTCTGGTAAGTGGAATTTTTGTCTCTGCACTTGCTTTTTTGAGTTCAGTTTTCCGAGATCAGTTTCTATTTTATTAATTTCTTCTGTCTTATTAATTTCTCTTTAACTCTTAAAATGTCTGAATTTCTTATATGTTGTGTTATAGACAGGTAATATGTTTCTTTTCCTTTAGAGTAAAATATCCAGGTGCATTTTTGTATTTATTCGTCTTTTTTTTTTTTTGTGGTACTGGGGATGGAACCCAGGGGCTTTCTACCCCCAGGCTACACTCCCAGACCTGTTTTATATTTTATTTGGAAACAGGGTCTCAGTAAGTTTCTGGGTGAGGCTGAGGCTGGCTTTGAACCTGCACACTCCTGTCTCAGTCTTCCAAGTGCTGGGATTACAAGTGTGGGCCACCATGCCCGGGTCTGGGGATGGAACCCAGGGGCCGTCGACCTCCGAGCTACAACCCCTGACATATTTTTTATTCTTTATTTTGAAACCAGTCTCACTGGATTGCAGAGGGCTTCGCTAAGTAGCTGAGGCTGGCCTTGAACCACGATCCTCCAGTCTTAGCTTCCCAAATACTGGGAATATTTTTATTTTTTTTTATTTTTTTATTTTTTATTTTTATTTTTTTGGTGGTACTGGGGTTCCTGGAAGCCCGTCTATCTCCGGACTACACTCCCAGACCTATTTTTTATTTTTGGAAACAGGGTCTCCTAAGCCAGCACGGCTGGCTTCGAACCTGCGCGATCCACCTGTCTCTGCCTCCCAAGCGCGGGGATTACAAGCGTGCGCCACCACGCCCGGCCTAAATACTGGGAATATAATGATGTGCCATCTTAATTTTGAAAAAGTGTCTCCCTATGTGGCTGAGGCTGGCCTGGAACCTTTGACTCTCCTGTTTTAGCCTCCCAAGAACTGGGATTACAGTTGTGGCATGCCTGGCTATAGTTTTTACTTTTGTGGAACTTTTATGCCAAGGGCTAATTAAGAGTTGCCTGCCAGGTGTGGTGGCGCACACTTGTAATCCCCGAGCTTGGGAGGCGGAGACAGGAGGATCACGCAGGTTCGAAGCCAGCCTCAGCTGGTTTAAGAGACCTTGTTTCCAAATATAAGTATAAAATAGGTCTGGGAGTGTAGCCCGGAGGTAGAAGGGCTTCCAGGAACCCCAGTACCACCAAAAAAAAAAAAAAAAAGAAGTTGCTTGTACTAGATAGAATAACCTTTCATTATAATTTTGATTCTCTCTACAAATCCCATGTTTTCTGGATTAAATTTTAACTTTCTGTTTTCAGCAAAATCTTAAAAATTTGAAAAGTCTTGACTTGTTTAACTGTGAGATCACAAACCTGGAAGATTACAGAGAGAGTATTTTTGAGCTGCTTCAGCAAATCACCTACTTGGATGGATTTGATCAGGAGGATAATGAAGCGCCAGACTCAGAAGAGGAAGACGACGAGGGTAAGCATTCTTATTTCTCATAAATGTGTCGTGACCGTAGCCTTTACTGTGGTTACCTAAGTTAGATCGGCCTGGAGACTTAGGCCTGGAGAAAAACACCACACAAGATAATTAGTAAAGAAGAAATATTTAAAAACTCACAGCTCTAGTCTGTATTTTATTTCTTTCAAAAGGATTTCTAATAGTTTCAGGGAATCTAATGATTATTAGAATATGAAACTCCATGAAATTTTATCTCTGTATGAACTTGTGGAACCACTACCCATTGATAGTGGCAGTTTACTAAATAGTACTTAAAAAAAAAAAAAGAATAGCTGGGCATAGTGGTGCGCGCTTGTAATTTCAGCTTTTGGGAGGCTGGGACAGGAGGATCGTCCTGGACAGCCTCAGTTACTTAGTGAGGCCCTTTGCAACTCAGTGAGACCTTGTTTCAAAGTAAAGAATAAGAAATAGGGCCGGGCATGGTGGCGCACGCTTGTAATCCTCGCTCTTGGGAGGCTGAGACAGGAGGATCGCACAGGTTCGAAGCCAGCCTCAGCTACTTAGTGAGGCTCTCAGCAACTTAGTGAGACCCTGTTTCCAAATTAAATATAAAAAATGGGTCTGGGAGTATAACCCGGAGGTAGAAAGCCTCTGGGTTCCACCCCCAGTACCACAAAAAAAAAAAAAAAAAATAGGGCTGGGGATATAGCTTGGAGTCAGAATGCCATGGGGTTCTGTAGTAACACACACACACACACACACACACACACACACACACACACACACACACACGTGAATGAAGCTGGGGGTGGTGGTGCTGGCTTGTAATCCAGTACTTGGGAGGGTGAGAAAGGAGGATTGCAGGTTCACTATCAGTTTCAGCTACTTAGTGAGACCCTGTGCCTGCCTGCCTGCCTGCCTTCCTTCCTTCTTTCTTTCATTCTTTCATTCTTTCTTTTTTTGTGGTACCTGGGCTGCTGGAACCTAGGTGCATTCTATCTCCAAGCTACGCCCCCAGCCCTGTTATTTATTTATTTATTTATTTATTTATTTATTTATTTATTTATTTATTTTGGTGGTAATGGGGTTCCTGGAAACCCTTCTACCCTTCTACCTGTGGGCTACACTCCCAGACCTATTTTTTATTTTTATTTGGAAACAGGGTCTCTTCACGATCCTCCTGTCTCTACCTCCCAAGTGCAGGGATTACAAGTCTGCGCCATCACACCCGGCCCTATTATATTTTTATCCTTTATTGAGACAGGGTCTCACTAAGTTGCAGAGGGCCTCACTAAGTAGCTGAGGCTGTCCGCGAACCACGGTCCTCCAGTCTCAGCCTCCCTATTTTTTATTTTTTATATTTTTGGAGTACTGGGAATGGAACCCAGAAGCATTCTACTTCTGAGATATACCACCAGCCCTACTTTTTTTTTTTTTTTTTTGCGGGTCTGGGGATGGAACCCAGGAGCATTTGACCTCTGAGCTACACCCCCTGCCCTATTTTTTGTTCTTTATTTTGAAACCGGGTCTCACTGAGTTGCAGAGGGCCTCACTAAGTAGCTGAGGCTGTCCGCGAACCGCGATCCTCCAGGTCTCAGCCTCCCAAATGCTGGGATTACAAGCGTGTGCCACCACACCAGGCTCCAGCCCTACTTTTTATTCTTTATTTTGAAACAGAGTCTCATTAAGTTGCAAAGAGCCTCACTAAGTAGGTGAGGCTGTCCAGGAACCGGGATCCTTTTGTCTTAGCTTCCCAAGTACTGGGACTATAAGCATGTACCACCACACCAGGCTTGAGACTCTATATTTCAAAATAAAGAATGAAATATAGGGTTGTAGTGTAGCTCAGAGGTAGAATACCCCTGGGTTCACTTCCCAGCCACACAAACACACACACAAGCCCCATACCATTGACAGTCCCTACCCTGGATCTCACACTACTAATCTACTGTCCTATATGTCTGCTCTAGGCTTTTTTTAAAATATGTATTGTCTGGTGATTGAACCTGTGTGCAGTCTATCTTTGAGCTACTATACACCCATATACTCTAAACTCTATTTATTTATTTATTTATTTATTTATTTATTTATTTATTTATTTTGTGATGCCGGAGATAGAACCCAGGGGCCTTCTCCCTCCCAGCCACACCCCCCAGCCCTATTTTTTAAATTTTTATTTATTTATTTATTTATTTTTGGTGGTACTGGGGGTGGAACCCAGAGGCTTTCTACCTCCAGGCTATACTCCAGCCCTATTTTTTATATTTTATTTGGAAACAGAGTCTCACTAAGTTGCTGAGAGCCTCACTAAGTAGCTGAGGCTGGCTTTGAACCTGCGCGATCCTCCTGTCTCAGCCTCCCAAGTATGGGGATTGCAAGCGTGCGCCAACATGCCTGGCTATTTTTTATCCTTTCTTTTGCAGCATCTCACTAAGTTGTCGAGGGCCTCACTAAGTAGCTGAGGCTGTTTGTGAACCGCAGTCCTCCTGTCTCAGCCTCCTAAATGCTGGGATTAGAAGCGTGTGCCACCATGCCCAACTCAACCCTTTTTTTTTTTTTTTAATTTTTAAAATTTTTTGTGGTACTGGGGATGGAACCCAGGGGCTTTCTACCTCCGGGCTATACTCCCAGACCTTTTTTTTTTTTTTTTTTTTGGAAACAGGGTCTCACTAAGTAGCTGAGACTGGCTTCGAACCGTACGATCCTCCTGTCTCAGCCTCCTAAGCGCGGGGATTACAAGCGTGCGCCACCACGCCCAGCCCAGACCTATTTTTTTAAATATATATTTTATTTGGAAACAGGGTTTCACTAAATTGCTGAAAGCCTCACTAATTAGCTGAGGCTGGCTTTGAACCTGTGTGATCCTCCTGTCTCAGCCTCCTGAGCACGGGGATTATAAGTGTGAGCCACCGCACCTGGCTAACCCTTTTTATTTTGAAACAAAATTTCATAAAGTTGCTGAGGTTGGCCTTGAATTTGTAGTCCTCCTGTCTCAGCCTCCTGAGTTCTGGGATTATAGGTATGTACCACCAAGCCTGGCTGAAGCTTTTCTTTGAAGTGATGAAAAATATCCTAAAATTTATAATGAATATGAATTATTAGACAAACAGAAGACTAAAAGAGATAAAAGGGAAAGCCGGAGCCGGGCGTGGCGGCGCATGCTTGTAATCCCAGCATTTGGGAGGCTGAGACCTGGAGGATCGCGGTTCGCGGACAGCCTCAGCTACTTAGTGAGGCCCTCTGCAACTCAGTGAGACCCAGTTTCAAAATAAAGAATAAAAAATAGGGCAGGGGGTGTAGCTCGGAGGTGGAATGCCCCTGGGTTCCATCCCCAGACCCATCAAAAAAATAAAAAATAAAAAAAATAAAAGGGAAAGCTGGGCATGGTGTCACACGCTTGTAATCTCAGCATTCAGGAGGTTGAGACAGGAGGATCACAGGTTCGCAGACAGCCTCAGGTACTTAGGCCCTTTACAACTCAGTGAGACCCTGTTTCAAAATAAAGAATAAAAAAATAGGACAGGAGGTGTAGTTCGGAGGTCGAATGCTCCTGGGTTCCACCCCCAGACCCACAAAAAAAAAAAAAGAAGAAGAAGAATAGGGCTGGGAGTGTAGCTCGGAGGTTGAATTCCCCCAGGTTCCATCTCTAGTACTGCAAAAAATAAAAGATAAAAAATAAAATCAGGCTCAATGTGTAACTTGAAGGTAGAATGCCTCTGGGTTCAATCCTCAGTGCCACACACACAAAGGCATCTTAACAAAAAGTTGGGTGCCCTCAACTACTTTGCATTGTCTGCAGCGCGTGACGGGATCTGGCAAGAGTGAAAGGGACCCGTGTACTGGCAAGAGACGTTTGTTCATCCTTTGCCCATCTTTTACAATCTTTTTAAAGATGGAGATGAAAACGATGAAGACGAGGATGAAGACGAAGCTGGCCCTCCCGAAGGATTGGAGGAGGAGGAAGAAGAAGAGGAGGAGGAGGAAGAGGAGGAGGAGGAGGAAGCGGCCTCAGAAGCGGGGGACGCAGAAGAGGAGGTGGGCCTCTCATATTTAATGAAAGAAGAAATTCAGGTGAATAGATGCTGTGTGCCGAAATTAATTTTTTAGGCATGGGCTGGTCCTATAAAACATGCGTTGCATAGAAATTCAAGAGCTGTTTCCTGCCTGGTTTTCCCACCGTCTCCTTCCCCACATGGCATCCATCAGCCCTTAACACCTGCTGTTTCCCCTTTCAGGGATCTTCTGAATCCATTCTGCCTTCAGTGGCATGGTGTGGTGGAAACAGTTTATAAATTTTATAATTTTTAATTTTATAAATTTCTCAGCTTCATCATATCAACCTGATTAGTATTGTTTTAGGGTTTAACAAGCTAATATATGTAAAGTATCTAACCTGGCACATTTTAGGCACTCACGAAATTTTTTTGTGTGGGGGGGGTTTCTGGGGATGGAACCCAGGAGCATTCGACCTCCGAGCTACACCCCCTGCCCTATTTTTTATTCTTTATTTGAAACAGGGTCTCACTGAGTTGCAGAGGGCCTCACTAAGTAGCTGAGCTGTCCGCGAACCGCGATCCTCCGGTCTCAGCCTCCCAAATGCTGGGGTTACAAGCGTGCGCCACCATGCCCGGCTCTTTATTTTAGGGTTTAACAAGCTAATACATGTAAAGTATCTAACCTGGCACATTTTAGGCACTCACAAAAATTTAAATTTCTTCCCTCCAGTTATCTCTTGCTTTATACTCTTTTTCTTCTCTCTTTTTTTTGTGGTACTGGGGATGGAACAACCCAGGGGCATTCTACCTCCGAGAGATATACTCCCAGCCCGATTTTTAGTCTTTATTTTGAAACAGGGTCTCACTGAGTTGCAAAGGGCCTCACTAGCTGAGGCTGTCCTCGAACCGAGATCCTCCGGTCTCAGCCTCCCGAATGCTGCGATTACAAGCGTGCGCCACCACGCCCCGGCTGCGTGTACTCTTGTAGTAGCTTTTCTAAATGGTCTCTGAATATAGCTTCACCACTTAGGAATAAAGTCTGCAGCATTCCCTGAGGAGTTATGCAAATGTGATCCTCTCAGTCTTTAAACCCTTTAATGTTTCCCTGTTGCTGCAGACACGGACACCCTTTAAAATCCGGCCTCTGCTCCCTTCCCAGGCCGCCCCTCCCTCCCTCCCTCCGTGCCTCTCTCTCTCTCTCTCCCTCTCCCCCCCCTCTCCCAATTCCAAATTAAATTGTCACACCAATCTTATTACTTGCCTTTCTGCCTGTGTAAACACTGTGTACTCTATTTGAAATTACTTTTACCCCGGTTTTCTGATAAACTTTATTTGTGCTGAGGTAAAAATAAATATAAAGAAGTAGGAATAGTATGATAAAAGGGAGAAAATTTTGGGAGGATACTAGGGAGTGAACTCAGGGGTCTTCTCCCTGAGTTACACCCAGCCCTATTTATTTATTCGTTTATTTTCAGTCCTGGGGATGGAACTCAGGCACATTGTACATCTGAGCTACACCCCCAGCCCTATTTTTAAATTTAAAATTTTTTAGTCTTTATTTTTTGCTACGGTCTCACTGAGTTGCAAAGGCCCTTGCTAAGCAGCTGAGGCTAAGTAGCTGAGGCTTTCCCAGAACCCCAATCCAGTGCTGGGATTACAAGTGTGCGGATTATCAGCATGCCTGGGCTCCGCCCAGGCCTATTTACTTTCACACAAGGTCTTGGTAAGTTGCTGAGGGCCTAGTAAACTGTTGAGGCTGGCTTCGAAACTGCGATTCTACTGTCTCATCCTCCCAACTCCTGGGGTGGCAGGTGTGTGCCACAGTGCCTGGCGTGCCTCATAAACTTTTATTTATTTTTTACAGCACTGGGGATGAAATCCAGGGTCATTCTACCTCTGAGCTATACCCAGGCCCTATTTTTCATTTATTTTGAAACAGGGTCTCACTGAGTTGCAGAGGGCCTCACTAAGTAGTAGCTGAGACTGTCTGTAAACTGTGATCCTTTTGTCTCAGCCTCACAAATGCTGGGATTACAACCCTGCGCTACCACGCTGGCTGTAAACTTATTCTTAAACTTAGATCTGGAGTTACCTCATTATCGAAATTTTCTATTCTTTTTCCCTTTCTTTCTTTCTTTCTTTCTTTCTTTCTTTCTTTCTTTTTTTCTTTTTTTTTGTGGTACTGGGGGTGGAACTCAGTTTTTCAACCTCTGGGTTATACTCCCAAACCTAATTTATACTTTATTTGGAAACAGAGCCTCAGTAAGTAGCTGAGGCTGGCTTCAAACCTGTGGGATCCTAACTCACCCTCCCAAGCGCTGGGATTACAAGGGTGCGCCACCACGCTCGGCTGTTTTTCTTATTTTTCTTGCTCTGTTACCTTTAAACCTTCAATAGGCTTTTTTTTTTTTTTTTTTTTGGTGGTACTGGGGGTGAAACCCAGAGGCTTTCTACCTCCGGGCTATACTCCCAGACCTATTTTATATTTTATTTGGAAACAGGGTCTCACTATGTAGCTGAGGCTGGCTTCGAACCTGTGCGATCCGCCTGTCTCAGCCTCCCAAGCGCAGGGATTACAAGCGTGCACCACCACGCCCGGCTTCGTTAGGCTTTTTATTGCCTATAAATTCTTTTTTCCTGTGTGTGATAGTGAGGGCTGAACCCAGAGACATTTTACTCCGAGCCATACCTTGGCCCAATTTTTATTTCTTACTTGGAAACGATTTCACTAGGTTGCTGAGCCTGGCTTCAAACCTGTGATTCCTTTGTCTTAGTCTCCCAAGAATTGGGATCACCATGCCCTGCTTCTGTAGATACTTTTATAAGTTTTTATTTGGCCAGTTTTTTATGAGGTGAGCTCATTAAGAGGCGGGGCCATTCATATGTATATGAATATATGATTTGTGTGTGTGTGGTACTGGGGGTGGGACCCAGGAGCTTTTCTACCTCCGGGCTATACTCCCAGCCCTATTTTATACTTTATTTGGAAACAGGGTCTCACTAAGTTGCTGAGAGCCTCGCTAAGTAGCTGAGGCTGGCTTCAAACCTGCGCGATCCTCCTGTCTCAGCCTCCCAAGCGCGGGGATTACAAGTGTGCGCCACCACTCCCGGCACAGACAATATTTTATATTAGCATAAATTATTTTTAGTATTATGCTTTCTCATAAAATATTGCTTTATTACACCAGGTGTGGTTGCACACCCTTAGAGGAACCACACACGTGGTGGCACACATGTAGGAACACAGGTTCACAGCCACCCTCAGCTACTTAGTGAGACCCTGTTTCAAATTAAAGAAAAAAAAATAGGGATGGAGGTAGAGCTCCGAAGTTGAATGCCCCTGGGTTCCATCCCCAGTACCACACCAAGGGTTTGGGTGTACCTCAGATGTAGAATGCCCCGAGTTCAATCTCCAGTACCACACATACACAAAAAGTCTTGTTTTTAGAAGCTAAGTATTAAGAGTTAAACCAAAATGAGAAGAGCTGGGCATGGTGGTGCACACCTGGAATCCTCGTATGTAGAGGCTGAGGCAGGAGGATCGCACGTTTTGAGGACAGACTCAGCAAGTAGACGCATCGGCCTGGTGAGACTTTCAAAATAAGCATAAAATAGGGCTGGAGGTGTAGCTTGGAGATAGAATGAATGCCTCTGAGTTCAATCCCTAGTGCCTCAAAAAAAATGGGAGAAAAAGTTAGAAGGAAGCAGAAAGTGTATGTGATTGTTTGTTTGTTTATTTATATTTTTGGTGGTACTGGGGATGGAACCCATGGGCTTTCTACCTCCGGGCTACACTCCCAGACCTATTGGAAACAGGGTCTCTCGAAGTTGCTGAGCGCCTCACTCAGTAGCTGAGGCTGGCTTCGAACCTGTGCATCCTCCTGCCTCAGCCTCCCAAGTGCTGGGATTATAGTGTGCAGCGCCAGGCCCAGGTAGTGCACATGTATTTTGACTGTGGCCCATCAGGGTAGGTCAGGTATGTAATTTTTTACTTTTGGTACTGTGATGATGCTCAAAAAATTTTAACTTTTGGAGCATTTTGGATTCAGACTTTTAGGCTAAAGTGCTCAGCCTACGCTTTGTTTTTATTGACTAGAAAACCAGAAACCAGAGCAATGAAGTGACTTGAATCAACACATTTAGGCGTATTGTGGCTGGGATTCAGGTCACTGCTATCTTGATTTATAAAATAGTCAGAGTTTCTTTGTCCATTATGGTAGCCAGTAGGCGCATATACGGCTATTTAAATTAATTATGAACAATTAAAAGTTCAGTTCCTTATCTGATTCTATTTCAAGTGCTCAGTGCCCCTGTGTGGCTGGTGGTGGTTGTACTGCATTGTAACCCCAGTGTTTGGGAGGCTGAGATAGGAGGAGCCGCGGATCTGAGGCCAGCCTTAGCAACTCAGTGAGGTTTGCATCCACTTAGACTCTGTTTCTAAATAAAAAATAAAATAGGGCTGGGGGTGTAGATCAGAGGTAGCATGCCCCTGGGTTCAATCTCTAGCAGCAAAAGAGGAAGAAGAAGAGGCTGTAGTTGTTGGAACACTGGATAACCAGAGTGTCTTTGCTTTGGGGGGATTAGAGTCAACAGTGAAAAACTCATGTCCTGGTTTATTCTTACACTGAATATTTGAATCTGAAGGATGAAGAAGATGACGATGACTATGTTGAAGAAGGAGAAGACGACGACGAGGGTGAGTTCTGTGAGCCCAAAGCAAATCTAACATTAAAGGTACATGTGCTTATCGTGGGCGTTGGCGGTGAGTCTGTGATGCGGGTTGTTACTGATCCCTTTAATTTTCATGTTTATCATAGAACTCACCAAGGCTGGAAGGTTTACGGGTTTGTTTTTTTTTTTTTTTTTTTTTTTTTTGGTGGTACTGGGGTTCCCGGAAGCCCTTCTACCTCTGGGCTACACTCCCAGACCCATTTTTGCATTTTTATTTGGAAACAGGGTCTCCTAAGCCTGCGCGCGCGGCTGGCTTCGAACCTGCGCGATCCTCCCGTCTCTGCCTCCCAAGCACAGGGATTACAAGCGTGCGCCACCGCGCCCGGCACTACAAGTTTTTGTTAAAAGAATCCTTTTCAAGCCGGGCGCGGTGGCACACGCTTGTAATCCCAGCATTCGGGAGGCTGAGACCGGAGGATGGTGATTCGCAGACAGCCCCAGCTGCTGACTGAGGCCCTTTGCGACTCAATGAAACCCTGTTTCAAAATAAAGTCTAAAAAAAAATAGGGCTGGGGGTGTAGCTTGGAGGTACAACGCCCCTGGGTTCCATCCCCGTTCCTCAAACAGCTTATAACATGTCTTTTTTCTGGTGGTACTGAGGATGGAGTCTAGGGCCATTCTCCTCCAAGCTACACCCCCAGCCCTATTTATTCTTTACTTTGAAACAGGGTCTTGCTAAGCTGCAGAGGACCTAAGCAGCTGAGGCTGTCCTTCAGCCTGCCATCCTCTTGTCTCAGCCTCCCAAGTACTGGGATTACAAGTATGTGCCGCTAAGCCTGGCTCTACTTAGTGAGACTGTTTCAAAATAAATAAAATTGGGTTGGGGATATAACTTGGAGGTAGAATGCCTCTGAATTTCATCCCCAATACCAAAAAAAATTCTATCTTCCAGCTACACACCCAGTACCATCTTTTTCTTGGTGGTGGTACTGGGGATGGAACCCAGGAGCCCTCTACCTCTGGGCTACACTCCCAGACCTATTTTTATATTTTGTTTGGAGACAGGGTCTCTTAATCCATCTGAGGCTGGCTTTGAACCTGCGTGATCCTCCTGTCTCAGCCTCCCAAGCGCGGGGATTATAAGCGTGTTCCACCACGCCCAGCTACCATCTTTTTTTTTTTAATTTTGAAACAGGGCCTCACTAAGTAGCTGAGGCTGGCCACAAACCTGCAATTCTCCTATCTCAGCTTCCCAAGTATTGTGAAGCTCAAAACAATTTTTAAAAATTAGTTATTTGACTTTGTGTTACTGGAGATTGAATCCAGGGTCATTCTACCTGGACTACATCCCCAGCCCTATTTTTCAGTTTGGAACAGGGTCTCACTATGTTGGTCAGGTTGTTGCTAGATTGCTGAGGCCATTCTTGAACCTATGATCTTCTTTTCTCAACTTCCCAAAGCCAGGTGTGGTGGGGTAAATTTATAATCCCATTACTTGGAAGGCTGAGACGAGGGGCACAAGTTTTCATCCAGCCTCAAAACAAAACACCCTCAGTACAAAAAACCCTCCCAAATAATGGGATTATAGGTATGTGCCACCACTCTGTTATAACTTATTTGTGGTACTGGGGGTTGGACCCAGGGGCTTTCTACCTCCGGGCTATACCCCAGCCCTATTTTATATTTTATTTGGAAACAGGGTCTCACTAAGTAGCTGAGGCTGGCTTTGAACCTGTGGGATCCTCCTGTCTCAGCCTCCCAAGCGCTGGGATTGCAAGTGTGCACCACCACGCCCGGCTATGACATTTCTTTAAAAAACACAAAAACCAAAAAAAACATGCTGGGTGTGGCGCACGCCAGAACTTGGGAGGCTGAGACAGGAGGATCGCACAGGCTTGAAGCCAACCTCAGCTACTTAGTGAGGCTCTCAGCAACTTAGCGAGACCCTGTTTCCAAATAAAATATAAAATAGGGCTGGGAGTATAGCCCGGAGGTAGAAGAGCCCCTGGGTTCTACCCCCAGTACCACCAAAACAAAAAAACAGGAGTGAAGAGACAGTGACCTTGAGCTCAATTTATTAAACTTTTAGGGCCTCATTTGGAGAGGGTGAAGCCTTACCTATAAGAGAAAGCTGAACTCAACATAATGCCCTTCTGGATTTGCTCTTCGGTACTCTATCTAGGTCTTTTGAAATAATTTTGAAAGCGTTCTAACAGTTCCTCCATTCCTAAGCCTGGTTTCTTGATCTGTACTTCATGATTTGACCACAAGGGTGCACAGCAAGCTGTCGTTTATGTATTTCTAAGTCTGTTGTTAAGTGTGTTTATACACAGAATTTGAAGATTTCCCAGTGGAAACTTAACCTATAATTTTCTTTTGCCATTAACTTTTCGTTCCGACGCACACTTTCTTACTTAACAAATAACGGAGGTTTTTCCACTTTTCCTTCCACGCTTCCAGAAGAGGAAGGTGGCCGGGGGGAGAAGAGGAAACGGGACGCTGAAGATGACGGCGAGGAAGAAGATGACTAGATCCTCCTCAGACCGGCTCCCAGCGTTCCGGGTGCGCAGCAGGGTGATCGCCTCTGTTTCTTCATGTACCATAGCTATCCTTAGAAAAGAGAATGTGTAACTTTTTATAGGAAAGTGGTTTTACTATTTTTGCCTTATCATTCCAATTAAGATTTACTAGTCTGTTAATGATCTTTATTGTATGTAGAGAGACCGTTCCATTGACACTTTCATTGTGAAATCCTCCAGCAATTTATTTAGAATCTTAGTTTTTCTAACCCGAGCTCGTTGCGTTAAGTCCTTTTTAGCTCAGAATGAAAACGGGATTGCTTTTACACAGGTGCAGTTGGGTGCATTTCATTCCTAAGGTTTTAAAGTTATTTATAAATTAACTGAAATTACTCAGCTCTACTATGAAATGACAGTAGTCTCTTGAATGATGAGTTGATTATTTTTTTAGAAGTGATCCAGGGATCTTTAGTTTGTGGGTGATGACTTTTTTATAGCTAAGGATATTTGAGTGTTTTGTTTTTGTTTCTTTGTCGCATGAGTTAAGCTAGAAAGTAGAAGCAGAATAATAAAGGTTCTATTCAGCAGTAAGGTGCATGGCTTTTTGTGGTGACTGATAAGAATTTATGTTTGAAGGAAACGTTTATACCATGACCATGCGGGTGAGCCCTTTCTTCAGGCTGCAGACCATGACTTGCCAACGGCTGTTTTGTTCAGGCATGCATTCTTTTCTACTCTCAGCAATTTATGTTTCTTTTTCCTTTTCCTTTTTTTGGTGATACTGGGGATTAAACTCAGGGGTGGCCTACCTTGAGCCACACCCCCAGCCCTTTTGATTTTTTGCTTTGAAACAGCGTCTTGCTAGGTTGCTCCGAGGCTGGGGCTGTCCTTGAACTTGCGATCCCGTCTCAGCCTCCCAAGTACTGGGATTGCAGGGGAGCACCACCACTCCCAGCCCAGCCACTACTTGGGGAGCACTCTTCTTATTTCGCTTTCCTCTATCCGCAATGCAAGTTGGGAAACTCGTGAATACCCAGAAAGCTTTTAGCCTTTACCTCAACCACCTTTTTAGACATTGTGGGTTTTAAACAAGCAGAGTGGAAGAGATGGGGAGTCTTCTGAGGTCGGAATATTCATATTGATATCATGTTACACAACAAGCTCTGCTGACTGGAAATCTTTCTTGGTTGACATCACCCAAGAAATATTAGAAGGATGAAGAAAGAAAAGCAGGGGGGCTTTAGGAAGCAGCATCTGTGATCCTCAAAGTCAGATGATTGTCTCTTTAATAATCAATGAGACGCTTAAGTCAAGTCAAGTTGGTTTCACAAATGGTTCAGCTAACAGCCCTGAATGGTATTTACAGTTTTTCTTTTTTTTTTTTTTTTTTTTGGTGGTACTGGGGGTGGAACCCAGAGGCTTTCTACCTCCAGGCTATACTCCCAGACCTTTTTTATATTTTATTTGGAGACAGGGTCTCACTAAGTTGCCGAGAGCCTCACTAAGTAGCTGAGGCTGGCTTCGAACCTGCGCGATCCTCCTGTCTCAGCCTCCCAAGCGCGGGGATTACAAGCGCATGCCACCACGCCCGGCTATTTACAGTTTTTCTGAGTAGAACCTTTACTTATTCTTCCTAGAGTTTTAAAGCATTACCAAGATAGCATTTAATTGGAATATAGCAGGCAGTTGGGGAAATATTTGGAACTAAATATTAAAATGAAGATTTATTTTGAAGTGGATGTCCATTAAAAATGGAAGTATATTTGAGGTAAGGCTTCTTTAGAGGGTCACTAAATATAAGGAGTAGACAAGGGAATCTCCCTTTTGTGTCAAGGAGGCTCCAGGTTCAGGGCGACTGCTTCTTTAATCTTGGCTATCTCTAAATTGTTCTCTCTTTGTTTTGCGTATTTGTACGTTTTGCAAAAATGTGCATCAGGAAATTAATTGAAGTTCTGCTTCTCTACGGGGACACATTTCAGTGACGATAGCACTGCTGCCGCGTGTCTTTTAGTTTAAGATAGACGACTTGACGCTTTATAGTAAAAATTATGTGTGGAGAAACTTAAAAAGTTATGGAACTGACTGAAATAAAACAGGAAAAATTGAGTGGGGGGATCGGAATCTCCAAAACAATAAACACTTTTCTTCTAACTTTAATACTTAACCTGCATACATGGGTCCCTGAGAATTTTCATTGCACATGAGGCTGGGTTATAAAATGCTCTTTTTGAAAATGAAACCTATCCGTGGACTTCCTTATCAATCTTCCTACTGTGCACTTAGAGTTCTTTGGTTTGAAAACACTTAGAGCCTTCAGATAACTTTTAAGACTTATGGAGCTTCCCGGGTGGTATTTTCATGCTTATAAATAAGTAACTTGGGTGGGTTTTATATTTTGTAGAAGTTCAAGTCCTCTTTTAATGCTCTTTCTATGGCAGTTTGTATATAGTGTGTTAAGTTCCTCAAGAATCTCTCCTTAAAAACTTTGAAGTTAATACTTTTGTGCAACTGTGTTTTGAATAAAGCCATGACAGTGTTAAGAACCAAGACAAAATCACCGCTCCTGATCATTCTGTCATTGATTCTGACTATGCCCTGTTTTTCAGTGACTGCTGTAACTTAAAGTTTTTGAAACAATTGCTTCAAATAAACTGAAGATTTGTTATAAAGATTAGTTTCAGTGTATGACATTCACTATTTTACCAATACCATTTATTTATTTATTTATTTATTTATTTATTTATTTATTTTGCGGGTCTGGGGATGGAACCCAGGGACATTCAACCTCTGGGCTACACCCCCTGCCCTATTTTTTAATTCTTTATTTTAAGACAGGGTCTCACTGAATTGTGGAGGGCCTCACTCCTCACTAAATAGCTGAGGCTGTCCGCGAACCGCGATCCTCCAGTCTCAGCCTCCCGAATGCTGGGATTACAAGCGTGCGCCACCACGCCCGGCTCTAAAGATTAGTTTCAGTGTATGACATTCACTATTTTACCAATACCACTGGTTTTTTTTTTTTTTTTTTTTTTTTTTTTTTGGTGGTACTGGGGTTCCTGGAGGCCCTTCTACCTCCGGGCTACACTCCCAGACCATATATATATATATATTTTTTTTTTTTTTTCTTTTTTGGAAACGGGGTCTCTTAAGCCAGCAAGGCTGGCTTTGAACCTGCGCGATCCTCCTGTCTCTGCCTCCCAAGCGCGGGGATTACAAGCGTGCGCCACCACGCCCGGCTCCAATACCATTGGTTTTGAAAGCTTTTTAGGAACAAAACAGTGTAAGCTGGACATGGTGGCACATGCTTTAATCCTAGTACTTGGGAGGCTGAGACAGGAGGATTGCAGTTCAAGGACAGCCCCAGTTACTTAGTGAGGTCTCCTGAGATCTTGTTTCAAAATAAAGAATAAAGCCGGGCATGGTGGTGCATGCTTGTAATCCCCTCCTTGGGAGGTGGAGACAGGAGGATTGCACAGGTTCCTAGCCAGGCTCGCTGGCTTAGGAGACCCTGTTTCAAAAAAAAAAAAAAAAAACAAAGCCTGGGAGTGTAGCCCGGAGGTAGAAGGGTTTCCAGGAACCCCAGTACCACCAAAAATAAATAAATAAATAATAAAAAAAATTAGCCAGGAGTGGTGGCGTACCCCTGTAATCTCAGCATTCAGGAGGCTGAGACAGGAGGATCTGAGTTCACAGACAGCCTCAACTACTTAGGCCCTTTGCAACACAGTGAGATCCTGTTTCACAATAAAAATGAAAAAATAAAAATAGAGCTGGGCGTGGTGGCGCACGCTTGTAATCCCCACACTTGGGAGGTGGAGACAGGAGGATCGCGCAGGTTCGAAGCCAGCCGCGCTGGCTTAAGAGACCCTGTTTCCAAATAAAAAAGTATAAAAATAGGTCTGGGAGCGTAGCCCGGAGGTAGAAGGGCTTCCAGGAACCCCAGTGCCACCATAAATACATACATACATACATACATAGAATAAAAATAGGGCTATGGATGTTGCTCTGAGGTAGAATGTCCCTGGGCTCCATCCCTAGTACTGTCAAAAAAAAAAAAAAAATAGGGCTGGGGGTGTTTAGCTTGATGATGGAATGTCCTTGGGTTTAATTCCCACTACCGCAAAATAAATAAATGTAAGAAGTTTCATGGATTACTTTATGGTTAAATATTGGGAAGTTTTTTTGGTGCATGTGTGTGTTACTGGGAATTAAACCCAAGTTACCTCCAGACTGATTTTTATTTCTTGTTTCAAAACAGGGTCTCACTAGGTTGCTGAAAGCCTCACTAAATTTCTGAGGCTGTCCTTGAACCTGCAATCCTCCTGTCTCAGCCTCCCAAGTACTGGGATTACAGATGTTTGTTGCCGTGCCCAGCTCTTACTCTATTTTAAAGAGAGGCTTTTGAACAGATTTTTATTTTTCCAGTTGCTGGAAATTTCTACTTTGTTTTTAGTACTGGGACACAATTATATTCTACAAATGTCGCTTAAAATAGCAGTCTACAGCTGGGCATGGTGGCGCACACTTGTAATCCCTGTGCCTGGGAGGCTGAGGAGGATCGCACAGGTTCAAAGCCAGCCTCAGCTACTGAGTGAGCCTCTCAGCAACTTAGTGAGACCCTGTTTCCAAATAAAATATAAAATATAGGTCTGGGAGTATAGCCTGGAGGTAGAAAGCCCCTGGGTTCCACCCAGAGGACCACAAAAAAAAAAAAAGAAAGAAAAATCTGTCTACTCCTGAGGGCCTCTTTCTTGCTTTTTCTTTTTCTTTCTTTTTTTTTTTTGCAGGTCTGGGAATGGAACCGAGGGACATCCGACCTCCAAGCTACACCCCTGCCCTGTTTTTTATTCTTTATTTTGAAACCGGGTCTCACTGAGTTGCAGAGGGCCTCACAAAGTAGCTGAGGCTGTCCACGAACTGCGATCCTCCGGTCTCAGCCTCCGGAATGCAGAGATTACAAGCTGTGTGCCACCACGCCCGGCTTCTGAGTGCCTTTTTCATGTACTAATCAGCCTCCATTGAGATCCTGGCACCGTTTTCTCTGTCCCAAGGGAGGGACTTGGGTTACTAGTCCATTGAACCACCCTAACTGCAAGGAGAACAGGTTACACCAATAAATGGAAATTACAAAATGAGTTGACCCCAAAAATCTTTAAAACCACCATACTAACATATTGCTAAAATTCTTTTATTTCATATTTTTGTGGTCACTTTTGGGTAGGAACCTAAAGGTTACAATCCTGATTAAGAATCAGCTGGGTGTGGAGGAGCTCAAATGTCATCCCAGTACCTGGGAGGCTGAGGCAGGAGGACTGGAGGATCTTGGACGGCCTCAGCTACTTAGTGAGGCCCTTTGCAACTTGGCGAGACTCTTTTCAAAATAAAGAATAAAAGATACAGCTGGGGGTGCAGCTTGAAGGTAGACTGCCTCTGGGTCCAATCCCCAGTACCACAAAAAAAAAAAAGGGACAGACACATTCTCATTGTGTGTGTGTGTGTGTGTGTGTGTGTGTGTGTGAAAGAGAGAGAGAGAGAGTGATAGGGAATTGTTCTACCTATTAGCTTCAGCCCCATGTTAGTGTGTGGATGTGTATTATGTTTGCAGTACTGGGGATGGGACCCAGGGACAGTCTACCTCTGAGATCCTCTACATCCCCAGCCCTGTATTTTTGTTCTTTTTTTTTTTCTTTTTGTGGCAGTGGGGGTGGAACTCAGGGGCATTCTACCTCTGAGCTATACCTCTAGCCCTATTTTTTATTCAATATTTTATTTATTACTATTATTTTTTTGGTGGTACTAGGGGTAGAACCCAGGAGCTTTTCTACCTCCAGGCTATCTATCTATCTATCTATATATTTTTTTTGGTGGTACTGGGGGTGGAACCCAGCGGCTTTCTACCTCCGGGCTATACTCCCAGACCTATTTTCTATTTTATTTGGAAACAGGGTCTCACTAAGTTGCTGAGAGCCTCACTAAGTAGCTGAGGCTGGCTTCGAACCTGTGCAATCTTCCTGTCTCAGCCTCCCAAGCGCAGGGATTACAAGCGTGCGTCACCACACCCAGCTCCCAGACCTATTTTATACTTTATTTGGAAACAGGGTCTCACTCAGTAGCTGAGGCTGGCTTTGAACCTGTGCGATCCACCTGTCTCAGCCTCCCAGGCGCAGGGATTGCAAAAGTGCGCCACCACACCCGGCTTCTTTATTTTGAAACAAATTCTCACTAAATGATGGAAGGCCTCACTAAGTAGCTGAGGCTGTCTGGGAACCGCAAGCCTCCTGTCTCAGCCTCCCAAATGCTAGGATTACAAGCGTGCGCCACCACACCCGAGTATTATTCCTTATTTTTGAAATGGTCTGAGTTGCAAAGGGCCTCACCAAGTAGCTAAGGCTGTCTGCAAACTGCGGTTCTCCTTTTTCAGTCTGCAAACTGCGGTTCTCCTTTTTCAGCCTACAAATTCTGGGATTACAAGCGTGTGCCACCATGCCCGGCTTCTATTTTTATTTTGAAACAGGGCCCTGCTAAATTGATGAGGGTCTCACTACTTGCTGAAGCTGTTTTTGAACCTGCATCCTCCGGTCTCAGCCTCCCAAATGCTGGGATTACAAGCATGCGCCACCATGCCCGGCTTGTCTTTTTATTTTTGAAATAGGGTCTCACTGGGTTGTGAAAGGCCTCGCTAAGTAGCTGAAGCTGTCTGCGAACCCCGATCCTCCGATCTCAGCCTCCCGAATGCTGGGATTACAAGTGTGCCCGGCATGTGCATTTTTCTTGACAATGTAGTGGCTTTCTCAGTTAGGCAGAGAGCTGGGACAGGACTATTGGTGTCCCTAGGAGAATCTATCAATGTAAGGAACTGCAGTTGAAACTAAAAACCTGCGACATCAGCTCAGGGGGAGCCGGGGTTGCGGCAGGGCTGCAAGTCGGCAGAGAGGCCTGGGGAGGCCGGCTTCCAGCTTTCACCCCGCCCCGCGCCAGTTTTCTGAGAATAGAGCTAAGAACAAAACCATTTCTGCAGCGCTGAACTTTTATTATTTGTAACAAATTAGTAAAACAAACAAAAAACTTCCTGAATAGGATTACCGGCAAAAGATTTTTACCAAATTTGGTAGTTTTACCAAAAATTTTTTCCAAGTCTCCTATAGTGGCTGGGTGGCGGGAGCCACTGCCAAGGCGCCGGGCATTAGCAGTCGGCAAGGGAAGCCCTGGGTCTCTAAGCTCAACCATTTTGTTTTGGCCCCATTTCCTCGCCATTGCAAGGACTCCAGTCTAAAATTAAATTTCTCAGCCCGGTATGATGGCTCACGCTTGTCATCCCAGCATTGGGGAGGCTGACACTGGAGGATCGCTGTTCGCGGACAGCCTCAGCTACTTAGTGAGGCCCTCTGCAACTCAGTGAGACCCTGTTTCAAAAAATAAAAGACTAAAAAAATAAGGCAGGGGGTGTAGCTCGGAGGTCGAATGCCCTGGGTTTCATCCCTAGACCCGCAAAAAAATAAAGTGAAATTTCTCTAAAACGGTGTTTCTCAACAGACCAAACCACCTGCGTGTTATCCGCCGGTGATTCTTCAAAGGCGCGTCCATAACAGCTGGGCGTCCCGCGTAAACGCTGCAGTGACCGTGCCTGGCGCCCGTCCTTGGGCTGGCGACCTGCCGCAGTCCTAGGAGACGCCGGCCTCAGCCCTCAGTCCCTGGCAGGCGGACAAAATTGTTTTTCTTTCTCTGGGACGCTATTTTTACAACGGGGCGCCCTCCAGCGATCCTGGGGTCCCAAACAGTGGGAACAGGCTGTGAGCGTTCTGCGGAGACAGCAGGAAGCCTTGACATTATAAAGAAAAGAAAAATAAGGACTTTACTGTGTGCGCCTCACTGGAGTCACGGGACACAGTGCGAGAACTTGTAAGTCAGATTCGTAGATCCAACCCCAGAATCGAAAAGCCAGGAGTGGAAAAAAAAAAAAAAAAAAAGAGAGGTCAAGATTCCGGAAGAGCCGCGAGACGCGAATCCCTGGGCAAGGGCGCTTCACAGCACGTCTCTGATTGGACCAGAAGCGCCGCATTCCCGGTCACGTGGTCTGACCCCGCCCCCACCGGTAGATAAGCGGGGCCTGCGCTCGCCGGTCACGTCCCCAGGCCGAGGCTGCGAGGCTGCGCATGCGCGGGGCTGGCTCCAGCCAGCAGGATGATTTTCACTGCGGGGGGCCAGCCATAGAGGGCGGGAGCCCCTTGGCCAGGTCCTCGGGCCTTCCCTTTCTTTACTAACACGTTAAGCAACCCTTGCTTAATAATGGACACAACCTTGTCTTTCTAATTTAATTTCAAATACTGAAGTGGCGCACACCTGTAATCCCTGTACTTGAGAACATAAGACAGGATGACCGCAGGTTCGAGGACAGCCTCAGCAAGTAGTGAGACTCAGCAACCTAGCAAGGCCCTATTTCCAAGAAGAAAGAACATGGGGTTGGGGTTGTAGCTCGAAGATAGAATGCGTATGTGTCTGGGTTCAATACCCGGTACCACAAAATATATATATTGGATTTTTCTGATTCTCACATTCATAAATGTCACCCAATTGCTGAACAATTATAAAGCTATGTTTATACCTTTTGAGATCTCTAACATGGAAATAAGTTAGTTTCGTGTTTTCCTTCAGTAAAAACACACATACAAGCCAGGCGTGATAGTCCACGCTTGTGATCCCCGCGCTTGGGAGGCTGAGACAGGAGGATTGCGCAAGTTGGAAGCCAGTCTCTCTGGTTTAAGAGACCCTGTTTCCAAATAAAAAAAAGTATAAAAATAGGTCTGGGAGTGTAGCCCGGAGGTAGAAGGGTTTCATCCCCAGTACCACCGAAACCAAAAACAACACACACACACACACACACACACACACACACACACACTAAAAATAAGAGAGATGGCAGGGCATGGTGGTGCACGCTTGTAATCCCAGCATTTAGGAGGCTGAGACAGGAGGATTGCCATTTGAGGCCAGCCTCGGCTACTTAGGCCCTATGCAACTCAGTGTGACCTTGTTTCAAAAATAAAAAATAAAAAATAAAAAATAGGGCTGGAGCTGGAGGTGTAGTTTGGAGGTAGAATGCCCCTGGGTTTCATCCTCAGTACTGCAAGTAAATAAATAAACGAATAAATAAAAGATATGATAATATACCTGAATTGTGTGTGTGATACTGGGGACTGAGATCAGGAGCATTCTACTGAACTACATCCCCAGCCCTATTTTATTTTGAAAAAGGTCTCACCAAGCTGATGGCAGTCTCACTATTTGCTGAGACTGTCCTCAAACCTGTGATCCTCTTGTTACAAGGTATTGAAACGGGGTTTCTTGAGAAGAAACATGGCGTTTCCTTAAGATGAAACGGGTTCCTCGAGAAGAAACACTTCTTGAGAAGAAACACGGCGTTTCCTTACTGGATTCTTGTCTCGGCAGGAAGGGGAGCGAGAAGTTTATTGGAAGCAGCAGGGAATAGGGGAAAGTGGCAGAACACCCCTAAGGGCTGTCGGGACTCTGGTGCCCAGCAGCTGCCTTCGGGACAGTACTTGAGGGTTGCCCGAGCCAAATGCCTTCAGTTGCAAGCTGCTTTCTCCCAAAGTCCACGTGATCTGCCAGAAAAGAAGTGCAAGTCACCCCTAGGGGCCCTGGTCGGCCTTGATGTCCAGTGGAGGCCTTCAGGTCACTACCTGAGTGTATCCCGGGCCAAGTGCCTTCAATTGTGCCCTATCTTCTCTCAAAGCCAACGCAACCTGCAGGAGAGAGAGAAAAGCTCCCCAACGGGGAGGGGTTCCCAGAGTGGGAAACCGTCCTGGTGACTGGTCTAGGGGTTTATATATCTCTGTATGTCCTCTGTTCCTTGGAGTCTGGGAGGCAGTTCTTAAAATTTGCATAGGGTATTTGCATGTCCTTTGAGGGGTCTCCTTCTTTCAGTAGAGGTGTGAGACTTGCTCCAGGGATGTCTCCTGGGTTTGTTGATTAGTAAACAGATGGTTTTGTGAAGCTTTGGTCATTCTTATCTCTGAACCTTGGAAGGGCTGGTCTCTTTTTAGGAGCCTTGGAAGTTAATTAGTATTCGTTGCTCCTCAGGAAATTAAGCTTTTCTACCGAGGCCTCTTCCCTACATGCCTACTTCTTTTCTACCTCCTCAGTATGGGCTATTAAGCCCGGTTTTACTTGAAAAAAAAAAATTTTTTTTTTTTTGGTACTGAGAATGGAACCCAGGGGCATTATATTTACAAGCTGCACCCTCAGCCCTATTTTTTTTTTTTTTTTTTTTTTTTTTGGTGGTACTCGGGGTGGAACCCAGAGGCTTTCTACCTTCAGGCTATACTGTCAGACCTATTTTATACTTTATTTGGAAACAGGGTCTCACTAAGTTGCTGAGAGCCTCACTAAGTAGCTGAAGCTGGCTTCGAACCTGTGCGATCCTCCTGTCTCAGCCTCCCAAGCGCGGGGATTACAAGCGTGCGCCACCAAGTTGGCTCCAGCCCTATTTTTTATCCTTTATTTTGAAACAGGGTCTCACTGAGTTGCAGAGGGCCTCACTAAGTAGCTGAGGCTGGCCGCGAATGGCAATCCTCTGGTCTCAGCCTCCCGAATGCTGGGATTACAAGTGTGCACCACCACACGTGGTTTACCTGAATTTTAAGGAACCAACAATTTTTGGTGAGTAATATCACTTCTCAGAAAAGAATTTTCCTTTTGACAGAGCAAATATTTAAGAGTTCTTTGTTTTATTTTTTCCTTCTTCTATTGAGGGATCATACATTTTTTCAGCACTGTTTTGATGTTGCCAGAATATTTAAAAATACTCATTAGCAGGTGAAGTTGATAGGGAATGCATTAAGTAACTCAAGGACACGGAGAAGCTTCTTGCTGAGAAAGGAGGGACAGCCATCTGGTCTATGCAACTGAAGCCAAAGCCTTACACTGATCCTCTGATAAACCTACTTTGCATTTTGTAACATCTAGTTTCCCTTCCAGCAGCCTTGGGGTTTTTACCCAGAGATTAGGGACAAATAAAAGGTCGGCTCATGCAGGCTAGCTTGTAATGAGGAAATACCAGTCCTGTGGTCTGACGCTAAAGCTTTGTCCTTGATAAAAACTAAAACGTAATGTGCCATGATGATTACAGGCTTTTACTCTGTTAGATCTTTTTTTTCCATATTAGATCTTATTCACATTTATTTATTAATTTTTAATCAACCTATTTATTTATTTATTTATATTGGGGGTGGAGCCTAGGGGCATTCTACCTCTGAGCTACACCCCAGCCCGATTTTTTTTGGGGGGGTGGTACTGGGGTTCCTGGAAGCCCTTCTATCTCCGGGCTACACTCCCAGACCTATTTTTATATTTTTATTTGGAAACAGGGTCTCTTAAGCCATCAAGGGTGGCTCCGAACCTGTGCGATCCTCCTGTCTCTGCCTCCCAAACATGGGGATTACAAGTGTGCGCCACCACGTCCTGCTCTGATTTTTTTTTTAATGCAGTACTGGGGCTTGAACCAAGGGGTCTTCTTTTTTTTTTTTTTTTTTTTTTTTTGGTGGTACTGGGGGTGGAACCCAGAGGCTTTTCTACCTCCAGGCTATACTCCCAGACCTTTTTTATATTTTATTTGGAAACGGATTCACTAAGTTGCTGAGAGCCTCACTAAGCAGCTGAGGCTGGCTTCGAACCTGTGCGATCCTCCTGTCTCAGCCTCCTAAACGCGGGGATTACAAGCGTGCGCCACCACGCCTGGCGAACCAAGGGGTATTCTACCTCCTCGTTACATGCCCCAAACCTATTTTTTTTTTCTTTCTTTCTTTTTGCAGTACTAGGGATGGAACACAGGGGCATTGTACCTCCAAGCTACACCCCTAGCCCTATATTTTAGTCTTTTTTATTCCTGTCATTTAAAACTTCTTTATTTCATTTTTTTATTTTTTTGCAGTACTGGTGGATGGAACCCAGGGTCATTCTACTTCCAGGTTACATCCCCAGCCCTATTTTTTATTCTTTATTTTTAAACAGGGTCTCACTGAGTTGCAAAGGGCCTCACTATGTAGCTGAGGCTGTCCTCAAACCCTGATCTTCCTGTCTCCGCCTCCCAAATGTTGGGATTACAAGCATGCGGCGCTATGCCTGGTGTCTCTTTTATTTTTGAAACTGGGTCTCACTGAGTTGCGAAGGGCCTCGTTAAGTAGCTGAGGCTGCCAGAGAACCACAATCCTCTCGTCTCAGCCTCCTGAATGCTGGGACTACAGCTTATGACAAATGCTCAGGTTTTTTTTTTTTTTTTTTGTTTTTGGTGGTACTGGGGTTCCTGGAAGCCCTTCTACCTCCGGGCTACACTCCCAGACACCTATTTTATATTGTTTTTTATTTGGAAACAGGGTCTCTGAAGCCAGATGAGGCTGGTTTCGAACCTGCGCGATCCTCCTGTCTCTGCCTCCCTTGCGTGGGGATTACAAGCGTGCGCCACCACGCCTAGCCCAGCCATATTTTTTATTATTTTATTTTGAAACAGGCTCTCGCTGAGTTGTGAAGGGCCTCACTAAGTAGCTGAGGCTGACCACGAGTCCACATCCTCCTGTCTCAGCCTCCCGAATGCTGGGATTACAAGCGTGCGCTGCCACGCCTGGCTCCACTCTATCTTCTGAAGAGCAATGTCTAAACATAAGATTAGAAACCCAGAAGCCAGGCCTGATGGTGCACTCTTGTAATCCCAGTACTTGGGAGGCTGGGACAGGAGGATCAGGGTTCGAGGACAGCCTCAGCTACTTAGTGAGGCCCTTTGCAACTCAGTGAGACTCTGTTTCCAAATAAAGAATAAAAAATAGGGCTGGGGGTGTAGCTCAGAGGTAGAATGCCCTGGGTTCCATCCCCCAGTACCACAAAATAAATAAATAAATAAAATAAAATAAAATAGGGCTGAGGTGTAGGTTGGAGGTAGAATGCCTCTGGGTTCAACCCCCAGTACTGAAAACAAAAACAAAAACAAAAAAAGATTGGGAGCCAAGACTGCAAAGGCTGAGCTGCCAGCTGGGCCAGTTCAATGAGCGCATGCCAGCTCATTGTCCGTTTGGCAGGACTCAATTAAGCTGACCCATTTAGGATGGAGAGACTTGAGCCACAAAAATTTAGCCAGAGGTAGATGTCTAGTTTAAGGCGTGAGTTTATTTGTTTATAAAGGAGTTGTATTTTTTTTTCCCCCCCCTGGGGATGGAACCCAGGGGCATTCGACCTCCGAGCTACACCCCCAGCCCTATGTTTCATTCTTTATTTTGAAACAGGGTCTCACTGAGTTGCAAAGTGTTAGGTTTTGCGTGGTGTGCTGTGTAAACAATACGAGAGGAGACCAGGATACGCGGTACCAGCTTTTATGGGAGGGGACGGAATTCTCCTCTTGGGGGTAGGGGCCAGTTCAAAGGACCAAGCACATAGGAGACCAGAGTGCAAAAGCTGCTTCTTAAAGAGGGATGTCTCGGAGGTGGGAACCCAGCTTCTCTCGGGATATCTGTAGTCTGCTCCACCTCCAGGGTTCCGCCTCCTGCCCTTGCAGAGGTCACGTGGGGAAGGGAGGGACCCAACTTGTCACAAAGGACCTCAGTAAGTAGTTGAGGCTGTCTGCCAACTGCGATCCTTGTGTCTAGGCCTCCCAAAGGCTGGGATTACAAGTGTGGGCCATCACGCCCGGCTGAGAGGTTGTTATCTTTACATTGACAATATTCACAGTTTGTAGTTTGTGTTCTAGATCAGTGCTAATATAAATATAATGCTATCTACGAATGCAAGTCACAGAAGTATTTTAAGTAAAAAGAAGCAGGGCGTGGTGGCGCACGCTTGTAATCCCAGTACTTGGGAGGCTGAGACAGGAAGATCACATAGATTCGAAGCCAGCTCAGCAACTTAGTGAGATCCTGTTTCCAAATAAAATATAAAAATAGGTAGCTTGGAGGTAGTAGGCCCCTGGGTTCCATCCCTAGTACCACAAAAAAAAAAAAAAAAGCAAAAGAAACAGGTAAACTTAATTTTATTTAATTGTGTCTGTGTTTGAGAATACTAGGGGTGAACCCAAAGGCATTCTACTTCCAAGCTACACACCTAGCTTGATTTTATTTCTTATTTGGAAGCTGTGTCTCACTAGGTTAATGGGTCTCACGGCCTCCTATGCCTGTCCCCGAACCTTCGATCCTCCTGTCTCAGCCTCCCAAGTACTGGGATTACAAGTGTGCACCACCACGCCCTGCTCTTTATGACTCTTAATTGCAAATTATTTTTCAAGAGGCCTCTCCCCTTCCCCGTGGGATTTTATTTCTTGTTTCGAAACAAGTTCTCGCTAGGTTGCTATGAGTCTCACTATTTGTTGAGGCTGGCTTCAGACCTGTGATCCTCCTGTCTCAGCCTCCCAAGTATTGGGATTATAGGCTGCTCCCCCACACCCAGCTCCAGAGGATTTTTAATGAGCTACTCTATAGGGTGTAAGTGTTTGTAAAACATTTACTTATTTAATAGGCTTGTTATCATTTATTATTAATTATTCATTGAGTACCTAGTATGCCGTGGGCAATGTTCTAAGCGCTCGAAAACAGCAGTGAATAAAACAGACAAATTGCCTGCTCTTTTTTATTCTCCTGGGACAGAGTCAACCAGATAAATAAAGTGTGAAGGCAAAAAGAAGGCAGGAAAAGGACGTGGTAGGATCACCGCAGTAAACATGGACATTTGCGTTAGGGGGCTAGTGAAGTTCTCAGCGAATAAGTGATAAAATATTTATTTATTTATTTATTTAATCAATACTGGAGATTGAGGTTATTCTACCTCTGGGCTACATTCCAGCCCCTGCCCTTTTTTTTTTTTTTTTTTTTTTTTAGGTACTAGGGATGGAACCCAGACCCAGGGTCATTCTAGCTCCAAGCTACACCCCCAGCCCTATTTCTTTTTTTTTTTTTTTTTTTGTGGTACTGGGGGTGGAACCCAGAGGCTTTCTACCTCCAGGTTATACTCCCAGACCTATTTTATACTTTATTTGGAAACAGGGTCTCACTAAGTTGCTGAGAGCCTCACTCAGTAGCTGAGGCTGGCTTCGAACCTGTGCGATCCTCCTGTCTCAGCCTCCCAAGCGCAGGGATTACAGGAGTGCGCCACCACACCCGGCTCTCCCGGCCCTATTTTTTTATTCTGTATTTTGAAACAGGATCTCATTGAGTTGCAAAGGGCCTCACTAAGTACCTGAGGCTGTCTGCGAACAGAATCCTCCTGTCTCAGCCTCCCAAAGGCAGGTATTACAAGCGTGTGCCACCATGCCCGGCCGGTTTTTTTTTTTTTCTCTTTTCTTTTCAAATAGAGTCTCACTCAGTTGCTGAGGGCCTCATTAAGGAGCTGAGGCTGGCTGTGAACCTGTGATCCTCCTGTCTCAGCCTCCCAAGAACTGGGATTGCAGGAGTGCACCATCATGCCTGGCTTACTTATTTACTTTTGTACTGGGGATAGAAACCAGGGGCATTCTACCTTTGAGCAGTACTGCCCAACCCTTTTTTATTTTTCAGTTTGAAGCTGGATCTTTCTGTGTTGCTTACACTGGTCTTGAACATTAGACCCTGTTTCAGCCTCTCCAAGTACTGGAATTACAGACGTGGGCACCGCACTCAGCTGGACTTTGAACTTGGGATATTCTACCTCTGAGCAATAACCCAGCCGTGTGTGTGTGTGTGTGTGTGTGTGTGTGTGTGTGTGTGTGTGTGTGTGTGTTACTGGGTATTGAACCCAGAGACAGTCAACCATTCAACCATTCAACTTTTTGTGTGTGTGTGTGGGTTTGGGGATGGAACTCAGGGGCATTCGACCTCTGAGCTACACCCCCAGCCCTATTTTTTATTCTTTATTTTGAAACCAGGTCTCACTGCGTTGCAGAGGGCCTCACTGAGTAGCTGAGGCTGTCAGTGAACCGCGATCCTCCAGGTCTCAGCCTCCCGAATGCTGGGATGACAAGCGCGCGCCACCACGCCCGGCTTAACCATTCAACTTTGAACTATACCCCCAGCCCAATTTGCACCCAGCTTTTTAAAATTTCTTTTGTTTTTTACTGAAACAGGATCACATTAGCTTGCTGAGGAACTCGCTTGATGCTGAGGTTGGCCTCAAACCTGCAATTCTCTGGTCTCAGCCTCCCAAGAACTGGGGTTGCAAGGCATTCACTGCCATGGGCAGCATAAAAACATTGTTTAAAATAAATATTTTGAACCAGGTGTGGTGGCCTAAACTTGTCATCCCAAACTTGGGAGGCTGAGACAGGGGGATCACAACCTCAGCAACTTGTGAGATCCCCTGCAATTTAGTGAGAACCTATTTCCAAGTAAAGAATAAAATAGTGCCGGGTGTGGTGGCGCATGCTTGTAATCCCAGCATTTGGGAGGCTGAGAAAGGAGGATCGCATAAGTTCGAAGCCAGCCTCATCTACATAGTGAGGCCCTTGAAACTTAGTGAGACCCTGTTTCAAAATACAGAATAAGTACCAGGCATGGTGGCACATGCTTGTAATCCCAGAGCTTGGGAGGCTGAGAAAGGAGGATTGCACAAGTTCGAAGCCAGCCTCATCTACTTAGAGAGGTTCTCAACAACTTAGTGAGAACTTGTTTCCAAATAAATTACATTAAAAAAAAATAGGGTTTGGGAGTATAGCCAGGAGGTAGAAAATCCCGGGGTTCCAACCCCCCACCCCAGTACCACAAAATACAGAATAAAAATAGGGCTGGGGGTGTAGCTTGGAGGTAGAATGCTCCCTGGGTTCAATCCCCAGTACTGCAAAATAAAGAAAAAAAAAATAGGGCTAGAAGTGTAATTTAGGTAGAACACCCTTGGGCTCATCCCCAGTACCACAATAAAAATATATAAATAAATATTTTGAGCTGGGCATAGTGGTGCAGGTTTGTAATCCGAGGATTTGGGAGGCTGAGACAAGAAGATCTCAGGTTCTAGGCCAGCCTTAGCAATTTAGTGAAGCGTTCAGCAACGTTAGAGAGACCCTGTTTCGAAATAATAAATAAACTAGGTCTGGGGGTTTAGCCCAGAGGTAGAATGCCCCAGGATTTTATCCTTAGGAGCACACACACACACACACACACACACACACACACACACACACACACACACGTACGTACGTTTTCACCTCTAGGAACACACATATACACATACATACAAACAAGTAGCACTGTAAACTTTGCCGTTATTGTCTTTTTTTTTTTTTTTTTTTCCGTGGTACTGGGGTTCCTGGAAGCCCTTCTACCTCCGGGCTACACTCCCTGACCTATTTTTGCATTTTTATTTGGAAACAGGGTCTCCTAAGCCAGCGCGCGGGGCTGGCTTCGAACCTGCGCGATCCTCCTGTCTCTGCCTCCCAAGCGCGGGGATTACAAGCGTGCGCCACCACGCCCGGCCGTTATTGTCTTCTGAAGCCAGACTCTTTTCTGATTCTAGCCTCCGCCTGTCCAACAGCTGGGGTGGCTGGCGGAGGACTTGCTTTAGCCCTTGAGATCTGATTGGGAGCTACGGAAAACCTGCCGCGTGGTCACATGCACGTGTCATCCCGCTAAATTCGTCTTGCTACTCTAGAGTGGAGGTACCTCATTGTACATGTGTTGGTATTTTAATTTGAGAGAATTGTTTTGCGTGTGTTTGTGTGAGGCACTGGGGATGGAACCCAGGGGCATTCTACTCCCAGCTACAGTCCCACCCTTATTTTTTATTCTTTATTTGGAAACAGGGTCTCACTGAGTTGCAAAGGGCCTCACTAGGTAGCTGAGGCTGCCCATGAACCACGATCCTCTGGTCTCAGCCTCCCGAATACTGGGATGACAAGCGTGCCCCACCACGCCCGGCTAATTTTTTGTTTTGAAATGGGGTCTTGCTAGGTTGCCGAGAGTCTCCCTAAATTGCTTAGACTGGTTCCAGCCATCATCCAGCCTAAGCTATTTCAGCCTCCCAAGCACTGGGATTACAGGCATTAGCCATCACACCTAGCAGGAATATATTATTTTTATTTATTTATTATTTTGTGGTGCTGGGGGGGGACCCAGGGGCTTTTCTACCTCCAGGCTATACTCCCAGACCTATTTTTATACTTCATTTGGAAACAGGGCCTCACTAAGTAGCTGAGGCTGGCTTCGAACCCGTGTGATCCTCCTGTCTCAGCCTCCCAAGCGCGGGGATTACAAGCGTGCGCCACCACGCCCAGCTTGGAATATATTATTTAATTAAAGGTAAATAGCAAGTATGTTTTAGTGAAAATATGATTGTTATTATAAACCAAAAAGAGTGGCCTGGCATGGTGGTGCACGCTTGTAATCCCAGCATTTGGGAGGCTGAGACAGGAGGATCGTGGTTCGCGGCCAGCCTCAGCTACTAAGCAAGGCTCTCTGCAACTCTAACTAACTTAGTGAGACCCTGTTTTAAAATAAAGAATAAAAAAGTAGGGCTGTGAGTGTAGCTCAGAGGTAGAATATCCCTGGGTTCAAACCCCAGAACCACAAAACACAACACCACTTCCAGCTTTATAATATTTTAAATTTCACTAAATAACACCTAAAATATTAACTCTGAATGTGATTAATAGAAAGTGATAAATTTTGCAGGGTGGATGGCACACATTTGTAATACCAGTACTTGGGAGGCTGAGACAGGAGGATCACAGACTTGAGGACAGCCTCATCAAGTAGCGAGACTCTCATCAACCTAGTGAGACTGTTTCAAAATAAAAATAAGTCGCCGGGTGTGGTGGCCCACGCTTGTAATCCACCGCGCTTGGGAGGCGGAGACGGGAGGAGCGCGCTGGTTCGAAGCCAGCCATGCTGGCATAAGAGCCCGTTTCCAAATAAAAATATAAAAAAAATAGGTCTGGGAGTGTAGCCCAGAGGTAGAAGGGCTTCCCGGAACCCCAGTACCACCAAAATAATAATAATAATTAATAATAATAATAGTAATGATAAATCCTGGTGTGGTGGTCCACGCTTGTAATCCCAGTACTTGGGAGGCTGAGACAGGAGGATTGCAGGTTTGAGGATAGGCTCAGCAACTAGTTATGCCTTCTGTAACTGAGTGACCCTGTTTCAAGATGAAGACTAAAAAGTGGGCCTGGGGGTGTAGCTTGAAAGTAGAATGCCCCTGGGTTCCAGCCCCAATACTGCAAAAATAAATAAATAAATAAATAAATAAATAAATAGGGTTGGGAATGTAGCTCATAGGTAGAATGCTTCTGAGTTCAATCCCCAGTTCCAAAAATAAAATAAAGAAGGAAAGAATTAAGGAAATAAATAAATTAGTGCTGGGTGTGGTGGCACATGCTTGTAATTCCAGTACCTGGGAGGCTAAGACAGGAAGATCGCAGGTTGGTAGCCAGCCTCAGCAACTTAGGAGGCCCTCTGCAATTTAGTGAGACTCTGCTTCAAAAATAAAGAATACAAATTTATGAGCTTCTGGAACCAGATGTGGCCTATGCTTGTAATCCCAGTACTTGGGAGGCTGAGACAGGAGGACTATAGGTTCCCAGCCAGCATCAGCTACTTAGTGAGAACCTGTTTCAAAATAAAGAATATAAAATAGGGCTGGGAGCGTAGCTCAGAGAATAACTTGAGTCAGTAAATGTTATTTAATTTTCAGCAGACTGTCTTTGCTTTGATGTCCAATAAAAGGGTGGTGTTTAAAATTTTTATTATAAGGCCGCGTGTGGTGATGCACACTTGTAATCCCCGCACTTGGGAGGCTGCGACAGGATCGCACAGGTTCAAAGCCAGCCTCAGCTACTGAGTGAGGCTCTCGGCAACTTAGTGAGACCCTGTTTCCAAATAAAGTATAAAATAGGTCTGGGAGTATAGCTCAGAGGTAGAAAAGCCCCTGGGTTCCACCCTCAGTACCACAAAAAAAAAAAAAAAAAAAAAAAAAAAGTGTAAACACTAGAGGGCAGTGCCTGCCCGATATTGTAACTGATGTTTCTTTGGGGGTCTTGGAAGGAAAAAAAAGAGAGTTCTGGATTGAGGGAACTGGAAGCCGAGAGGCTGCGGGAGGTATTGAAAGAACTATTTAAGTGATTCTGAATTGAGAGCAACGCCTCCTGCGTGTGAAGTCGGTCAGAGCAGAGCGACCAGGCTTTCTTACTTGTCTAATGACGCCTCGTGGGCTTTTGCAGGAGGAAGACAGCGCTGGGTTTTCACTCCCAGAAGAAACACCGACGTCAGCGCCGCTCGCACCTCGCTTGGGCGCCTCGGGCCCGGAGCTCTGGGGTGTAATTTAATTTTGGGCCCGGCGTGGTGGCGCACGCTTGTAATCCCCGCGCTTGGGAGGCGGAGACAGGAGGATCGCGCAGGTACCAAGTCAGCCTCTCTGGCTTGGCCCTGTTTCCAAATCAAAATATAAAAAATAGGTGCCTGGGAGTGTAGCCCGAAGGTAGAAGGGTTTCCAGGAACCCCAGTACCACCAAATAAATAAATAAATAAATAAATAAATAAATAAATAAATAAATAAAAAAAATAGGGCTGGGGTTGTAGCTCGGAGGTCAAATGCCCCAGGGTTTCAGTCCCAGACCCGAAAAAAAAAAAAAAAAAAAAAGAAACAGCCAAGCTTGGTTGTACATGCTCATAATCCCAGTTCTTGGGAGGCTGAGACAGAAGGATCATGGGTTCGAGGCCAGTCACAGACTTTTAGTGAGGCCCTCCACAACTCAGTGAGATCCTGTTTCAAAATAAAGAATAAAAAATAGGGCAGGGTGTGTAGCTCACAGGTAGAATTCTCCTGAGTTTTATACCCAGGCCTACAAAATAAAATAAAATGAAATGAAATGAAATAAAAATAAAAATATCTATCCCTTGCCTGCCTGTCATTTCACGGACAGAATAGAAAATGCAAAACCAGACAGCTGTATGGGAGTTTTTTTTTTTTTTTTTTAAATAAGTTGATAGACAAATGGTACCAGGTTCACTGTTCTCGCCAGGGGAGAGTTTAGCTTCCAGAAGGCGCTCTGCAGAGGAGCAGGCCAGGTGGTGTGGAGGGTCCAGAGGCTGCCCAGGCTGCATGGCCGCTGCTCTGCGGCTCACCCGGCCCAATTTTGTTTGGTGCCCTTGGGAAACCAGCTGGTTGTTTTTTTTGTTTGTTTGTTTTTTGTTTTCCCCTGTGACACTGGGGATGGAACCCAAAGGCATTTTGTCTCTGAGCTACACCTCCAGCCTGATTTTTTTTATTTTTTTGCAGGTCTGGGGCTGGAACCCAGGGGCTTTCGACCTCCGAGCTACACCCCCTGCCCTATTTTTTATTCTTTATTTTGAAACCGGGTCTCACTGAGTTTCAGAGGCCCTCACTAAGTAGCTGAGGCTGGCTTTGAATCTGTGCTCCTCCTGTCTCAGCCTCCCAAGTACTTACAAGCCTGCACCACCACGCCCGGCTTGCTTTTATTTTGAAAGAGTCTCACTAAATTGCAGAGGGCCTCAATAATTTGCTGAGGGTGGCTGCGAATCTGCAATTCTCCTGTCTCTGTCTCTGAAGTACTGGAATTACAACTGTACCCCACCACATCTGGCTGTATTTTTAATTTTTTTTTTTTTTTTGCGGGTCTGGGGATGGAACCCAGGGACATTTGACCTCCGAGCTACACCCCCTGCCCTATTTTTTATTCATTATTTTGAAACCGGGTCTCACTGAGTTGCAGAGGGTCTCACTAAGTAGCTGAGGCTGTCCGCGAACCGCGATCCTCCAGGTCTCAGCCTCCCGAATGCTGGGATTACAAGCGTGCGCCACCACGCCCGGCTCTGTATTTTTAATTTTTAATATTTATTTATTTATCTATTGCAGTACTGAGGATGGAACCCAGGGGCATTCCACCTCTAAGCTACAGCCCCAGTCCTATTTTTTATTCTTTATTTTGAAACTGAATCTCACTAAATTGTAGAGAGTTTAGGTAGTTGAGGCTGGCCATGAACCTGCGATCCTCCTGTCTCAGCTTCCAAAGTACTGGGCTTACAGTGTGTGCCATCACACCTGGCTTAATATTTATTTATTTATTTTGCAGAAATGGAGATTGAACCCAAGGGCATTCTACCTCCAAGCTCCACCAGCCCTATTTTTTATTCCTTATTTTGAGACAGGGTCTCACTAAGCTGCAGAGGGCCTCGCTAAGTAGCTGAGGCTGCATGCGCTACCGTGCCTTGCTTAAATTTTGCTTTGAAACAGGGTCTCCTTAGATTGACGAGTCTCACTACTTGCTGAGGCTGTCCTCAAACCTGGGATCCTCCTGTCTCAGCCTCCCGTGTACTGGGCTTACAGGTAGATGGCGTGATGCCTGGACTTGCTTTTGTTCTTATTTCTTTTGGCGTTGAGTACCAGGCAAAGCCCACTAGCACTGAGACATCTGGGTAGAAGGGCTATGGTTTCCCTGACAAAGTAGTGGTACACGTGAGTGGCACTAGCATGTGTGAGTTTGAACTAAAATCTTGGTGCTGGTGCCAGAAGAGATGCTGGAGCAGGGGAAGGAAGGTAAAATTCAACTGACTATTTATTTTTACTTTTTGGCATAGGGGATCGAACCCAGGAGGATTCTACCTCCGAACCACACCCCAGTTCTATTTTTTTTTTACTTTGACACAGGGTCTCCCTGAATTGCTGAGGCTGGCCTCAAACCTGGGATCCTCCCAAGTACTGGGATTATAGACGCGCACCACTGAGCTCAGCTTTGCAGCCACTTCTTAGGGTCTCTGGCCACCCTGGGCATGTATTCTGGTCACCATTCAGCAATTATGCTAAGTGTGTGCGCGCATGTGTGTTCTGGTATCCGTAATGCTGAAAACAGAGTTTGGGGAAATTGAAATTGCGAAGGAAGAAAGCACCAACTAGGGTTATTAACAACGGCTTTAACCAAGCAGCCGGCACCCTGGAGGAGTCAGCCGGCTGTGGGGGAAGGGACCGAGGAGCCACTCATCCAAGAGTCACGCAATGTCCCAATTGGCTGGCTGAGTCACGTGGTGGAGCGGAAGAGCCGATGTTTCATAGGCAGCCCGATTCTCTCGCGACATCTGGAGTCTCGCGATGCTTAGAGTCTGCCTCGCGATGCCTGGGATCTCGCGCACCTGCATTCTCGCGATATCTCTGCTTTAGCTTCCAGGGTTCTGCTCCTGTGCCCGCCACGGGGCCTTGTGGGGGGAGGGGGTACCCGACCTATTAGTACCCAAAGAGCAAACAGCAGGTGTGAGTGCTGGAGACCAGACAGAGCGATGCTGGTTCAGAGAACAGAGGGTACAGTATGGCTGGAGTTTGGGATAAGGCCCTACAGTGAGAGTGGAGAGGGGCGGAGGACTATGCAGGGAAGCAGGCTCCCAACCACAGAGGGTTCTGTGACCCTGTTAAAAAAGGTACACGAGCCAGGCATGGTGGTGCAAGCCTGTAGTCCCAGTACTTGGGTACCCGAGACAGGAGGATCGCAGGTTCAGGACTAGCCTCGGCAACTTAGAGGGACTCTCAGCAACCTAGGGAGACCCTGCTTTAAAACCAAAAATAAAAACTTAGTGGCTGGTGGTATGGCTCAGAGGTCGAATGCCCTGGGTTTAATTCTCAGTACTACACAAAAAAGTAAACAAGTGAATAAGTACATAAAAGATGGTAGACAGGAGGGGATATGAGTATCAGATTAAAAGTGTTAGATCGCTCTCCTTGTGGTATGGGATGGATTACCAGAGAATCAGATGGGAAACCGGAGCCTCCGTGGAGGGTTTCAGCAGTTACAGACAGCGGGGTGGACGGCCTGACCCAGCAGAGGCTAAACTCTGAAGAGCGGATTTTGTCACACAAGACAGACAACTCAAAATCGCCCTTCAGACAACTCTGTAATTCAAGACACAGCTTGCAAACTGGTGTGACTGGTCTTGTGTCTTTTTTGTTGTTGTTTGTTTTTGGTGCTGGAGATTGAACCCAGGGGGATTCTACCTCTGAGCTATATACCCCAGCCCTTTTTACTTCCATTTTGAAATATGGTCTTACCACATTGCTGAGGCTGGCAGTGAATCTGTGACCCCCTGTCTCAGCCTCCCAAGTACAGGGCCGGAGGCCTGAGCCATGGTGTCCTATTTGGTTGTATGTCGTTTTCTTTGTTTGGTACTGGAGATGGAACCAATGGGTGTTCTCCTTTGGAGCTATACCCCCAGCCCTATTTTATTTTATGTATTTTATTTTATTTTTTTGCGGTACTTGGGATGGAACCCAGGGGCAATCTATGTCCAAGCTACCCCCCGGCTCGCTCTTCCTTCCTTCCTTTCTTTCTTTCTTTCTTTCTTTCTTTCTTTCTTTCTTTCTTTCTTTCTTTCTTTCTTTTTTGGTGGTACTGGGTTTCTGGAAGCCCTTCTACCTCCGGGCTACACTCCCAGACCTATTTTATATTTTTTTATTTGGAAACAGGGTCTCTTACGCCAGAGCGGCTGGCTTTGAACCTATGCGATCTGAACCTACGTGATTCTCCTGTCTCTGCCTCCCAAGCGCGGGGATTACAAGCGTGCGCCACCACGCCTGGCTATTCTTTATTTTGAAACAGGGTCTCACTAAGTTGCAGAGAGTCTAAGGCTGGCTGTGAACCTGCGATCCTCCTGTCTTAGTCTTCCAAGTGCTGGGATTACAAGCATGCACCACCCTGTCTGGCCCTATTTCATTTTATTGGTACTGGGGATGGAACCCAGGGGCATTCTACCTCTGAGCTACACCCCCAGCCCTGTTTATTTTATTTTTATTTTGAAACAGGGTCTCACTGAGTTGCAAGGGACCTCACTAAGTAGCTGAGGGTGGTCATGAACCACGATCCTCCTGTCTCAGTCTCCCAAGAGCTGGGATTATAAGTGCCCAGCTAAATCTTTTTTATTTTGAAACAGACTCTCAAGCCAGGTGTGGTGGCGCATGCTTGTAATCCCACCATTTGAGAGACTGAAACAGGAAGATCGCAGTTCATGGACAGCCTCAGCTACTTAGTGAGGCCCTTTGCAACTCAGTGGGACCCTGTTTCAAAATAAAGACCAAAAAACAGGGCTGAGGATATAGGTTGGACTGCCCTGGGTTCCTTCCCCAGTACCGCAAAAAAAAAAAAAAAAAAAAAAAAGAAAAAAAAAGAAAGAAAAAAAAACAAAAAAACCCCGGGTCTCACTGAGTTGCAAAGGGCCTCACTGAATAGCTGAGGCTGGCCTCAAACCTGCCATCTTTCTTTCTGAGGATTGGAGCCTAAGCCGCAGGGTGAGCAGTGTATACCTGAGGTGGGGCAGCAGCTGTTCACGCAGACATGATCTGTGGGCGGCCCTGGGAGGGAGGGATTGACGCTGGCCATCTACTTCTTCACTAATTAAAGGTCTTGCTGGGAGGAGGCTGTCACCCGTGACCATGACCACACTCCCCTGCAGTAGAAATACGTTTTTGCCCGTCCACAGCTGCCACCCTGTTGCATCCAAAGTTGACCTGTCTTCAGAGTTGTTTATCTGCCCCCCACCCCCACCGAGTGAGGAATAGAAAGAATTTGCAAAAGACACAAACTAGGAAGTGGTGCTGGGGAGGGAGGGAGAGGCGCCTGTTCTTTCAGGCCACCCTCCCCCACTCCCCGTTCCTTCCTCTTTTTATTGAAGCGCACGTGGTCCTTTCTGCTGATGTTGGAAGAATTTGTTTTAGACGCACCGCTCATCGGGTGTGTAATCTTGGCTGACATCTCCAGCTCCGGTTCCCCCAGCAGGAAAATGGGAAGAATTCCCCACTGGCTCGGTGTGGGGAAGACCTAATGAGCCAGCGGTGTGAAAGGGCCTACACTTCACTTTAGTTTTGTCTAAGGCCTTGAGTTTATAAGGCTCTGCGTTACCTAACCCAAGATAAATGTATCAGCGTGTTCTATTTTCCCCTGGAATGGGACTGCCCGTGTAAGCCTCCCACACCCTGTGTGCTTTATTAAAATGACTCTGGAAAGTTCTCTACCTTCAGGGAATTCTTGCCAGATTTCCTTATATTTGTACAGCACTTTTTGGTTGGCAAAGAAAACTTAGCAACAATTAATTATCTAACTTGAACTTGGAAACAAACCTTCTGTGATAAGGCGGGTTTTGATCCCGTGTAACAGGTAATGGAACCGAAGCTCAAAGAGATTGGTATAAAGAAACTGAGGTGCAAAGGAGACACAGTCAGCAAACCAGGTGGTGGCAGAGCCCTGTAATCCTAGTACTTGGGAGGCCAAGACAGGAGGGTCACAGGTTTGAGGACAGCTTCAGCAAGTAGTGAAACTCTCAGCAATCTAGCGAGACCATTTCAGAATAAAAATAAAACAGGAAGCAGGCGTGGTGGCGCACGCTTGTAATCCCAGCGCTTGGGAGGCCGAGACAGGAGGATCACGCAGGTTCGCAGCCAGCCTCAGCTACTTAGTGAGGCTCTCAGCAACTTAGTGAGACCCTGTTTCCAAATAAAGTATAAAATAGGTCTGGGAGTGTAGCTTGGAGGTAGAAAGCATTTTATATGCTCAAAATAAAGCCCCTGGGTTCCATCCCCAGTAAATACACACACACACACACACACACACACACACACACACACACACACATAAATAAAATAAAATAAAATTAAATTAAATTAAAATAGGGTTGGGAGTGTAGCTCAGAGGTAGAATGCCTCTGGGTTCAATCCCCCATACCATACACACACAAAAAGTTGGAAGTTTAGCAGAGCATGGTGGCACAGGCTTGTAATCCCAGCATTTGGGAGGCTGAGACAGGATTGTGCAGGTTCAAAGCCAGCCTCAGCTACTTAGTGAGGCCCTTTGCAACTTAGTGAGACCCTGTTTCAAAATAAAGAAATAAAATAAATAGGGCTGGGGGTGTTGCTCGAAGGTAGAATGCCCCTGGGTTCTATCCCCAGTGCAGAAAAAAAAAAAAAAGGTTGAAAGTTTTAAAGTCAAACTATTGTAATTTGGGGACTGTCTGTACTTCAAGACTGGTAAGGTAAGAGGTAGCTTTCCTGATATCAATATGTCTGGGCTTAAACTTCTTGAGTCTGGTTTTCAGGAGAGGAAATAGATTTTTTGGTGTGTGTGTGGTCCTGGGGGTGGAAACCAGGGGCCTTTCTACCTCCGGGCTATACTCCCAGACCTATTTTATACTTTATTTGTAAGCAAGGTCTCACTAGGTTGCTGAGGCTGGCTTTGAACTTGTGCAATCCTCCTGTCTCAGCCTCCCAAGCACTGGGATTACAAACGTGCACCATACACCCGGCTAGGAAATAGATTTAAAACTGACATTTATCCAGGGTTAAACAACTAGTAAATAGGAGAGCCAAAATGGGATTCCAACCTTTGGGTCAGCAGCTTCAACAACTTTTTATCCAAGTTTTTGATTATAGGTCTCACTAAATTGCGAAGGGCCTCACTAAGTAGCCGAGGCCGGCTGCGAACCTGTGATCTTCCTGTGTCAGACGCCCAGGTGCTGAGATTACAAGTGTGTACCAGCATGTCCATTTTAGTAATTTTTTTTTCAGTACTGAGGATGGAACCCAGGGGTCATTCTACTTTCGAGCTACACACCTAGCCCTATTTATTATTTTATTTTATTCTTTATTTTGAAACAGGGTCTCACTGAGTTGCAGAGGGCCTCGCTAAGTAGCTGAGGCTATCCGGGAACCGCGATCCTCCGGTCTCCGCCTCCCGAATGCTGGGATGATGAGCGTGCGCCGCCGTGCCCGGCTCAGCAAATGTGTTTTGATGACATCATTATGACAACTTTTACTGCAAAGTCAATAACCACAATCAAGTTTTGTAAAAAATGAAGGAAACACCAGGCGTCGTGGCGCACGCTCGTAATCCCAGTACTTGGGAGGCTGAGACAGGAGGAGCGCGGTTCTCCGCCAGCCTCTGCTGCATAGTGAGGCCCTCTGCAACTCAGTGAGAGACTGTTTCAGAATAAAGAATAAACCCGGCGTGGTGGCGCACGCTTGTAATCCCAGCATTTGGGAAGCTGAGCCTGGAGGATCTAGGTTCACAGACAGCCTCAGCTATTTAGGCTCTCCGCAACTCAGTGAGACCCTATTTAAAAAAATATATAAAGACTAAAAAATAGGGCTGGGGGTGTAACTCAGAGGTACACACACACGCACACACACACACACACACACACACACACACACACACACTCTAATACCTTACACCAGTGGGAAGCATTAGAATTCGGCATTTCAATAAGTAATGGACATTTCTTGGCATGGTTGTTTGTAGGAAGTCTCAGGCCCTAGTCTGAGGTCTACCCTCAGAGAATGTCAGGCTGGTTACAGTATCAGGTACAGATGTCCCTGGTCAGCACTGTTTTGGTTTTTTCCTTACTAACAGAAATGTTTACTAAAACTTATTTTTCTTCTGAGCTACACACCCTGCCCTATTTTTTACTGGGGTTCCTGGAAGCCCTTTCTACCTCCGGGCTACACTCCCAGACCTATTTTTTATATTTTTTAATTTGGAAATAGGGTCTCTGTTTCTAGCTTCCAACCTGAGTGATTCTCCTGTCTCTGCCTCCCAAGGGCGAGGATTACAAGCGTGCGCCACCACGCCGGGCTTATTCTTTATTTTATTTGTTTGTTTGTTTATTTATTTATTTATTTATTTATTTATTTATTTATTTATTTGCGGGTCTGGGGATGAAAGCCAGGGGCATTTGACCTCTGAGCTACACCCCTGCCCTATTTTTTTATTCTTTTTATTTTGAAACCGGGTCTCACTGAGTTGCAAAGGGCCTCACTAAGTAGCTGAGGCTGTCCGCGAACCGCGATCCTCCAGGTCTCAGCCTCCCGAATGCTGGGATTACAAATATGTGCCACCATACCCAGCTTATTCTTTATTTTGAAACAGGGTCTCACTGAGTTGCAGAGGGCCTTACTAAGTAGCTGAGGCTGGCCGTGAACCTGCAATCCTCCGGTCTCAGCCTCTCAAATGCTAGAATTATAAGCGTGCGCCATCATGCCTAGCTTTTCTTTTCTTTTCTCTTCTTTTTTTGGTGCTAGGGATTGAACTCAGGGCATTCTACCTCTGAGATACACTCCAGCCTGATTTTTATTTTTATTTTGAAACAGTCTCCTTAGGTTGATGAGAGTTCACTACTTGCTGAGGATGACCTGGAGCATGTGATTTCCTTGTCTCAGCCTCCCAAATATTGAGATTACAGGTATGTACCACCACGCCTGGCTTATTAGAAGTTATTTCAATCTCATATAAAAAAGGATTTGAAAACCGAGAATGGTGATGAATGCTAGTAATCCCAGTACTTGGGAGGCTGAGACAGGATTCCAGCCTCAGAAATTTAATTAATTAATTTATTTATTTATTTATTGTGGTACCATGGATGGAACGCAGTGGCATGCTACCTCTGAGCTATACCCTCAGCCCTATTTTTATTCTTTTTTTTTTTTGTGGGTCTGGGGATGGAACACAGGGGCATTCGACCTCCAAGCTATACCCCCTGCCCTATTTTATTTTTTCTTTATTTTGAAACCTGGTCTCACTGAGTTGCAGAAGGCCTCACTAAGTAGCTGAGGCTGTCCGTGAACCGCGATCCTGCAGGTCTCAGCCTCCCGAATGCTGGGATTACAAGCCTGCGCCACCACGCCCAGGTTATTCTTTATTTTGAAACAGTCTCCCTGGTTGCAAAGGGCCTCACTAAGTAGCTGACGCTGTCTTCGAACCACGATCCTCCTGTCTTAGCCTCCTGAATGCTGGGATTACAAGTGTGCGACACCACACGCGGCTCAGCCTCAGCAATTTAACGAGGCTCTCTGCAATTTATAAAGACCCTGTTTCAAAACAACAAATAAAACAGAGTTGCGGGTGTAGCTCAGAGGTAGAGCCCCTGGGCTCATTTTCTGGTTCACCACACACACGGAGAAGTGAAGGAATGGGTCAAAGACAGAAAGGTTAAACAGGATAGCTGGGTGCGGAGGCACATGCCTGCAATCCCTATATTTGGGAGGCTGAAACAAGAGGATCTCAGGTTCCAGGCCAGCCTCAGCCACCTCGTGAGACCCTCTACAACTTAGCAAGACTGTTTCATTTCCTTTTTCTGTATGTGTGGTACCAGGGATGGAACCCAGGGGTATTCTACCTCCGAGTTATACCACCAGCCCTAATTTTTATTCTTTATTTTGAAATAGGGTCTCACTAAGTTATGGAGGACTAATGAACTGAGGCTGGCCACGAACATGCAATCTTCCTGTCTCAGCCTCCCAGGTACTGGGATTACAAGCCATGTGCCACCCCTACCTGGCTGTAAGACCCTGTTTCAAAATAAAAAAATATATATATACAGGACAATAGATAGAATTCCTCTGCATTCAGTTGTAATCACACACACACACACACACACACACACACACAATTAAGCAGTATCTTTATAACACTACATTTAATTTTTTGTGTGTGGTGCTAGAGATGGTCCCAGGGGCATTCTACCTTCAAGCTATATCCCCAGCCCTATTTTTTTTAATTATTATTTTTAAAATTTATTTATTTATTTATTTGGTGGTACTGGGGTTCCTGAAAGCCCTTCTACCTCCGGGCTACACTCCCAGACATATAAAACATTATATATATGCTTTTTATTTGGAAACAAGGTCTCTTTAAGCCAGCACGGCTGGCTTCAAACCTGCGATACTCCTGTCTCTGCCTCCCAAGCGCAGGGTTTACAAGTGTGCGCCACCACACCTGGCCCAGCCCTATTTTTTATCCTTTATCTTGAAACAGGGTCTCACTAAGTTGTGGAGGGCCTCACAAAGTAGCTGAGGCTGGCTGCAAAGCTGAGATTCTCCCATCTCAGCCTCCCAGGTACTGTGAATTTATTTTTTTAAAGAGTAAAACTCTTGTGCCGGTGTGGTGGCGCACGCGTGTAATACCAGCATTGGGGAGGCTGAGACCAGAGGATCACCGTTTGCGGACAGCCTCAGCTACTTAGTGAGGCCCTCCGCAACTCAGTGAGACCCTGTTTCAAAATAAAGAATAAAAAAATAGGGCAGGGGGTATAGCTTGGAGGTCGAAAGCCCCTGGGTTCCATCCCCAGACCTGAAAAAAAGAAAAAGAGTAGCCGGGCGTGGTGGCGCACGCTTGTAATCCCCGCGCTTGGGAGGCGGAAACAGGAAGATCTTGCAGGTTCGAAGCCAGCTGGGCTGCCTTAGGAGACCCTGTTTCCAAATAAAAATATAAAATAGGTCTGGGAGTGTAGCCCGGAGGTAGAAGGGCTTCCAGGAACCCCAGTACCACCAAAAAAAAAAAAAAAAAAAAAAATAATAATAATAATAATAAAATAAAAAGTAAAACTCTTTTGTATAGTAAGAAATTAATTTTACCCAAACAGAAGTCCACCCTTGGCCTTAGCTCCTGGGAGATGATCTCTTGGCCCTTGGAATGTCCTGCCTGATACTAATGCCTTTGTTTCCTGGGAAGTCTGGTCACCAGTTGGTTGAAGAGTGTGACTTACAATGGGGGCTTTCAAACAAGTCCTATCGGTTCTGAGGGAGGGCAGGCTAAAGGTCAGCCATGTAGGCAGTGTGTGATCCAGTCCCAGTAAAAACTCTGGACACTGCCAGGCATGGTGGCCCACGCTTGTAATCCCAGTGCTTGGGAGGCTGAGACAGGAGGATTGTGGTTTGTGGCCAGCCTCAGCTACTTAGTGAGGCCCTCTGCAATTTAGTGAGACCTTGTTTCAAAATAAAGAATAATAAGCCGGGCATGGTGGTGCACACTTGTCACACAGTACTTGGGAGGCTGAGACTGTAGAATCGCAGGTTCACAGCCAGTCTCAGCTATTTAGTGAGGCCCTCTGCAACTTAGTGAGACCCTGTTTCAAAATAAAGAATGAAAAATAGGGCAGAGGGTGTAGCTCAGAGGTAGAATGCCCCTGGGTTCCATCCTCAATATAAAAAAAAAAAAAAGAATAAAAAATAGGGCTGGGGGTGTAGCTTGAAGGTAGAAAGCCCCTGGATTCCATGCCAAGTACCGAAAACAAAACAAAACTTTGGACATCAAAGTCTTGGGTAAGCACTCCTGGTTGGCAGTAGTCTTTTTTTTTTTTTCTCCATACTGAGAATGGAACCCAGGGCCACTCTACCTCTGAGCTACACCCCCTGATCTATTATTTATTCTTTATTTTGAAACTGGGTCTCACTAAGTTGCAGAAGGCCTCACTAAGTAGCGGAGGCTGTCCGCAAACTGCGATCCTCTGATCTCAGCCTCCCGAATGCTGGGATTACAAGCGTGCGCCCCTGCCCAGCTTGGCAGTAATCTTGAGCCCTGTCACACATGATAGCCAGAAGACCCTGTTTCAAAAATTAAAAATAAAAAACCGGGCTGGGGGTACAGCTTGGAGGTAGAATGCCCTGGATTCAATCCTCAGTACCACAAGAAAAAAAGGGCTGGGGGTTATTTATTTATTTATTGTGGTACTGGGGGTGGAACCCAGAGGCTCTTCTACCTCTGGGCTATACTACCAGACCTATTTTATATTTAATTTGGAAACAGGGTCTCACTAAGTTGCTGATGGCCTCATTAAGTAGCTGAGGCTGGCTTCAAACCTGTGGGATCCTCCTGTCTCAGCCTCCCAAGTGCTGGGATTACAAGCGTGTGCCACCACACCCGGCTGGGGCTGGGGGTTATGAAGCTGTAGCTCAGAGGTAAAATACCCCTAGGTTCAATTTCCAGTAACAAGAACAAAACCAAAACCAAAACAACAACAACAACAACAACAATAAACACCCAATCCAAAACTAAAGAAAATCATCCCAAGAGGTAACTGTGGTCCTCTGGGGCCTCTGGCTTCGACTGCTGCCATGTGGCATCTCTTGTTGGAGGTGGGACTGGGTGCCCAATGCTTTCTTTTCTATCAATAACCTGGCTGTTGCTGGGCATGGTGCTGCACACCTGTAAATCCAGTACTTGGGAGGCTGAGACAGGAGGATCGCACAGGTTCAAAGCCTCAGCTACACAGAAGGAGAAGGTACATATGTTCCCTCTAATATGCCCAAACTAGGGAATGTAGAGGATACCAGTGGTATCAGATAATGGAGGGGAAATACCAGCAAAGCTTGAATGGAAAGATAGAGGAGGAGGAAGGCTGAACTTGATTAATTAGGGTCCACATCCGAATGTGTATAAAATTATGAATATGGCATGGTTACCCTGGACAATCATTGGTGGGAGGGGGGAAGGGAAAACAGGGGCAGGTGGGGGAGAGGGCACCAAGTATAGTTTAAATGTATACCATTTATGTTCAATAAAAAAATTTTAAAAAAGCCTCAGCTACATAGTGAGGTTCTTTGCAACTTAGTGAGACCCTGTTTCAAAATAAAGGTAAAAAATAGGGCTGAGGGTGTAACTCAAAGGTAGAATGCCTCTGGGTTCCATCCCCAGTACTGCAAAATAAATAAATAAATAAATAAATAAATAAATAAATAAATAATCCTGGCTGTTATCTCCCCTCCCACCTTCATTCCTGGCCTGCACAGGAAAGTCACTTCAGAGCCTCCTGGTGCTGCCCCCTTCCCTGGCCCTACAAACTTCTTTTTTTTGGTGTGTGTATGGTACTGGGGATGGAACCCAGGGGCATTCTACCTTTGTGCTACACCCCCAGTCCTATTTTTTTATCCTTTATTTTGAAACAGAGTCTCATTGAGTTGCAAAGGGCCTCCCTAAGTAGCCGAGGCTATCCATGCACCAAGATTCTCCTATCTCAGCCTCCCAAATGCTGGGATTACAAGCATGTGCCACCACGCCTGGCTTCCTGGATCCTGTTTTTAAACAGGTCCTGCTGACTTTTGCTCTCCCCAGGCCCTGGCTTTCAGGCCGGGCTGAGGCCGCATGACCCGTCTCTCCTTGCTGGAGTGAAGCGGGCTGCGGTAATTGACCTCGAGGGTCTCAGCTGTGCTAAGCTGGGTGTTTGTCTGCGCTCGTTAGGCTTGTAATTAGTGCAGGGAATCTAGGTCAGGAGCGATGGTCTCCTGGGGCACGAGGGAAGGTGGGGAATAGCAAACGGGTTCCTCATCCTGGGGGTGGGATGAGCCGGGGACGGGGACAGTGAGGCTCCTGCGGTGCACACGTATAGACAGACACAGAGTCACGTGCAGAGAGGCGCTCAAACTGTGTGTGTGTGTGTGTGTGTGTGTGTGTGTGTGTGTGTGTGTGTGCGCGCGCGCGCACTCGTGTTCCTCCCTCTTACTCCGGTTTCCTTCCAACCTCTCCATATATGGCGCGGCCCTAGAGCGGGCTGGGGATTGGCTGCTGTTGTTGGGAGACTGGGAGTTGGCAGAGCTTGGGGAGGGCGAGGAAGGGGGGTGCAGCCCAGCTGGGGGTGCAGGACGGGCCAGGCCTGCTCCAGGCGTGCAGAGGGGAAGAGGTTTGGGACCCGGAGGTGGATTTACAGTTGGCAGCGGGGCTGGGAGAGCGGGTGGGCACGGAGGCCAGACCTGTGTCCGCGGGACCAAAGTTTAGGGCTTGGCAGCACAGGCCTGCCATGGTTAGAGAAACACGTGCTTTCTTTTTTTTTTCCCCCTCTCCTCTTACTGTTCACCCTAGACAATCTACCCTTGCACAACCCTGGAAATCGCAGGCAAATGAACTCATCTGCCTTCCAAGCCAGCATCCCAGACCTTCCTCCTAGTGGAGGAAGATCAGGACTGTGCCTTTATCAGCGCCCCCAGCCCCCTCCTCAACAGAAGTGGAGGAAGCTAGCTAGTATAACTAGCATTGAAATTGAAATAGGAATTAAGGAGCCCGGCATTTTGGTGCAGGCTTGTAATCCCCGCACTTGGGAGGCTGAGACAGGAGGATCGCACAGGTTCGAAGCCAGCCTCAGCTACTAAGTGAGGCTCTCGGCAACTTAGTGAGATCTTGTTTCTAAATAAAATATAAAATAGGGCTGGGGGTGTAGCTTTGAGGTAGAAAGCCTCTGGGTTTCACCCCCAGTACCACAAAAAGAAAAAGCTTAATTTGCTGTGTGTGTGTGTGTGTGTGTGTGTGTGTGTGTGTTAGTGTTACTGGGGATGGAACCCAGGGGCGTTCTACCTCTGAACTACACCCTTCCAGCCCAATTTTATTTTTCTTTTTGAAACAAGGTTTCAGTAAGTTGCCGAGAGCCTGCCTAAATTGCTGAGGCTGGCCTCGAACCTGTGAGTCTCGTCACCCTCCCAAGCATTGGAGTTACAGTCATGCAGCACCATGTCTGACCTCAAATTTGGCTCTTCACCTGTCTTTACTCCTTAGCACATTTCAGCGCTGCCTTTGGATTTCTCCCTCTCCACAGCTGGAGTTTTCCTTTTCTAGTTCATTTGGGTAGGAAGAAAATACAGCAAGCCAGGCATGGTGGGGTGGTGTGCACCTGTGATCCCAGTACTTGGGAGGTTGAGATAGGAGGATTGCAGGTTTGAGGCCACCCCAGCAACCTAGTGAGACCCTGTCTCAAAACAAAACAATAACAAAGCTGGGCGTGGTGGCGCACACTTGTAATCCCTGTGCTTGGGAGGCTGAGACAGGAGGATCGCACAGGTTCGAGCCAGCCTCAGCTACTTAGCGAGACCCTGTGTCCAAATAAAGTATAAAATAGGTCTGGGAGTGTAGCCCAGAGGTAGAAAAGCCCCTGGGTTCAAACCCCAGCAACACACACACACACACACACACACACACACACACACACACACACACAGGGCTGGGGCTTTATCTTGGAAATACAATGTCCTTGGGTTCAATTCCCAGGAACAAGGTGGGGGAGGATATAGAAATACCTTAAAAAATGCCCATTGACATCTGTGTACTAAGAAAGTTGCCCCACGCGGCCACAAAGCCCCTCCCCTTTTTTGTGGTCCGAATTCAGAGGCATTCTACCTTTGATCTACACATCCCCAGCACATCTTACTTCTTTTTTTGTGTGTAGGTCTGGGGATGGAACCCAGGGGCATTCGACCTCCGAGCTACACCCCCTGCCCTATTTTTAAAAATGTATTCTTTAAGCACCAGGTGTGGTGGCGTACGCTTGTAATCCCTGCGCTTGGGAGGCGGAGACAGGAGGATAGCGCTGGTTCAAAGCCAGCCGCGCTGGCTTAAGAGACCCTGTTTCCAAATGAAAAAAAATATAAAAAATAGGTGTGGGAGTGTAGCCCAGAGGTAGAAGGGCTTCCAGGAACCCCAGTACCACACACACACACACACACAAAAAAAAATTATTCTTTATTTTGAAACAGGGTCTCACTAAGTTACAGAGGGCCTCATTAAGTAGCTGAGGCTGTCTGCGAACTGCGATCCTCTGGTCTCAGCCAATTTTACTTCTTATTTGGAAACAAGGTCTTACTAGGTTGCACTGAGTCTCACTACTTGCTGAAGCTGTCCTTGAACCTGCGGTCCTCCTGTCTCAGCCTCCCAAGTACTGGGATTACAGGTTTACAGGCATGCACCACCATGCCTGGCTTTTGTGTGTGTGTGTGTGTGTGTGTGTGTGTGTGTGTGTGTGTGGTGCTAGGGATTGAATCCAGGGGCATTCTACCTCAGAGATACACCACCCCCAGCCCAATATTTATTTATTTTATTTATTTATTTATTTATTTATTTATTTATTATTTTTGGCGGCCCTGGGGACTGAATCCAGAGGCTTTCTACCTCTGAGCTACACCCCCTGCCCCTATTTTTTTAGTCTTTATTTTGAAACAGGGTCTCACTAAGTTGCAGAGGGCCTCACTAAGTAGTTGAGGCTGGCCACGAACTGTGATCCTCTGGTCTCAGCTTCCCAAATGATGGGATTATAGGTGTGTGCCACCCCGCCTGGCTATTTTTGGGGGGGGGTTCTGGGGATGGAACCCAGGGTCATTCAACCTCCAAGCTATACCCCTTGCCCTAGAGGCTTTCTTTCTACCTTTGGGCTGTTCTCCCAGACCTATTTTATATTTTTTTGTTTGGTAACAGGGTCTCACTAAGTTGCTGAGAGCCTCACTAAGTAGCTGAGGCTGGCTTCGAACCTGAGCGATCCTCCTGTCTCAGCCTCCCAAGCGCAAGGATTACAAGTGTGTGCCACCACGTCCGACTATTTTTTATTTTTGAAACAGGGTCTCACTAAGTTGCAGAGGGCTTCACTAAATAGCTGAGGCTGTCCGCAAACCATATTCCTCCAGTCTCAGACTTCTGAATGCTGGGTTTTATTTACTTACTTACTTACTTATTTATTTACTTATTTATTTATTGGTGGGTCTGGGGATGGGACCCAGGGGCATTTGACCTCAGAGCTACATCCTGTGTTCTACTTTTTATTGTTTATTTTGAAACAGGGTCTCACTGCATTGCAAAGGGCCTCACTAAGTAGCTGAGGCTGGCTGTGAACCAGGATCTTCCTGTTCCAGCCTCCCAAGTACCGGGATTACAAGCGTGCGCCACCATGCCCCACTCTACAGAGCCCTTCTTCCCTCTGCTCAACCCACAGACAGCGAGTGGGAGGAAGGAAGGGGGCTCTTGCAGGGAAAGGGCTTGGGGTTAAAAAGTTGGGCTGGGGGTGTAGCTCAGAGGTAGAATGGCCCTAGGTTCAATCCTCAGTACCAAAAAATAATGAGTTCAATCCCCAATGCCAGAGAGAGAGAGGGAGGGAGGAGGATAGAGAGTGTGTGAGTCTAGGGCACTCGCTCCGGGGTCTTTAAACAGCTTCCAGTTCTTTGGCAGAGGCTGGAGCATCCAGGTCACCAGACTGTGAGATGGAAACCGCCTCGATTCGAGCTCTGACTGGGCCACTCTCTGGCTATGAAGCCCTGGGCAAGACCCGTGCTTACCAAATGCCAGTCTTTTCATCTGCAAACGGCAGAGTTGTTGAGTGGATAAAAGCTTTAGGAAAATGCCCGGCAGTCAAGAAATGGCAGCCATGGATGCTCCGACTCGTTTGACTCACTGGGCAGCGAAGGGCAGCTCTGGGGCCCCGAGCGAGCACAGGCCGAAGGAGGGCCAGCGCGGGGTCCCGCGTCCACACGCCGGCCAAGTGCTGTGTGCCGAGTACCACGAGGACAGAGTGCCAAGTACTGGGCTACAGGCAGGCGCTCCGGAGAGGAGCAACTCCACATCTTCAAGAGCTTCAGCGCTTAGCACAGGCTGGGCTTCCTCCTGGAAAACAGCTTGAGGTGCGCCCCGTGGGTGCCAGCGCCATCTCTGTTCATGTGAAATCTGCTTCAAGACTAGACGCCATGATGGGGTCATAAGGCCTAGCTGCAGCTTACTCCACCTAACGCCTCTCCCCCCGCTCTCCCTTTTCTTTTTCATCTTTCTTTCTTTCCTTTTTTTTTTTTTTTGCAGTTCTGGAATTGAATTCAGGGGCACTCTACCTCTGAGCTATGCCTCCAGCCTAAATAAAAATTATTTATTTTGGTGGAACTGGGCTTCCTGGAAACCCTTCTACCTCCGGGCTACACTCCCAGACCTATTTTTATATTTTTATTTGGAAACAGGGTCTCTTAAGCTAGTGCAGCTGGCTTCAAACCTGCGCCATCCTCCTGTCTCCGCCTCCCAAGCGCGGGGATTACAAGTGTGCGCCACCACGCCAGGCCTAATTTTTTATTTTATTTTTTTGTGGGTCTGGGAATGGAACCCAGGGGCATTCAACCTCCGAGCTACACCTTCTGCCCTATTTTATATTCTAAATTTTGAAACGGTCTCACTGAGTTGCGGAGGGCCTAAGTAGCTGAGGCTGTCTGCGAACTGCGATCCTCAGGTCTCAGCCTCCCAAGTGTTGGGATTACAAGCCTGCGCCACCACGCCCGGCTCCTATTTTAATTTTAAAACAGGATGTCACTATGTTGATTGGAGTCTCAGTACTTGCTGAGGCTGTCCTCGAAACTGCATCCTCCTGTCTCAGCCTCCCAAGTACTGGGACCACAGGCCCGGCTGGTGCCCTGGTCTCGCGGGTTTCTGATCTTTTTCTGTTTCTCCTCTCCTCCCATGCTCCTCTCCAGTGTCTCCTTCCATCTTCCGGCCCCCTGGGAGCTCCGCGATTGGCATGTTGGGACACAGATCTCATTCTTGCTTCTGTCTTTCTCCCCAGTATGTGGGAGTGACAAGAAAGGGAGAGAACAAGAATCCTGGTGAAATAAAGGTAATTCAAAGATGGAGGCTGATAAAAAAAGACAGTGTAATTTTTTTGTGTGGTACTGGGGGTGGAATGATCCTGTGATCCTCCTGTGTCAGCCTCCCAGGCGCTGGGATTACAAGCGTGCACCACCACGCCCGGCCCAAATTGTAACTTTAACTCAGACCTTCAATATTTGTGGCCATGGGTGGCTCTGCCGACCAGGCGGTTCCCTCTGCGCCACTGTGCCTTGCCAGAGAGCTGCAGGCTGGGCCTGGGGAACCTACGGGACACTGGTGTGGAAAGAGTAAGATGCTCCCACCCACAGCTGAACTTTCAGAGAGTCCTCATCTTGTTTACGTGGTTGTAGGAGTCATGTCATAGCAGAATAGTGCCGGGCGTGGTGGTGCACGCTTGTAATCCCAGAGTTTGGGAGGCTGAGACCGGAGGATCGCAGTTTGTGGACAACCTCAGCTACTTTGTGAGGCCCTTTGCAATTCAGTGAGACCTGGTTTCAAAATAAAGAATAACAAAAAAAAAAAAAAATAGGGCAGGGGGTGTAGCTCGGAGGTCGAATGCACCTGGGTTTCATCCCCAGACCCCCCCCCCAAAAAAAAAAAAAAAAAGAATTAAAGAATTGCTGGGTCTTTGTCTCTCCCATCGGATTTCCATCTCTCTCCCCATCTCCCTAACATTAGGACCGGCTCCTGGCTCGGGCCTACATATATGTGGTCATCATTCCCACCCCCCTTCCCCACGTGCAGCTCTAGGACTCAGTTCTCAGGGGTGAGAGGGGATCTGGGAAGGGAAGACGCTCTTGCTCACCAGCACCCAGGCGCGGTGGTAACACACTTGTAATGCCAATACTTGGGAACTTGGGAGGTGGAGACAGGATCGCAGGTTTGTGGCCAGCCTCAGCAATTTTTTCCCCCAGCCCTATTTTTTATTCTTTATTTTAAATCAGGGTCTCATGCCGGGTGCGGTGGCGCACACTTGTAATCCCCATGCTTGGGAGGCTGAGACAGGAGGATCACACAGGTTCGAAGCCAGTCAGCTACTTAGTGAGGCTCTCAGCATATGAGACCCTGTTTCCAAATAAAAATATAAAACAGGTCTGGGAGTATAGCCCAGAGGTAGAAGGCCTCTGGGTTCCACCCCCAGTACCATCAAAAAATAATAATAATAATAATAAATAAATAAATAAATAAAACAGGGCCTCACTAAGTAGCTGAGGCTGTCTGTGAACCATGATCTCAGCCTCCCAAATGCTGGGATTCTATGTGTGCACCACCACACCCAGATGGGTCTCAGCAATTTAGTGAGGCCGTCAGCAGAGTCTCTTAGGCCCTGTTTTCAAATAAAAAATAAAAAGGACCGTAGGAATATAGCTGGAGATAAGAATGTGCTTAGATTCAAACCCTAGCATGCACACACAAAAAGGCTCTTATTTTGGAGAGAGCTACTGGGGATTGAACCCAGGGGCGTTCTACCTTCAAGCTATACCCCACAGCCTGATTTTTTCTTTTTGGAAACAGGGTCTCCCTAGGTTGCTCAGAACCTTGCTATCTTTGAACCTGAAATCCTTCTGTCTCAGCCTCCCAAGAACTGGGATTACAAGCATGTGCCACCATACCTGGCTCCTTTCTTAAATTATTTATTTATTTTTGTGGTAGTGGGTATTAGTGCTGCAAAAAATTTTAAAACATGAAGAAAAAAATAAAATGGGTTGTGTGGACCTACCATGGCCTGGCAGTTCCAAGTCAGGCTGGCTTGGAGATGCTGAGAGCAGACTTTTTTTTTGAGGGTCTGGGGATGGAATCCAGGGGCATTTGACCTCCGAGCTACATCTCCTGCCCTATTTTTTATTCTTTAATTTGAAACAGGGTCTCACTGAGTTGCAAAGGGCCTCACTAAGTAGCTGACTTGGCTGAGAACTGCGATCCTCTGGTCTCAGCCTCCAGAATGCTAAGACTACAAGCGTGAGCCACCACGCCTGGCTGCAGATGTGTTTTTTTAAAGCTGGGCTGGCTGGGCCTGGGAGAGGTTTGAGGAAGGAGGAGGAGAGGGTACAGGAAACCCTTGCCTGGTTGAAAGAGGAACCCGGGCACTGTTTTGGTTTCCCCCTTCTTCCTACTCAGCCTGTATCACAAATGAGTTTCATGTTTAGCTCAGTTCTTCCATGGGGTCAGCTGCCCCCACTTCCATGTGGGTTCCCTGGTCAAGTGACCAGGCCAGTCCAATCCATTCAGTCTTGTCTTTAGTTTTTTTTTTCTCTCACTGAGTTGCAGAGGGCCTCACTAAGTAGCTGAGGCTGTCCTTGAACCTTGATCCTCCTGTCTCCGGAATGCTGGGATTACAAGCGTGGGCCACCACGCCCGGCTCTGGTCTTGTCTTTGAATCCTCTCTAGGAAGGGCATGGGGTGTAGAGAAGGCGCCTCACAAAGAAAGCCCAGGCAGCTCAATCTCCTTTTTTGTGTGCTAGTGGGGTTGAACCTAGAGACATTCTAACTCCAAGCTACAACCCTAGCCCTTTTTAGTGTTTGTTTTAAAACAGTATAGCCTGGCGTGGTGGCGCACTGTTTTAATCCCCGCGCTTGGGAGGCGGAGACAGGAGGATCGCGCAGGTTCGAAGCCAGCCTCCCTGGCTTAAGAGACCCTGTTTCCAAATAAAAATATAAAATAGGTCTGGGAGGGTATCCCAGAGGTAGAAAGGCTTCCAGGAACCCCAATACCACAAAATAAATAAATAAATAAATAATAAATAAATAAATAACAGGGTTTTGCTAGGTTGCTGAGTCTCAAACCTGTGATCTTTCTGTCTCAGCCTCTCAAGAACTGGGATTGCAGGCATATTCCATATACCTGGCTTGATCACTTTTTTAAAATAATTTATTTTTTGCGGGTCTGGAGATGGAACCCAGGTGCCTCTGACCTCTGAGCTACACCCCCTGCCTTACTTTTTAAAAAATTCTTTATTTTGAAACAGGGTCTCACTGAGTTGCAGAGGGCCTCACTAAGTAGGTGAGGCTGTCCATGAACCGTGACCCTCTGGTCTCAGCCTCCTGAATGCGGGGATTACAAATATGTGCCACCACGCCTGGCTCTCTATCACTTTTTAAAAAATATTTATTTTTGTGGTACTGGGGATGGAACCCAGGGGCATTCTACCTCTGAGCGACACCTCCAGCTCTAATATATATATATATGTATATATATATATATATATTTTTTTTGGGGGGGTCTGGGAATGGAGCCCAGGGGCATTCTACCTCCAAGCTACACCCCCCAGCCCAATTTATTGTCTTTATTTTGAAACAGGGTCTCACTGAGTTGTGGAGGGCCTCAATAAGTAGCTGAAGCTGGCTGCGAATCTGTGATCCTCCTGTCTCAGCCTCCCAAAGCTGGAATGACAAGCGCCGCCACGCCTGGCTAAGCGATCTTTGTTTTCCTGGAGCTAGGGATGAAGCCCAGGGCCTCACGTGTGCAGTACGCAAGCGCCCATGCTGACCTATATGCCCAGCCCAGACCTCTGGTACAGCTCGGAGCCAGTGTCAGGCTGGGGAGATTTTAATTCCACACCTCTTCCTTGGGGTTGGGGTAAATTTCCCTTCTCTGATGGCTTGGAAAGGTGGCACTGTCCTCCACATTCCTGGAACTAAAGTTGGACAGCTGAAATTTCACCTGCAGATTGAAAACCTGGAACAGGCCATACAAGGAAACCCCCTCTTCCCCAGCCCCTCTAAACCTAGAAGCCAGTGCCATCTACTTGCCCCTTGAGCAGATGGACGGACTGCGGCGCCCCCTCGCTCTTTGTCCCAAGAAAGCGCCTTAGTATTGCTGTGGGGGCATACTCCTTCTCGTGTGTGGGTTAACTAGGAAAAGCAGTCGGGGAAAGCTGGGCGACAGGGGTCAGGCATCAGCAAGAGCAATGCGTTTGATTGTGGTTTTGTTTTCTTTTTTTGATTGAGGTAAAAAAAAAAAAAAAAAAAAAGCTGATCCTGCAACCCTTGGAGACCAGAGTGTCCATGGCCCGCACAGGTTCCGGCCTGGGCTACTTCACATTAGGCTCTTCCGGTACTGGCTGTGTGGCGTGGTCTGTTTGGGGTGCGAGTCGGGGGGCTGCAGGTCCATCTGTCTGTACAGGTCCCTCAGCTCCCTGACCTCCTGCAGCACCCTCTTGGCCTGGCTCCAGTTCGAGGACGCCTCGCCCAGCAGCCTTTCTGTCTCCAGCAGCAGCTGCTCTGACTCGGACTCTGGCGGGGACCGTGGCGGGTCCTTGGCCTTTCGCTTGCAGTCCCCCAGTCCCTGGACCTCTGCCAGCAGCTCCTGAGTCTTCTCCAGTTTCCTGGCCACCAGGTCCTGGATCCGGGACAGCTGCCCGGGGTGGGCTGGGCTGGGGACTGGGGGCTCCTGGGCTTGCGGCTGGAGGGTGCGCGCTGGGGCTGTGTCCCGCTGAGACAGGATCTCTTCCAGGGAGGCACAGCGGCCTTTCTCGGCGGGGGTCAACTTCTTGGGCGCCTGGGGGGTGTAGGTGGCCCCCTTGTCTGGCTTTTGCCAAGGTCGAGAAAGGCCGCTGCTCGTGCGGTCTGCGGAGGGCTGGATCCGGTCCGAGTCTGCTCTGCGCCGCCAGCCCGCCAGCTGGGCCACCGACTTGTCCAGGTCCACGCGAAAGCTCTCGGCACAGGAGGCTGGCTCCTCAGGGGAAGGGTCCTCCTCCTGGATCAGGTCCAAGGTCAGCATCCCATCCGAGGTAGAGGTCGAAGCCTGCGGAGAGAGCGGGGAAACGGTCATCCACAGGATTCCAGGAAGGGCAGCCTGGAGTGAGGCAGGGTGTTGCTCAGGGGAGAGCACCCCTGGCTTTGATCCCCAGTAAAACACACACACACACACACACACACACACACACACACACACACACACGATGCATATTGCGGCCATTTTCCTCCTCAGTGTGGCTTCTCTGAATGAGACCTCTCTACTTTTTTTTTCTCTCGTGGTACTGGGGATTGAACCCAGGGGATTCTGCCTCTGAGGTACGCCACCAACCATATTTTATTTTTATTCCGAAATAGGGTCTTGCTAAGGTGCTGAGGGACTTGCTAAGTTGCTCAGGCTGGCCACGAACCTGCAATCTTCCTGTCTCAGCCTCCCAAGTGCTGGAATTATAGGCATGTGCCACCATACCCGGGTCTATTTTATTTTATTTTATTTTAATTTTTTGTGGTTAGTGGGCATGGAACCCAGGGGGACATTCTACCTCCGAGCTACACCCCCCCAGCCCTATTTTTTTATTCTTTATTTGGAAACCAGGTCTCACTGAGTTGCAAAGGGCCTAAGTAGCTGAGGCTGTCCACAAACCGCGATCCTCCTGTCTCAGCCTCCCAAGTGCTGGGATTATAAGCATGTGCCACCAAGCCCGGCTCTTACATGCGTTATTTTTTGATGGTACTGGGGTTCCTGGAAACCCTTCTACCTCCGGGCTACACTCCCAGACCTATTTTTATACTTTTTTTTTTTTTTGGAAACAGGGTCTCTTAAGCCAGCACGGTTGGCTTTGAACCTGTGCGATGCTCTTGTCTCTGCCTCCCAAGCGCGGGGATTACAAGCGTGCGCCACCACGCCCGGCTCTGACATGTGTTATTTTAACCATCACTCACAGCGACCCTTTGAGGCAGCCATGGTTATAGCCCTATTTTACAGACTTGCAGCGTCCGGGAGCCACACAGAGCCAGGTTCTGCCGGACTCCAAAGCCTCTGTTCCTTCTACTATACCCGACTGCCTCTGTCCCTAGAGACTTAAGGGCTCAGATGAAAGAAGGCACCCACAGCTTTGCATGTTACAGGGGCCAGCTGTGATCCTTTTTCCTCTGAAGGCGCGTGGCACTTAATACTGTCCCATCAGGGCAGCCAGCCACACACACAGCCTCATCCTCTCTTACGGCACTCAACGCTTCTCTGTTTCACTTTCCTGGGGGTCTGGCTCATTTTCCCCAAAAAAGACGCTAAGATTATTGAGAGCAGAGATGTTTACAGTCTTGGCACGTAGAGAATAACTATTTTCTTTTTTTTTTCTCTACTAGAGAATGAACCCAGGGGCATTCTACCTCCGAGCTACACCCCCTGCCCTATTTTTTATTCTTTATTTTGAAACAGGGTCTCCCTGAGTTGCAGAGGGCCTCACTGAGTAGCTGAGGCTGTCCACAAACCGCGATCCTCCTGTCTCAGCCTCCCGAATGCTGGGATTTCAAGCGTGCGCCACCACGCCCGGCTCCTATTTTAATTTTAAAACAGGATGGCATTATGTTGATTGGAGTTTCAGTACTTGCTGAGGCTGTCCTCGAAACTGCAATCCTCCTGTCTCAGCCTCCCAAAGGCTGGGATTACAAGCGTGCGCCACCACGCCTGGTTTGGAACGACTATTTCTAGTTTAGAGGCGTCAGCGCGGGACGTGAGGTGGAAAGATCTCCCCAGCCTTCCATTTTGGTGTCAAGATGGTCCACACAAATGTGGAACTGGCCCTTTGGCAAAGTTTACTTTCTTTCTTCTTGATACTGGGGACTGAACCTAGGGGCCTTCTACCTCTGAGCTAGACCTCCAGCCCTATTTTATTTTAAAACAGAGTCTCACTAAGTTACTGAGGGTCTCACTAAGTTGCTGAGATAGGCCTTGTACCTGCAATCCTCCTGTCTCAGTCTCCCAAGTACTGGGATTACAGGTGTGCACCACTGTGCCCTGCCCCTTTTTATTTTGCATTACAGGGTCTTGCTTCATTGCTGAGGCTGTCCTGGAACCTGCAATCCTTCCGTCTCAGCCTCCCAAGTACTGGGATTATGGGTGGGCGCCATCATATCCGGCCAAGTTAACTTTCTTATGGTCTTACATACCACGGCCATGAGGTGTCCCCGAGTTGGGGGGCGGCGAGAGTGTTGGATTTTTGCCCTGTCTCGAGTGGGGTGGGCGAGATAGCTGTCCTCCTCAACGGTGACCTGCGAGGAAACACTTGAGTCACGGGCGCTCTTCAGGACTCTGTCCCACCCTGACCCCACGGCCCGCCCATCAACTGCTTCTGCGCACGTCCCCGCGTGGAGGGGTTTATTGGGGCTTCTGAGCCCACCCAAGGCTGGCTCATGCAGCAGGAAGTGCGGACTCAGCAGGTAGGAGAAGAACGGGGCTTTCAAAAGGCACAGAAAGAAGCAAAGCTGCTAGGGGAGCAGGCAGATGCCCTTCTCCCCACCATGAGCGAGCGCCCTGACCTCATCCAAGATGCGGTTCTTGGCTCGGGTGACAGCGGAGTTGAGGGCGTTGATCCATGACTCCTTCTCTTCCGGACTCACTGCCAGGAAGATCAGGTTGGGTGCCTGTGGGGGAGAGTCCTGTTTCAGCCAGGGCGCTAGAGCCCCGTGCAGAAACAAGTTATAATCCAGGACTCAGGTCCTGGACCGCAAGTTCTGCTTCCAGAGCCGTCCACACCTCGGGGAAGCATGGCTTCCACTCCTTCACAGTGAATGGCTAGCAATGGCCGAGGACCAGCTAAGGAAATACTGCACTAGAGACCATTAGCAGAGGTTTCGTAAAGAATGGGTATTAATGCCAGGCATGGTGCTGCACGCTTGTAATCCCAGCATTTGGGAGGCTGAGACCAGAGGATCACGGTTTGCAGACAGTCTCAGCTATTTAGTGAGGCCCTCCGCAACTTAGAGACCTTGTTTCAAAATAAATAATAAAAAATAGGGCAGGAGGTATAGCTCAGAGGTCAAATGGGGTTTCATCCCCAGACCCGCCAAATAAAAAACAAACAAACAACAACAACAAAAATAACACAGGGTCTCACTAAGTTGCAGAGGGCCTAAGTAGCTGAAGCTGGCCGTGAACCTTGATCCTCCTGTCTCAGTTTTCCAAAGTACTGGGATTACAAGTGTGTGTGCTACCATGCCCGGCTGTAGAAAAAAAAATTTTTTTTTTTTAAATTTTGAAGTAGGGTTTCACTAAATTGCTGAGGACATCACTAAGTCGCTGAGGCTGGCCTCAAACCTGCTATCCTTCTGTCTCAGACTCACAAGTACCAAGATTATAGGTGTGTGCCACTACGCCCAGGCTATGGAAGAAGTTTAAATATGTGAGGAAACAGACCATGGCAGGATAGCTGCCCTGGGTTTCCTCAGACATGAGGGAGTAGATTCAGAACCTTAACCACAGCTGGGTGTGCTGGCGCACGCTTGTAATCCCTGCACTTGGGAGGCTGAGACAGGAGGATCGCGCAGGTTCGAAGCCAGCCTCAGCTACTTAGTGAGGCTCTCAGCAACTTAGTGAGACCCTGTTTCCAAATAAAGTATAAAATAGGTCTGGGAGTATAGCCCGGAGGTAGGAAGCCTCTGGGTTCCACCCCAGTACCACCAAAAAAAAAAAAAAAAAAAAAAAACCATAACCTTAACCACCTATCAGGACACAGAGACCAGTGATTTTCTTCTGAAGAAAGAGGGAGAGGGAGAGAGGGGCGCCAGATGACGAGGGTGGCCGTGCAGCAGGTCAGCGGCGGCGAGCGGAGTGGCGGCCCCCTGGCACCCACCGTGTTGCCGGGCTGCCTGGAGTGGGCGAGCGTGAACTTGCTGTGGTTTTTCTTGCTTCTGCTCTTGGATTTCCGGAGCTCCTCACACTTCTCGTAGTCGCTCAGGTCGAACACCTCCTGAACGTTTTTCTCATCTTTTACCTAAGGGAGGTTCGTGGGATGCGGTGAGGTGGCTGAAATCACTCAAGCCTCCCCCGAGACTGACGGCGGAGGGCAGCCTTGAGAATCTGACTGTTGTGGGGGGACAAGACGGGAAAGGCCACCCTCCCCGAGGCGCGCAGGCCAGGCACCGGGTGGGGCGTGGGCAGCCTCCAGGCCCCCAATCCGCAGGTGGGTGTCTCGCTTTTATTTTGGTACTGGCCACTGAGCCCAAGGGTGTTCTACCCCTGAGCTACACCCCAGCCCTATTTTATTTTTTATTTTATTAATTTACTTTTGTGGTACTGAGGGTGGATCCCAGGGGCTTTTCTACCTCCGGGCTATACTCCCAGACCTATTTTATACTTTATTATTTACTTAATTATATTTTTTTGCAGGTCTGGGGATGGAACCCAGAGGCCTCTGACCTCTGAGCTACATCCCTGCCCTATTTTTTTATTCTTTATTTTGAAACAGAGTCTCACTGAGTTGCAGAGGGCCTCACTAAGTAGCCGAGGCTGTCTGCGAACTGTGATCCTCCTGTCTCAGCCTCCCAAATGCTGGGATTACAAGCATGCACCACCACACCCAGCTTATTTGATACTTTATTTGGAACCAGGGTCTCACTAAGTCCTGAGAGCCTCACTAAGTAGCTGAGGCTGGCTTTGAACCCGTGTGATCCTCCTGTCTCAGCCTCCCAAGCGCTGGGATTACAAGCGTGTGCCACCACACCCGGCTCCTATCCTTTATTTATTTATTTATTTATTTATTTATTTATTTATTTTTATTTTCTGTGGTACTGGTGTGGAACCCAGGGGCTTTTCTACCTCTGGGCTATACTCCCAGACTTATTATTATTATTATTATTATTTTTTTTTTTTTTGCGGGTCTGGGGATGGAACCCAGGGGCATTTGACCTCCAAGCTACACCCCCTACCCTATTTTTTATTCTTTATTTTGAAGCCAGGTCTCACTGAGTTGCAGAGGGCCTCACTAAGTAGCTGAGGCTGTCTGTGAACCGTGATCCTCCGGTCTCAGCCTCTCAAATGCTGGGATTACAAGCGTGTGCCATCATACCCGGCTTCCCAGACCTATTTTATACTTTATTTGGAAACAGGGTCTCACTAAGTTGCTGAGAGCCTCTAAGTAGCTGAGGCTGGCTTCGAACCCTGCGATCCTCCTGTCTCAGCCTCCCAAGCGCTGGGATTACAAGAGTGCACCACCATGCCTGGCCCCTACCCTTTATTTCTGAAACAGTGTCTCACTGAGCTGCAAGGGGCCTCAGTAAGTAGCTGAAGCTGTCCAGAAAAGGAACAGGGATCCTCTGGTCTCAGCCTCCCGAGTGCTGGGATTAAAGCGTGCGCTCCACGCCTGGCCTTAGTTTTTAATTTGAAACAGGGTTGCACTAAGTTGCTGAGGTTAGCCTCAAACCTATTATCCTTCTGTCTCAGCTTCCCAAGTACTGGAATCATGGGCATGTGCTACCATGCCTGGCTGGGTTTCTCTTCCTTTCTTTCTTTCTTCCTTTCTTTCTTTTTCTTTTTCATTTGTGGTACTGGGGATGGAACCCAGGGGCATTCTATTTCCAAGCTATACCCCTAGCCCAATTTTTCATTCTTTATTTTGAAACGGGGTCTTACTAAGTTGTGGAGGGCCTCACTAAGTAGCTGAGGCTGTCCGCAAACCCGGATCCTCCTTTCTCAGCCTCCCAAGTACTGGGATTACAAGCGTGCGCCACCATGTCCGGCTTGGGTTTCTCTTTAAACCTCTTTAAACCCAGCTCTCCTCAGCCAAACTATCATTTCCAGAGTCTCTCGTCACCCATAACTCCTACTGTGTTCCTGAAGGACACAGCTTACAAGTCCCTAAAAGGCTCATGTCTTTAAAGGGACACGGTGCAGGCTGGGTGTGGTGTCACAAGCTTGTGATCCCAGTACTTGGGAGGCTGAGACAGGAGGATCACAGATTCACAGCCAGCCTCAGCTACATAGTGAGGCCTTCTGCAACTCAGAACCTGTTTCAAAATAAAGAATAAAAAATTGGGCTGGGTGTGTGGCTCGGAGTCGGATGCCCCTGGCTTCCATCTCTGTTACTGCAAAGCAGGACATGGTGCCGAGGTGGCTCCTATCATCCCCAAGCAGGGAAGACCTGAGTGGCCCTGACTGATCCAGAGGGAGGAGATAAGGGTGCACCAGGATCAGGAGGGGCTGCCTCTGGGTCTCATGTTTAGTTGGCAACCTTCTTGCCTTCTCCCCACTTCCTCCTCTAAAATCTGCTGTGGAGGCTTGTCCAGACGCAGTGCTGGTCTGCTCTCTTTTACTTGGCGGGGGAAGCCCCAGAAATGAGATAATCGTGTTTCTTGGGATGAAAAGCGAAACCCACCAGCCATTGTTAAAAGCGAGCAAAACATCAGGCACAGTGCAGGCACCTGTATTCCTAGTACTTGGGAGGCTGAGACAGGAGGATTGCCGGTTCAAGGTCAGCCTCAGCAACTTAGTGAGACTCTGTTTCAAAATAAAAAATAAAATAGGCTGGGGGTGTAGCTAGCTCAGAGGTAGAATGCCCCTAGGTTCAATCTCCAGCACAAAAATAAAAACAACTAACCAGGCGTGGGTGGCGCACGCTTGTAATCCCAGCATTTGAGAGGCTGAGACGGGAAGATCGCAGTTTGAAGACAGCCTCATCTACTACTTAGTGAGTCCCTTTGCAACTCAGTGAGGCCTTGTTTCAAAAATAAAGAATAAAAATAGGTCTGGGGGTGTAGCTTGGAGATAGAATGCCCCTGGGTCCCACCGCCAGCACTGCAAAACAAAAAACAAAATAAAGAATAAGAAATAGGGCTGGGGATGTAGCTCAGTGGTAGAATGCCCCTGGGTTCCATCCCTAGTACTGCCAAACAAAACAAAAACCAAAATAAAAACAACTAAGCAATCATAGAAAAGCAGCCTCAGGTCTTCCTTGGAAGACATCTTATCCTTCCTGACGGGCTGCTTCACTAAGACCCCCTACTTCTGGCACGGGACCATGTGCCGGGGTGCCCCTGTCTACCCTCTCGGGTCTTGTCAGTCTTGAAGCTGGAAGTGGTTCTCTCTCCTGTTCTGGCCTTCTGCAGCCCTGCATCTGCCCCTCCTTTCCAAATGCTGCTGGACCCAGAGGCTGAGGCCGGGTGTGGACAGATGGTCCCGCAGCTCCCTGCAGGTAGTGAGGGCTCTGGTTGTCTCTGGGAGGCTGGGCTCCTCCAGGGCTGCCTGGCTTGGGCTGGGAAGTGACCAGCCTCGAAGGCTTCTGGGTGGAGGTGAGATTAGGTGCTGCCAGGGCCATCTGAGAACAATTCCCAGAAACTCGAGGCTGGGATGCAGGATGCCGCACCGTCCCTCCTGCCCCCCTCCTTCCCCAGAGTCGGGCTATCAGCAGCAGACAGAGCCTTGGAGAGGAAAGTGCTGGGCGTGTGCCTGTGGCCAGGGGAAGAGAGTGACTTGTTCTGTTTTCCTTAGGGAGAGAGAAGGGAAGGGAGTTATTCTGGCTTGGACATAGGCTGATAAGGAGCCTGGGAGCGGGAGACATGGTCAGAGGTTCAGCATCAGCAAGGCAGGGGCGTGAGTGGGGTGAGGCCGCAGAAGGACAAGTATATCCCAGGGCCCAGAAAAGACCCAGAAGCCTTGTTCTCCACTGCACTGCTTTCTCCCTATTTAATTCCCAAAGGCTGGCCTGGTGTGGTGGCCCACGCTTATAATCCCTGCTCTTGGGAGGCGGAGACAGGAGAATCAAGCTGGTTCGGAGCCAGCCTCGCTGGCTTAAGAGAACCTGCTTCCAAATAAAAAATATAAAAAAATAGGTCTGGGAGTGTAGCCCGGAGGTAGAGGGGCTTCCAGGAACCCCAGTACCACCAAAAAAAAAAAAAAAAAAATCCCAAAGGCTCGTCTTCCCGATGAACCCTTCCTCTCCCCTGACCCTTCATCTGTGGATGAAGAAATGGATGTGTGAAGAATCCCCACAGAAAGGGATCTCCGTCAAGGCTTCTGAGAGCTGCCCCGAGCCAGCCTCCTCTCCCCTCCAGCCCCCCTAAGATCTAGCGCAGAAGCGCGCCCCTTGGCTGACTATAAGAAAAACAGTTCAAACCAACACAGAAGGAATTCTGTGCTGGGGGCAGCAGTGAGAGCTACCAAGGGAAGCAGCTGAGAAAGATTGGAGCAAACTCTGGTTTAGGAATTTTTTTGGGGGGGATTAATTCATCAATGATAAATATTATATATACCTATTATTAAAAATGATACTTTTTTGTGTGTGGTACTGGGGATGGAACCCAGGGGCATTCTACCTCCAAGCTATCTCCTCAGCCCCATTTTATTCCTTATTTTGAAACAGGTTCTTATTAAGTTACGGAGAACCTCACAAGTAGCTGAGGCTGGCTGTGAACCCGCAATCCTCCTGTCTTAGCCTCCCAAGTAGTAGGATTACAGGTACGGGCCACCACGCCCGGGTACATTTTTTTTTTTTTTTTTTGTACTGGAGATTGAACTCAGGGGCATTCTATACCTCTAAGCTACACACTCTCAGCCCTATATTATTATTGTTGTTATTATTATTAATTATTATTATTATTTTGCGGTATTGGGGATGGAACCCAAAGGTATTCTACCTCCAAGCTATACCCCCATCCCTATTTTTTATTCCTTAGTTTGAAACAGGGTCTCACTGAGTTACAAAGAGCCTAAGTAGTCGAGGCTGGCCGCGAACCCGTGATCCTCCTGTCTGAGCCTCCCAAATGCCGGGATTACAAGCTTGCGCCACCATACCCAACTCTATAACATTCTTTTATTTGGAAACGGTGTGTCACTAAGTTGCTGAGGCTGCCCTTGAATCTGTGATGCTTCAGTCTCAGCATCCCAAGTCCTGTGTACCACCATGCCTGGCTATTGTGCTGCTTCTTTATTTTTTAATTAATTAATTAATTAATTTATTTATTTATTGCGGTATTGGAGATGGAATCCAAAAGCATTCTACCTCTGAGCTACAGCCCCAGCCCCATTTTTTAGTCTTTAATTTGATTTTTTTTTTTTTTTTTTTTTGGTGGTGGTACTGGGGGTGGAACCCAGAGGCTTTCTTCCTACGGGCTATACTCCCAGACCTGTTTTTTTTAAATATTTATTTATTTATTTATTTGTTTATTTATTTATTTATTTATTTTTGGTGGTACTGGGGGTGGAACCCAGAGGCTTTCTACCTCTGGGCTATACTCCCAGACCTCTTTTATATTCTATTTGGAAACAGGTTCTCACTAAGTTGCTGAGAGCCTCACTCAGTAGCTGAGGCTGGCTTCAAACCCGTGCGATCCTCCAGTCTCAGCCTCCCAAGTGCGGGGATCACAAGCGTGCGCCACCACGCCTGGCATAGTCTTTAATTTGAAACAGGGTCTTACGGAGTTGCAAAGGGCCTCACTGAGTAGCAGCTGAGGCTGTCTTTGAACTGCGATCCTCCTGTCTCAGCCTCCCAAATGCTGGGATTACAAGCATGAGCCTCCACGCCTGGCTTCTTCTTCTTGGTTGGAGCTGCCAGGAAGCCGGCAGGATAAAGCCTAGCTTCCTCCTCAGTTCCCCCTTTACCGCCGATCTGCTGCGGTAGCATGAAAACTGGCTCTGAGGACAAATAACATCACTATGCTGCTCCTTCTTTTCCTGCGCCCTTCCCCGCAGGGGGCAGCTGGCCCCAGGGCCAGTCAGATGCTCCTGACTCACAGGACACCAGGCTGAGCTCATTCCATCCTCTCTAGGGCTCTGCATCCCCGTCTCCGTGCTCACGCACCACAGTCTTTTGCCCCCAGACTCTGCTCTTTGGACAAATACAAACAATTAAAAAAGAAATCCCATTTCTTCTACCCTTTCACTGTTCTCCGGGTTCCCCTTTGACATGTAGGAAGTTCTCTGGATTCCTCTCCAAAGTTTCCTGACATTATCAAGTTCCGGGAAGACAAGAGATACACTTGACACTTTTTTTTTTTTTCTTATTTTCCTCCTTCTTTTTTTTTTTTTTTTTAAACTGGAAAGCCAGAAAATTGTGGAGAAAATTTTCTGTAGAATTTGTGATTGGGAAGCCAGGTGTGGTGGCGCATGCTTTTAATCCCAGCATTTGGGAGACTGAGACAGGAGGATCATGGTTCGAGGCCAGCCAGACCCTCAGCAATTTAGCAAGAACCTGTTAAAAAAAAAAAAAAAAAAGATGGGCGTGGTGGCGCACACTTGTAATCCCTGCACTTGGGAGGCTGAGACAGGAGAATTGCGCAGGTTCACCAGCCTCAGCTGCTTAGTGAGGCTCTCAGCAACTTAGTGAGGTCCTGTTTCCAAATAAAATATAAAAATAGGTCTGGCCGGGCATGGTGGCACATGCTTATAATCATAGCATTCAGGAGGCTGAGACTGGAGGATCTGTGCAGACAGCCTCAGCTACTACTTAGTGAGGCCCTCTGCAACTTAGTGAAACCCTGTTTCAAAATAAAGAATAAAAAATAGGGATAGGGGTGTAGCTTGGAGGTCGAAAGCCCCTGGGTTCCATCCCCAGACCCGCAAAAAAAAAAAAAAAAAAAAAGGAAGTATAGCCCAGAGGTAGAAAAGCCTCTGGGTTCCACCCCCAGTACCACACACACACATACACAAAGTCCAGGTGTGGTGGGGATGCTTGTAATTCCAGTACTTTGGAGGCTCAGAGAGGAGGATGGCAAGTTTGAAGCCAGTTTCAGAAACTTAGTGAGGCCCTCCAAAACTTCGTGAGAACCTGTTTTAAAATAAAAAAATAGGGGGAGAGGGCACCAAGTATAGTTTAAGTGTATACCATTTATGTTCAATTAAAAATTTGTTAAAAAAATAAATAAAAATAAAAAACAAAAAAATAAAGCCAGGTTTGGTGGCGCACACTTGTAATCCCAGCATTTGGGAGGCTGAGACCCGAGGATCGTGGTTCGCGGACAGCCTCAACTACTTAGTGAGGCCCTCTGCAACTCAGTGAGACCCAGTTTCAAAATAAAGAATAAGAAATAGGGCAGGGAGTGTACCTCGGAGGTCGAATGCCTCTGGGTTCCATCCCCAGATCTGCAAAAAAAAAAAAAAAAAAAAAAAAAAAAAGGCCTGGAGTATAGGTTGGAGGTAGAATGCCCGAATGCCCGAGATCAATCCTCAGTACTGATATACAAACAAACAAAAAGATAAAATCCTCCAGTCAAAGTCTCCCTTAACCTCAGTCCTGACTCTGCACCAGCAAGTTCCTAGCTTGCTGTGGACAGGGAGGCTGAGCCCCCTCCCCCGCTGCTGCTTTCGGATGAGTATTTTTTCTGGGGCTGCGCATGTGTCTGTTTCAATACCATAAAAGGATTTATTTACCTAAATTTAACCTACTGAACAAGAGTGTCTACTGCTGAGGACTTCCTAGCTTGTCCTGGGTGAGGGAACCCAGAATCAGGAAGGGAGGGCCACGGAGGGGACACAGAACAGCCTCCCAGGCTCTGCTGACATGATTCCAGACTGCCAGTATTACTGTGTCACTGATCCAAGCCTTGAGCACAAGAGGAGGCAGGGCTGGGGTGAGCCTCTGGGCGCAGGTTCTGACCCATGTGCTCTGCGGTTTCTTCAGGGTCGTCGTCTACACAGCCAAGAGACACAGAGGGGCTCCTGACTTCATTCTCTCCCCTCTGATACAAACAGGGGCGGGCAGAACATGAATTTGTTGTCTTTGAGATAACGTGCAGGGAGGGTGGGAACGGCAGGCACACAGGGACCTGGCTTCTATCAGAGTAACTATCTGGCACTTCCAGAGACTCCACAAGAGACTCCAGGAGGCAGACCCTGGGTCCAGTAACAGGGTGGCTGCGCTTCTGACAGGACCTGCTACAGCTAGAAAAGGGACTGCCGGCTGGACAGGGCAGGGGAGGGAAGCGACACAGCGGGCAGCAACAGCAAAGAAAAAAGTCCTCTATTTCATGAGGTCAGGCTGGGGTTGGTGGCAGCGGGGACACTAAGAACTTCTGGGACAGGTGGGGAGGGGGCTGTTATTGTTGTCTGAATGGTCTTTGGAAAGGAAAAAGGAAAGACACACACACACACACACACACACACACACACACACACACGGAATTCTTACACAGGTCTGCTCACTAAAGGGTGACCTCTGCAGAATACACGGGGGCAGCCACTAACTGGACCGGCCACTCAACTTGCTCCAGGCCCCGGGCGAGGAAACAGGGACCGCCAGAGGCGGACTCACCTACCTCCTTCTCGGAGATGTACAGCTGGTCCCCTTTCAGCATCACATAGCGGTTTTTCCAAATCTCCCTGAAAATCCCTTTCCCGCAGAATTTCCGGACCCAGCCGACCTTCTCCGGCGGTGCGGACTGATGGTTTCCATCCTGAGGCCCCTGCCCGGGGCGAGGGAAGAAGGGGGCCTTTAGGCGACTCTGGCGGTGGGACCCCGGGGCCGGGCCCTCGCCCCGCTCGCCTCCCCCTCCAGGGCCGTGGGGCCTGGGGGTCGGGGGTCTTACTGGTCCTGGGGCGGGAGGGGGGTTCGGGTCATGGGGGGTGGGGAGCTCGTGGTCTGGGGGTCCCGTGTCCTGGGGGGTGGGGGGGCTCGGGTCCTGGGGCGCGGAGGGTTCGGGTCCTGGGGGTCTCCGGTCCTGGGGGGGCTCGGGTCCTGGGGGTCTCGAGTCCTGGGGGTTGGGGGGTTCGGGTCCTGGGTGTTGGGGGCTCGGGTCCTGGGTGTTGGGGGCTCGGGTCCTGGGGGTCTCGAGTCCTGGGTGTTGGGGGGTTCGGGTCCTGGGTGTTGGGGGCTCGAGTCCTGGGGGTTCGGGGCTCGGCTCCTGGGGGTCTCGGGGCCTGGGGGTCTCCAGTCCTGGGGCTCGGGTCCCGGGGCCTGGGGGCTCCCCGACCGCTCATCGTCTCCTCGCCCACCGCCCGGGGCGCGGGTCGTGCAGAAACTCAGCCAAGTTGAGGCCGGCGCGGGCCCGCAGACAAAGCGCGGCGGCGGCGGCCACTCACCCGCTTGCTGGCCGGGCTCTTCCTCATCATGCCGGGCGGGCGGCGGAGCGCGGCTGCCGCCCGGCGCCGCTCTTTGTAGCTCGGGTTACACGGGCGGCCGCGGCCCCCGCCTTTGTCTCCGCCCGGGCGGAGCCGCCCAGGCCGCCGCCCCCGGCCCGCGCGCGGCCCCCGCCCCCGGGCCCGGGCAAAGTTTTCCGCCTCGCGGGGTCGGGAGCCGGGCGCCGAGGGAGCGAAGTTACTATTAATGCACATCGCCGCCGCGCACAAAGCCGCCGGCCGCGCCCGGGCCGCGGGAGCGCCGTCCCCAAACGCGGGGAGGCCCCGCGGGCTCCATGGCGCGGAGCTCGGCGGGCGGGGGCTCTGCGCACGCGGCCGGCCGGGGGCGCGCGCCCGCCTGCGGCCCGGACCCCAGGACGCATCGAGGGAGCTCCTTCCCCTCCCTCCCTCCTTCCCTTCCTTCCTTCCTTCCTTCCTTCTCCTTTCCTCCCTCCCTCCCTCCCTCCCTCCTTCCCTTCCTTCCTTCCTTCTCCTTCTTTCCTCCCTTCCTTCCTTCCTTCCTTCCCTCTTTCCTTTTCCTCCCTTCCTTCCTTCTCCTTTCCTCCCTCCCTTCCTTCCTTCCTTCCTTCTCCTTCTTTCCTCCCTTCCTTCCTTCCTTCCCTCTTTCCTTTTCCTTCCTTCCTTCCTTTTCCTTCTTTCCTCCCTTCCTTCCTTCCTTCCTTCCCTCTTTCCTTTTCCTTCCTTCCTTTTCCTTCCTTCCTCCCTCCCTTCCTTCCTTCCTTCCCTCTTTCCTTTTCCTCCCTCCCTTCCTTCCTTCTCCTTCTTTCCTCCCTTCCTTCCTTCCTTCCTTCCCTCTTTCCTTTTCCTCCCTCCCTTCCTTCCTTCTCCTTCTTTCCTCCCTTCCTTCCCTCTTTCCTTCTTTCCTCCCTCCCTCCCTTCCTTCCTTCCTTCCCTCTTTCCTTCTTTCCCAAGGCGATTCTACCTCCCCCAACCCGCAGGTGCTGAGAGCCTGGCCAATTGCTGGGGCTGACCTTGAACCTGCAATCGAGGCTCCTGTCTCAGCCTCCCTACTGTCATTACAGGCCTGGGCCATCACACCCAGCTCATGCTCTTCAAGACATAGACGAAGCCGGGCGTGGTGGCGGGTGCTTGAAATCGCCCTCCACAACTCAGTGAGACCCTGTTTTAAAATAAAAAATAAAAAATAGGGCTGGGGTTACAGCTCCGAGAGTGAATGCCCCCAGGTTCCATCCCCAGTACAAAAAAAAAAAAAAAAAAAAAAAAAATTAAGTAGATGATAGGGAGTTGGAGAACCCGTTACACTACGATTCCTGCGGACTTGGTGGCGCATGCTTGTAATCCCAGCGCTTGGGAGGCTGAGACAGGAGGATCGCACAGGTTCGAAGCCAGCCTCAGCTACTTAGTGAGGCTCTCAGCAACTTAGTGAGACCCTGTTTCCAAATAAAATAGAAAATAGGTCTGGGAGTATAGCCCGGAGGCAGAAAGCCCCTGGGTTCTGCCCGCAGTGCCACTATAAATAAATAAATAAATAAATAAATAAATAAACTATGATTCCTCGCTACTCTGCTGCCTTTGATCAAGTCATGGAATTCCGCAAAGCCTGGGTTCCTCCACATACTAAACGGGAGCGGGACTGCCATTTCCATCAGCAAGGAAAGTTAGCGGACCATATAAGATGATCTGCTCAAGTCATTCGAAGAGAAAAGTACTATCTTCTAGGGCTAATTATAGGATAATAATACGCTAATAAACACACTGCCTGACATATGGTAAGCACAAAATCACCGCAAAATGAATTTAAATCCCTGGCACAAAAGAGCAGGAAAAAATTTTTTTTTCTCCCGGAGATGTCTCAAGAGGAAAGAAAGTGTTGGCTCAATTTGTGGCTTCAGGGTAGAGGGTGTTTTGGTTTCCTCGCTGCTCTGGCCTCACCGTCCTTCCTAACCCAGCAGTAGTTCACTCAACCTCCTTCCAGTAACTACTAATTAATTAATTCCTCTTATTTTAGACTGATTCCAAACTTTATCCTTTCCAAATATTCTCAGTGTATGTCATTTCCTTTCATCTTTAGTGCCACCTTGTGAAGCAGATACAAAGAGTATTCATATCCTCACTTGGGAAATGAATCAGGGCAGGGCAAATGTACTCGCTTGCCCACCCACATTTATATAAAATATTGGCGAAAAGAATGACAATCCAGGCTTTCTGACTCGTCTACTGTGTTTAGACTGTGCACACACACACACACACACACACACACACACACACACACACACATCATATTTCCCAAACCATCTCTTCCTCTCCCTGACATCTCAATTTCCTACCCTCTTGGGTTTTTTTTTTTTTTTTTTTTTTTTTCTCTTTTATCTCTCTTGCTGTACTAGGGATTGAACCCAGGGACATTCTACCTCTGAGCTACATGCCAAGGCCTATTTTTTATTCTTTATTTTGAAACAGAGTCTCACTAAGTAGCGAAGGGCCTAAGTAGCTGAGGCTGTCCATGAACCTGTGATCCTCTTGTCTCAGCTTCCCCAAGTACCGGGATTACAAATTTGTGCCACCATGCTCGGCTTACCCTCCTGTTCTTATCTTATTTTTTATTTTTTGTGGTGCTGGGGATTGAATCCAAGGGCATTCTGCCTCTAGCCTACACCCTAGCCTGATTTTTTATTCTTTATTTTGAAACAGGGTCTCACTAAGTTGTGGAGGGCCTCACAAAGTAGCTGAGTCTGGCTGTGAACCTGTGATCCTCCTATCTTAGCTTCCCAAGTACTGAAATTACAAATGGGTGCCACCATGGCTGAGCCTCCTGTTTTTATAAAGACATGAAAAAGCCAGGCCTGGTGGTGCATGCTTGTAATCCCAGCATTCGGGAGGCTGAGACAGGAGGATCACGGTTCTCAGACAGCCTCAGCTACTTAGTGAGGCCCTTCCCAACTTAGTGAGACCCTGTTTCAAAATAAAGAATAAAAAATAGTAGCTTGGGGGTAGAATGCCCTAGGGTTCTATTCCCAGTATTGCAAGATTATATATATATATATATATATATATATATATATATATATATATATAATCTCGGGGTGTGGTGGTGCACGCTTGTAGTCCCAGCATTTGGGAGGCTGAGACAGGAGGATTGCGGTTTACAGACAGCCTCAGCTACTTAATGAGGCCCTCTGCAACTCAGTGAGACTCTGTTTCAAAATAAAGAGTAAAATATAGGGCAGGGGGTGTAGTTCGGAGGCCGAATGCACCTGGGTTCCACCTCCAGACCCTCAAATATTGATTAAATAATTAATAATAGGGCTAGGGTGTAACTCAAAAGTAGAATGCCTCTGAGTTCAATCCCCAGTACCAATAAAAAAATAGTCATGACAAAAGAATGAGAGAATTCAGGATATCTCCATATCAGAGGAAGGTGAATGTTTTTTATTGTTATTGTTTTGGTTTTGGTGGTACTAGGGCTCCTGGAAGCCCTTCTACCTCTGGGATACACTCCCAGACCTATTTTTATATTTTTATTTGGAAATAGGGTTTTATTTGGAACCAGAGAGGCTGGCTTCGAACCTGCGCGATCCTCCTGTCTCTGCCTCCCAAGCTCGGGGATTACAAGCCTGCGCCACCACGCCCGGCCAGAGGAAGCGGAATGTACCACGATGAGGACATTGGTGAGGAAATTAGTCTGCGTGATCCTTGGGCGGCTTGCAGTCAGGCGCGGTTTGGATGAACAGCCCAGATAGGAGCTGCGGGTGTAGCTCAGAGGTGGAGTGACCGCCCAGCATCACAAGGCCCTGGGTCCCCAGCCTGGGGAGGGAGGAAGTGTCCTTTGGAGAGGAGAACTAGAGTTTAAATAGAGTCTGGCTTGGGAAGGAAGTAATTTATGACTTGCCCCAGCTCCCCCTTCCCCTAGCTTCCTTTAAGTCAACAAATACTGGCTCCCCTTCTGCGTGGAAGGTCCTGCGCTGCTTGCACACCGCCTTAGACGGGAGCCAGGGCTTAGTGAAACATCAGGCAGAGGGACCCATAAAAAATAACCCTCCAAAGTAATTTTCAGATTCTAGAGCAGATGCCTGTGGGCTGTAGAACCTTCTCTGCCTGTCTGCTCCTTAAGATGTTACATAAATTTCTGGCCGTCTCCCTGTTATTAAGCGACACTCCTGCGCAGCTTCAAGGGCTCCGCCCCGCCCCACTCACCCTGGGCGCGCCCCCGGCCCCAGGCTGGTCTCTCTCACCAGGTGAACCTCAAGGCACCTGATTTCAGATTCCTGTGGGGCTTTTGCCAAAAGCTTAAGTGAGAAATCAGAATAAGCACTTCTGGAGCCTTTACACATTTTTATAGCACTGTCTCCTCCAGTGAGCTTGACACCACCATATACACAGACCACAAAAATAACTCGCGGGCCAGTTTCTCTCTTTGGTGGAGATAAGGTACTGGGAGGACTCATGATGGGGACACCTCTCCAGTGATGTTTCTGTGCAACACTCCACTTTCTACTTTAATAAATGTATTATACTTTAATATAGATTATATACTTTAGTGTGTTATATATACTTTAATAATTAAACGATATATATACTTAAGAAATACATATCTTTTTTGAGTACTAGGGATTGAATCCAGAGGTGCCCTACTTTCAGTCTTTTTTATCTTTTATTTTGAAACAGGGTCTCACTAGGTTGCTGAGGCTGTCCTCAAACCTTTGATCCTCCTGTCTCAGCCTCCCAAGTGCTGGGATTACAGGCATGTGCTGCCAGACTTGGCTTGATCGAATATTTTATAAGCAACTCCGCTTATGGGAGAAAGAAGGAAGTGGTCAGAGGCAAAAACTTGTGACTTGCTGTTTGAAAAATTTACTGAGCAGAAACTGTTTTCTGAGCAATTGTTTAAAAACAAATATCCTTGACTTTTATATGTGGGGCATAGGGGTTGCACTTGGGCATTTCAATCTATGGGGGAAAAGGTTATTAAAAGTATACAAGAGGCAGGCGTGGTGGCGCATGCTTGTAATCCCAGCATTTGGGAGGCTGAGACTGGAGGATCGCGGTTCGCAGACAGCCTCAGCTACTTAGTGAGGCCCTCTGCAACTCACTGAAACCCGGTATTCAAAATAAAGACTAAAAAATAGGGCAGGAGGTGTAGCTCAGAGGTCGAATGCCCCTGGGTTCCATCCCCAGACCCGCAAAAAAAAAAAAAAAAAAAGTATACAAGACCTTGCCAGGTGCAGGTGGTGCACGCTTGTAATCCCCGCGCTTGGGAGGCGGAGACAGGAGGATCGTGCAGGTTCAAAGCCAGCCGCACTGTTTCCAAAAAAAAAAAAAAAAAAAGTATAAAAATAGGTCTGGGAGTATAGCCCGGAGGTAGAAGGGCTTCCAGGAACCCCAGTACCACCAAACAAACAAAAATTACAAACTACCTCAAGAACTTATTAAAAAATGAGGGACTAGCCGGGCGTGGTGGCGCACGCTTGTAATCCCAGCATTCGGGAGGCTGAGACCTGGAGGATCGCGGTTCGCGGACAGCCTCAGCTACTTAGTGAGGCCCTCTGCAACTCAGTGAGACCCGGTTTCAAAATAAAGAATAAAAAATAGGGTAGGGGGTTTAGCTCGGAGGTCAAATGCCTCTGGGTTCCATCCCCAGACCTGCAAAAAAAAAAAAAAAAAAAAAAAAAAAAAAATGAGGGACTGCAGAGGGAGGCGGACGCTTGAGCTTTCAGGGTTCCCAGTTTCCTGCACTACTGATTAGTGCAGAGGATGGACAGGAATCCAATCATTTTGCAAAGTACATTTTTATCCCCAAATTGGAGACAGGAATTGATTTTATTTACTATGATTAGTCAAATTATAGCAAATGATTTTTTATTTTTAATTAATTTATTTTTGCGGTACTGGGATGGAACCCAGAGGTTTTCTTCCCCTGGGCTATACTCCTAGACCTATTTTCTATTTTATTTGGAAACAGGGTCTCACTAAGTTGCTGAGAGCCTCACTAAGCAGCTGAGGCTGGCTTCGAACCTGTGCGATCCTCCTGTCTCAGCCTCCCAAGCGCGGAGATCGCAAGCGTGCGCCACCACGCCTGGCCTATAGCAAATGGTTACTATGCACCAATGTTTTAAGCACTTCACGTGCAGTATCTCATTTCATTTCATCCTCATAATACTATGAAGAAGGTATCACTCTCATTTTATGCCCTAGGAGGCTAGAGTACATTCCCAGTGCCACATAAATAAGACACAGGTTTGACCTCATACAGAGACTATTTATCAACAGACAAGAAAAGTTTAAAGATATGCGTGCGCCCTGTCGAGAGCCAGGGAGAGACTGACTTGGTCCTTTTGCGCCGTGGTCTGAGGCTGCCTTCATTTCCTGGTGTTACTGATGCCATCACTTTGGAGAGAGGCACAGGGACGCTGGGTTTATTATTGCCTCGGCATGGTTAATATCCTTCAGGTGGAGCTGAACGTCCTCCCCTCGTGAATTCCCATCAATGGATCCCAAAGACATAAAACCCAGTCACTGGTATCTTTTCACAAAATGAATTTTATTATGGTCATACATGATTTCTCGGTACCACAGAAAACTGCAACGTTGGGACAAATAATTTGGGGATGGCTCTCTAAAGAAGCACGGGAGTCTCCAGAAACGAGCTCCTTGGGAATGTGGTTAATGGAAAGAAAGAGGAGGGTGGAGGGCGGACAGGACGGGAGGAGGGCGTGTCCTCACCCACTGCTCCGCAGCGCTCTCCCGCTGAAGACCCTTTCCCAAGAAAGACCCCGAGAAACCATCAGACACCCACATGACTGTGCTATCAAATGCACAAGGATACGCGCACTGATGTCGTAAAGAAACCACAAGAAAAGTGGGTTGGGAGAGCACGCCCAGGGAGGCGTGCTCAGCTCCTCCCTGGGCGTCGAGTGCCTGGGCCACGTGAGGTGGGTCATCAGCCCTGCGGGCAGTGGCTCGCGGTGCTCCATCCCTCCGTCCTCCACCCCTGTCTCCAGCTCTTCTACCTCCGGCTGGTTGGCCTGGCGGCGGCGTGCACACTCTCCTTGCCCCGGCTGTGCAGTCCGGAGGCCAAAACTTCCTCTAGGAAACTGACAAGAAGACTTGAGGTGATTTCAAGGAAAAGCAAAAGCCCCACCCAAAACCGAGTCTCTTGCTCATGGCATTGAAAGACATAGAAAGATAGCACGAAGCCGGGCGTGGAGGTGCCCGCTTGTAATCCCTCTGCTTGGGAGGCCGAGACAGGAGGGTCTCATTTCACAGGTTCGTAGCCAGCCTCAGCTACTTAGTGAGACCCTTTGCAACTTAGTGAGACCCTGTTTTATTCTTAGAATTTTTTTTTTTTTTTGTGGTACTGGGGGTGGAACCCAGAGGCTTTCTACCTCCGGGCTATACTCCCAGACCTATTTTATATTTTATTTGGAAACAGGGTCTCACTAAGTTGCTGAGAGCCTCACTAAGTAGCTGAGGCTGGATTCGAGCCTGTGCAATCCTCCTGTCTCAGCCTCCCAAGTGCAGGGATTACAAGTATGCACCACCACGCCCGGCTTAGCTTATTTTTTAAAAGGGGTTCTTCATCTTCTTCTCCTTCTTCTTCTTTTTTTTTTTTTTTTTTGTCTCTTTGGAACTGGAGATTGAACCCAGAGTGCTGTACCTGGAAAGCAGGTGCTTTGCCACTGAGCTACATCCCGGCCCTGAGACCCTTTTTTAAAGTAAAGAATAAAAATTAGGGCTGGGAGCTGGGCGTGGTGGCGCATGCTTATAATCCCAGCATTTGGGAGGCTGAGACAGGAGGATCTTAGTTTGAGGCCAGCCTCAGCTACTTAGTGAGGCCCTCTGCAACTCAGTGAGACCCTGTTTCAAAATAAAGAATAAAAAATAGGGCTGGAGGTGTAGCTTGGGAGTGGAACGCTCCTGGGTTCCATCCCCAGTACCTCACACACACACAAAAAGCACAAATAGTACAAGAAGTCCACTAGCCAGGTATTTTGGGGTAGCGTGCAAGCATCAGCCGAGCATGGAAACGTCCACGATTCCCTCATCACTTCTTCCCCAGAATCCTCACTTGGTTTTTCAGATTAAACTTGTAAAGTTTCTTAAGATTAATATTTTAAAGCCAGGTATGTTGGCACAGGTGAATAAGCCCAGTACTTGGGAGGCCGAGACGGGAGGATCACAGGTTTGCTGCCAGCCTCAGCTACTTAGCGAGGCCCTGTATCAAATTAAAAGCTAAAAGCCGGGCGTGGTGGCGCACGCTTGTGATCCCTGCGCTTGGGAGGCTGAGACAGGAGGATCGCGCAGGTTCGAAGCCAGCCTCAGCTACTTAGTGAGGCTCTCAGCAACTTAGTGAGACCCTGTTTCCAAATAAAGTATAAAATAGATCTGGGAGTATAGCCCGGAGGTAGAAAGCCCCTGGGTTCCAACCCTAGGACCACACACAGACACACACACACACACAAAATTCAAAGATAAAGATAGGTTTGGGGTCTAGCTCAGAGGTAGAATGTCCATGGACTCAATCCCCAGTGACACACACACACACACACACACACACACTCTCTCTCTCTCTCTCTCTCTCTCTCTCTCTCTCTCTCTCTCAGGCCTGGCCTTTTGGCCAACTGGAATGGAAACGTGCAGGTCAAAATAAGCCTTAGGGGATGCGGTAGCCCTGCTTATTTGGAAAGATAATATCAGAAGTCTTTGATTAGTGCCTTCTAGTAAGAATGAGACCAATGTGCTGGGAAGCCCTGTAGGAATTTATCAGGTGATACATTTCTGCTACAAAGGAAAAAAATAACTTTGCTAAAATTAAACTTACAGATCCTCCTCTGTAGATCAACAAGACCCCACATTCCTGACTGTAAGGAGAAAACACTGTATTTGCCAAACCTAATTTTGTTTCCTAGGGCCATTGTGACTTAAAATATATCTATCTGGGGACTTTGGTGAGTCACTGCACAGAATGCCTAAGAAATGATGGGCAGTGAGCATATTAGCTGCACCCTAAATTTAGCCTGTGTTTCAAAACAAAACAAAGGACAGCTTTTTCTTCTCTAGATTTGTTTTAAATCAATCTCCCTTCAAAGCAAACTCAAAAATCCCCTTCCCTGTGGTACTGCAATCCAGTGCGGTCAGGTCCCACCGCACACAAGCACTGTGACCTGGGCACTGCTGGGAGTGTGAAGGAACGCCCGCTGTCACTCCTGGCCAAGAAGCTCTCTGCGGAGACAGCCGCAGTCCCCACCTCCACCTGCGCGGTGTGGACAGGGGCGCTCCAGGGGCCAGCCAAGCGCTAGCACCCCGCTCTTTTGGCACAGGGGTGTGTGCCTGACTCTACACATAGAAGGAAGGTGGGTGGCAGAGAGCAGACCACCCCCAAGCCTCGGTTTTATTTATTTATTTATTTATTTATTTATTTATTTATTTATTTATTTGTGCTGGGGGTGGAACCCAGAGGCTTTCTACTTTCGGGCTACACTCCCAGACCTATTTTTTTTTTTCTATTTTCTTTGGAAACAAGGTCTTACTAAGTTGCCGAGAGCCTCACTAAGGAGCTGAGGCTGGCTTTGAACCTGTGTGATCCTCCTGTCTCAGCCTCCCAAGCAAGGGGATTACAAGCATGCACCACCACGCCCGGCTCAAACTTCAATTTTAAAAAGTCAACTTCATAGATGGGCGTGGTGGCGCATGCTTGTAATCCCAGCATTCAGGAGGCTGAGACCAGAGGATCTCAATTTGCGGACAGACTCACCTATGTAGTGAGGCCCTCTGCAACACAGTGAGACCCGGTTTCAAAATAAATAATTAAAAATAAGGCAGGGGGTGTAGCTTGGAGGGCAAATGCCCCTGGGTTCCATCCCCAGACCCCCCCCCCAAAAAAAAAGTCAACTTCAAAATATCTTGAAGGAAGCCGAGTGTAGTGGCGCATGCTTGTAATCCCAGTATTCAGGAGGCTGAGACCAGAGGATCGCAGTTCGCGGACAGCCTCAGCTACTTAGTGAGACCCTCTGCAACTTAGTGAGACCCAGTTTCAAAATAAAGAATAAAAAATAGGGCTGGAGGTATAGCTCGGAGGTCAAATGCCCCTGGGTTCCATCCCCAGACCCTCAAAAAAAACCAAACCCCCCCCCCAAAAAAAAAACCAAAAAAAACAAAAAAAGGCTTGAAGAACCAAGGCGTGGAGGCACAGGCTTTTAATCCCAGTCCTTGGGAGGCTGAGACAAGAGGATTGCAGGTTCAAGGGCAATCTCAGGAAGTAGTGAGACTCGACCTAGTGAGACCCCTAAAAATAGAATAGGGCTGAGGGTGTAGCTTGGAGGTCGAATGCCTCTGGGTTCAATCCTCAAGACCCCTCCCCCAAAAAAGTACTGAAGGCCTAAGAGATTGGCATTTGGGTCAAGAGCTGATGAGGTGACAGAGACTTTCTTTATCCGGAAAAGGCGCCTGTGCGAAGAAACCAAGGCTGGGATATTTCTGGAACAGGAAGCAGGCTGGTGTGTCTAAAGCGAACAAGGCGTGTGTGGCAGTGAGAGGTGAGATCAGAGGCACTAAGGAAGGAGACTGAGGGGAGGATGAGGTTGAGGTCACGGGAGGCTGGTCACAGGATTTGGGTCTTTACTTTGGGTAAGAGGAGGAATGTTGATCTGGGCGTGCTGGCAAACGCGGCCAATCCCAGTACTTGGGAGGCCAAGACAGGAGGATCGCGGGTTTGAGGCCACTGCAAGATCCTGTCTCAAGAAAGAAAAAACTGCCCAAGGGGACAGGGGGTGGGGGAGGAAGGGAAAAAAGGCTGAGGGGGTTTAGGTAGCATGGTACATTTTGAATTACACATTGTCACAGCTACACTAAGAAGAGACTTGGGGCGATGGAGAGCAGTTATAATAATCCCAGTGGGAAGTGATGCTGCTGAGGACCCCGGCAGTGGGAGGGAGAGGGCATCAGATTCTGGACCTATTTTGAAGTTAAGGTTCACAGGATTTACTGCTGAGTCAGGATGTAGATATGAAATAAGGCCGGGAATGGAGAAAACACCTAGGGTTTTTGTTTGTTTGTTTTGTACTGGGGATGGAACCCAGGAGCATTCTTCCCCTAAGCTACACCCCCAACCCTATTTTTTATTCTTTTTTTTTTTTGCGGGTCTGGGGTGGAACCCTGGGGCATTTGACCTCTGAGCGACACCCCAGCCCTATTTTTTATTCTTTATTTTGAAACCAGGTCTCACTGAGTTGCAGAGGGCCTCACAAGTAGCTGAGGCTGTCTGCGAACCGCGAACCTCCGGTTTCAGCCTCCCGAAAGCTGAAATTACAATCGTGCGCCGCCACGCCTGGCTCCTATTTTTCATTCTTTATTTTGAAAGAGGGTCTCACAAAGTTGCAAAGGGCCTTGCTAAGTAGCTGAATCTGCAATCCTCCTGTTTTAGCCTCCCATGTACTGGGATTACAAGCGTGTGCCATCACACCTGACAATACCCAGGTTTTTGACCTATTAACTCAGAGAATGGCAGCCTGGGCCTGGCAGTCTGAGGAGGGCTGTGTTCAGCAAGAAACACCAAAGTTATATAGCGCTTGAACCCAGGGGCTGGAGCTGGCTAGGGCGATGCTGCCACTGAGCTTAACCCTTAGCCTGTGGCTTGCTTTGGGTCATGTGAAGTGGGGTGTTTCTTAGACATTCAAGGAGAACTGTCAAGGACACTCAAGGACACAGTTGGATATACAAGTCTGGAGCTTGGGGGAGAAGTTCAGCCAACATTCAGTTCTCAATGGGGGGCATATTTACTTAAAGGGCTTTTTTTTTTTTTTTTTTTTTTTCAGTACCAGAGGATGGAACCCAGGGGCATTCTACTTCTAAGCTACACCCCTAGCCCTATTTTTTTTTTAGTCTTTATGTTTTTTTTTTTTTTTTTTTTTTGGTGGTACTGGGGGTGGAACTCAGAGGCTTTCTACCTCCGGGCTATACTCCCAGACCTCTTTTATATTCTATTTGGAAACAGGGTCTCACTGAGTTGCTGAGAGCCTCACTAAGTAGCTGAGGCTGGCTTCGAACCTGTGCGATCCTCCTGTCTCAGCCTCCCAAGCGCGGGTATTACAAGCGTGCGCCACCACACCCGGCAGTCTTTATGTTTTTTGAAACAGAGTTTCACTGAGTTGTGAACTGCCTTGCTAAGTAGTTGAGGCTGTCTGCAAACCATGAACCTCCGGTCTCAGCCTCCTGAATGCTGGGATTATAAGCGTGCGCCACATACTCAGCCTCTTAGAAGGCATATTTGATGAGGCCTGGAGACATCTGAACTTGTCATAATTGGTGGAAGGCTGTTGCCTCTAGCGGGTAGAAGCCAGGGGTATCGCTGAAAATCCGACATGCAGGGGATAGCCCACCACCACAAAGATGATCTGGCCCAAAATACTGCTGGTATTAAGGTTAAGAATCTTTGGGCTCGCTGGGCGTGGTGGCACATGCTTGTAATCCCCGCACTTGTGAGGCAGAGACAGGAAGATCGCGCAGGTTCGAAGCCAGCCTCGCTGGCTTAAGAGACCCTGTTTCCAAATTTAAAAAAATATTAAAAATAGGTCTGGGGTCTGGGAGTGTATCCCGGAGGTAGAAGGGTTTCCAGGAACCCCAGTACCACACACACACACACACACACACACACACACACAAAAAAAAAAAAAAAAAACCTCTGGGCTAAGCCAGGCATGGTGGCACATGCTTGTAATCCCAGCATTCGGGAGGCTGAGACCAGAGGATCGTGGTTCGGGGACAGCTTCAGCTACTTAGTGAGGCCCTCTGCAACTCAGTGAAAATAAAGAATAAAAAAATATGGCAGGGGGTGTAGCTTGGAGGTCGAATGCCCCTGGGTTCCATCCCAAAAAAAAAAGAAAAAAAAAAAAAAAAAAAAGAATCTCTGGGCTAGAGATATAAATTTGGGTGTCATCAGTTGAGAGAGAGAATTTAAAGCCAGGATAGCAGAAGAAATTGCCAAGGGAGTGGGTGTGCTGATGAAGAGAGATGGTCTAAGGACCAAGTCCCGGAGATTCCCAAAATAGGAGAAAGCAGCAAACGAGCCAGAGAAAGCAAGCACCGAGGCTGGGGACAGGAGAACACAGTTCCTAGAAGCCAAGTGAAAAAATGCTTCAGAGCTCGGGGCACGGCTCAGTTGTGGAGTGCTTGCCCTGGATGGTTCTCGGCATCACCACAAGCGCCATTTGGGGAGTAAGTGTGGTAAAAGCCCAGTGGAGTGGTTTAGGAGAACATATAGGTTTAAGAGAAAGCATGAAGGGAGGAATTAGAGACAGTGAGTGTAAAGAACTCTTGGAGAATTCTGGTATAAAAGAGAACAGAGAGGCCCGGGCCACAGCTTGTTTTGTAAAACATAGAGGGTGTGTTCAGCACACACAAGCTAAAAAAAGATAAAATCCGCAAAAGCTGGCTTCCTCCCATCCTGAGGTATTGGTGATGGAACACAGGGGCATTCTACCTCCGAGCTATACCCCCAGCCCTATTTTTCATTCTTTATTTTGAAACAGGGTCTCACTGAGCTGCAGAGGGCCTCACTAAGTAGCTGAGGCTGTCCGTAAACCATGATCCTCCTGTCTCAGCCTCCCAAGTACTGAGATTACAAGTGTGCACCACCAAGCCCAGCCTATTACCCTAATACTTTCTTATGAATGATATCATTGCTTATTTAAAAATATAGCTAGGCCGGCCGTGGTGGTGTACGCGGTAATCCCAGCATTCGGGAGGCTGAGCTGAAGGGGCATTTTTCCACTGAACTAGATCCCCAGCCCCATTTTTGTTTTTTATTTTGAAACAGGGTCTCAAGCTAGCCACGAACCTAGATCCTCCTGTCTCAGCTCCCGAGTACTGGGATTACAAGCATGCGCCACCATGCCTGGCTGAAAATGTATATAATTTTTTTTCGTATGTGGTACTGGGGGTGGAACCAAGGGCATTTCTACCTCTGGGCTCTACTCCCAGACCTATTTTATACTTTATTTGGAAACAGGGTCTCGCTAAGTTGCTGAGAGCCTCACTAAGTAGCTGAGGCTGGCTTCGAACCTGTGTGATCCTCCTGTCTCAGCCTACCAAGCACTGGGATTACAAGCATGCGCCACCACGCCTGGCTAAAATGTACATCTTTTTTTTTTTTTTTTTTTGTGGTACTGGGGATGGAACCCAGGGGCCTTCTATCTCCGGGCTACACTCCCAGACCTATTTTATATTTTATTTGGAAACAGGGTCTCTTAAGCCAGCTGAGGCTGTCTTCGAACCTGTGTGATCCTCCTGTCTCAGCCTTCCAAGTGCAGGGATTACAAGCGTGCGCCACCAAGCCTGGCTAAAATGTACATAATTTTTAAACAATATATAGTATAGTCTCTTATTTCAAGATTCAATAAAAATGTATATAAAATGACATTTATTATAACACTGTTTATACAAATGAGAAATTAAAAAGAATATCAAATAATATTTGTTTTGTTCACTACTATATGACCTGTCTCAAGATAGCTCCTGGGATTTGGTAGGTGCATAATAAGTATGTGTTGAATGAATAAAAAAATCCCAAGAACTAGTTAAATAAATTGTGCCATAATCCAAGAACAGCATGGTGGTGCACTCTTGTAATCCCAGCATTCGGGAGGCAGAGACATACATACATACATACATATATAAGTATTTTCATTGAAAGCACACCTAAGTATATTTCCTTTTATTAAAAATATATGTAAGCTGGGCGTGGTGGTGCATGCTTGTAATGCTAGCATTTGGGAGGCTGAGACAGGAGGATCTGGGTCCTTGGCTAGCCTCAGCAATTACTTAGTGAGGCCCTCTGCAACTTAGTGAGACCCTGTTTCAAAGCAAAGCACAAAAAAGCCAGGCATGGTGGTGCATGCTTGTAATGCTAGCATTTGGGAGGCTGAGACAGGAGGACCTCAGTTCACAGCCAGCCTCAATTACTTAATGAGGCCCTTTGCAACTCAGTGAGACCCTGTTTTAAAATAGAGAATTAAAAATCAGGCTGGGGGTGTAGCTCAGAGGTAGCATGCCCCTGGGTTCCATCCCCAGTACTATAAAAAAAAAGTGTATATGTTCATAGAAAGAGTCTAAAGAATATGCATCTGGATACTGAGAACATCCCCTGTGGTGGGATGGTGGCAGTATACATATTTTTAAATTTTCTTCTTTTTGCTTAGCTGCATTTTTTTCCTATAAGAAGTTATGTATTGCGGGGCGTGGTGGCGCGCGCTTGTAATCCCTGCACTTGGGAGGCAGAGACAGGAGGATCATGCTGGTTCGGAGCCAGCCTCGCTGGCTTAAGAGACCCTGTTTCCAAATTAAAAGAATATAAAAAATAGGTCTGGGAGTATAGCCTGGAGGTAGAAGGGCTTCCATGAACTCCAGTACCACCAAAAAAAAAAAAAAAAAAAAGAAGTTATGTATTGATTTTTCAATTAAAATATGTTTAAAATTTTATTTATTTATCTGTTTGTTTATTTACTGTCTATCTGTCTGTCTGTCTATCTATTTTTCGGTACTGGGGATTGAACCTAGGGGCATTCTACCTCTCAGTTACACCTCAGCCACATTTTTTTATTCTTTATTTTGAAACAAGATCACAGTAAGTAGCTGAGGCTAGATGTAAACCTGCAATCCTCCCGTCTCAGCCTCCCAGGTACTGGGGTTAGAATGCATCCCATCGGGGCTTTTGCAAAGGCGTCTAAGGCTTTGGTCACAGGAGGAAAACACTGCCAAAGAAAATCTCTACAAAGAAGCTAACGGTTCCAGCAACTTCAAAACCGCCCTTGAAACGCTCCTGAGTGAAGACGCGTGCTCTCTGGATTCCTTTCTCTTGCAAATGCAAATTCTGTCATAGTATCCTAATTTTTCTGTAAATAATTCAGAGAGCCAACCAACTTGTGGTTACAGGAGAAGGTCCAAGTTTCTAATGTTACTTGTTTAGGTAGAAATCTATGAAGTGCCTGCTGATAACATGGATGGGCCCTTCTCACCTGTTTTCTAAGCTCTTCGCTGTGTTCTCTACAAACATTCCTCGGTTACAGTTAAATTATTACCAACACTCAGGCATCATTTCAGATAGTGATGAAGCTGTCAGCTGCCACTAATTAATCAAGCTAATCATTTTTAGTCAAAGAGCAACACCATCATTTAAATCCCATTCTGTGTGTGTGTGTGTGTGTGTGTGTGTGTGTGTGTGTGTGTGTGTGGTATTGGGGATGGAACTCAGGGGCTTTCTACCTCCAGGCTACATTTCCGGACCTATTATATATATACATTTTGAAAACAGGGTCTCACTGAGTTGCAAAGAGCCTCACTAAGTAGCTGAGGCTGTTGGCAAACTGCGATCCTCCTGTCTCAGCCTCCCAAATACTGAGATTACAAGCGTGCGCCACCACACCCGGCCTTAAACCTCATTCTTAGTAATTTTTGGATGACAACATCTTAAAACTAAATAATCCCTCACTTTTGTGTTATCCCCCCTTTGGTTTACAGTATTTGTTTAGTAGGCAAACAGCTTCACATTTTCTTCATTTGGTAAAAATATACTTTGCCTACCTTATAAGTGACATTTAAAGCAAGGGGTGAGGGAAAAGCACAGCTAGGTAAATCTTCCTAAAATATGTCAACCGAGTGCCCAGGTGCTCACACCAAAAACAGACTGTGTTCAGTGCCAGCCTTACCGCTTGTTAGTTTTATGATTTAGGGCAAGGTATTTTATCTTTTTAATATCATTAATTCCTCATGTGAAAAATAAGGTTGATGATAATAATAAAACTAATTGCTCACTGGGTTATTTTTGTGTGTGTGGTAATGAGGATTGAACTCAGGGACATTCTACCTCTGAGTGATCCTCCTGTCTCCGCCTTCCAAGCACTGGGATTACAAGCGTGTACCACCACGCCTGGCTCTTTGGCTTATTTTGACAATTAAACAAAATTGAATGGGTAAAAGCCAGGTGCCTAGATGCATGCCCATAGTCCCAATACTTGGGAGACTAAGACAGGATGATTGAAGGTTTGAGATCAGCCTCAGCAATTTAGTGAGACCCTGTTTGGAAATAAAAAATAAAAAAAGGCAAGAGGAGGAGTTAAGAGGTATAATGCTGCTGGGGTCATTTCCCAAGACCAAAACAGACAAACAAACAATGGAAAGCATTGTGAGCTGCGTGGGTTATTTTAAATGACCTGTGCTAATGACCTATACTATTCTAGTAGCCACATTAAAAAGGTAAAATGATAGCTGAGTGTGGTGGTGCACGCCTGTAATCCTTGCACTTGGGGGGCTGAGACAGGAGAATTGCAGGTTCAACGACAGCCTCAGCAAAGAGTGAGACTCCCATCAACCTATCAAGACCCTGTTTCCAAATAAGAAATAAAATTAGACTGGGGGTGTAGTGAACCCCAGAACCACACACACACACCACACACACACACACACACACACACACACACCGAAGCCAGGTGCGGTGGCACATGCCTGTAATCCTAATATTTGGAGGCTGAGACAGAAGGATCTCAGGTTCAAGGTCAGCCTCAGCAACTTAGTAAGACCTTGGTAACTTAGGGAGACCTTATTAAAAAAAAAAAAATAGCCGGGCGTGGTGGCGCACGCTTGTAATCCCCGCGCTTGGGAGGCTGAGACAGGAGGATCGCACAGGTTCAAAGCCAGCCTCAGCTACTTAGTGAGGCTCTCAGCAACTGAGTGAGACCATATTTCCAAATAAAGAATAAAATAGGTCTGGGAGTGTAGCCCGGAGGTAGAAAGCCCCTGGGTTCCACCCCCAGTACCACACACACACACAAAAAAAAATAAATAAAAAATAAACGGGGCTGGGGATGTATGCCCATGGGTTCCACTTCCCAGTACCACAAACATAAAAATAAAAAAAGAAAGAAAATAAATTTTAACCCAGGCATGGTGGTACTCATCTGTAATCCCAGTAATTAGGAGGTTGAGATAGGAGGATTGCAGGTTTGAGGCCAACCTCAGCAACTTAGAGAGATCCTGTTTCCAAATAAAAACAAATAAATAAAAAGGGCTCAGAGGTGGAATGCTCTGGCTTCAATCCCCAGTGCCACACATAATAAAGAGATTATTTATTTATTTATTTTTATTTTTATTTTTTTTGCGGGTCTGGGGATGGAACCCAGGGGCATTTGACCTCCGAGCTACACCCCCTGCCCTATTTTTTATTCTTTATTTTGAAACAGGGTCTCACTGAGTTGCGGAGGGCCTCACTAAGTAGCTGAGGCTGTCCTCGAACCACGATCCTCCAGTCTCAGTCTCCCGAATGCTGGGATTACAAGAGTGCACCACCACGCCTGGCTCTAAAAAGATGATGATGATGATGATTATTATTATTATTATTATTATTATTATTATTTTTGGTGGTACTGGGGTTCCTGGAAGCCCTTCTACCTCCGGGCTACACTCCCAGACCTATTTTTACATTTTTATTTGGAAACAGGGTCTCCTAAACCAGCGCATGTGGCTGGCTTCGAACCTGCGCGATCCTCCTGTCTCTGCCTCCCAAGCGCGGGGATTACAAGCGTGCGCCACCACGCCCGGCTAAAAAGATTATTATTTTAAAGAATTATTAATACATGTGAAAGTGTTCTCAATATAATTAAAAACAGGTAAAAAATTGTGTAGACAATGTGATCCTAATTATGACATAAACAAAACTAAAAAATGTGTAAGAAAACCCGGGTGTGGTGGCGCACGCTTGTAATCCCAGCACTCGGGAGGCTGAGACAGGAGGATCGCAGTTCGCGGCCAGCCTCAGCTACTTAGTGAGGCCCTTTGCAATTCAGTGAGACCCTGTTTCAAAATAAAGAATAAAAAATAGGGGTGGGGTGTAGCTCAGAGGTAGAATGCCCCTGGTTCCATTCCCAGTAAAACACACACACACACACACACACACACACACACACACACACACAAAGTTAAAGAAAAAAATTAGAATAAACTAAACCGGGCGTGGCTTGTAAACCCAGCATTTGAGAGGATGAGACAGGAGGATCACAGTTTGAAGACAGACTCAGCTACTACTTAGTTGAGACCCTGTTTTGAAATAAAGAATGAAAAATAGGGCTGGTGGTGTAGCTTGGAGGTAGAATGCCCCTGGGTTCAAACCTTAGTACCACAAAAAAAAAAAAAAAAAAAAAGAAAAGAAACCAAAACATTAATTGTGATTAGCCCTGAGTTATACTAGTTGATTCTTATTTTTACATTTATTGACTTATTTTTTACAGTAATCACAATTAGTGATTGGTGGGGAAATGCCTATTAATCTGTTCACAGACACTATATGTCTTTGCCAGTTTAGAGGGAAAATAACTGACAAATGGGATCATTAATTATTTTTCAGGTTTATAGCTAATGAGGGTTTAACTGAATTCGATTCAGTTTTCTTTCTTTTTTTCTTTCTTCATTTTTTTTTTGTGTGGAACTGGGGATGGAACCCAGGGGCCTTCTACCTCTGGGCTACAGTCCCAGACCTATTTTCTATTTTTACTTGGAAACAGCCTCCCAAGTACTAGATTACAGGTATGCGCTACTGTACCTGGCTATTTTCTTACTTTTCATGTTCTATCTTTCCTAATAGACAATGACTTACTTGAAATAGAATCCTTAATTTATTCATATTTGTATTCTTTTATTCCAAATACTTAGCAAATGAATATATTTTTTTCTTTTCTTTTCTTTTTTACAGTACTGGGGATGGAACCCGGGGGCATTCTACCTCCGAGTGACATCCCCAGCCCTACTTTTTATTCTTTATTTTGAAACAGGATCTAGCTGAGTTGCAAAGGGCCTCACTAAGTAGCTGAGGCCGTCTGTGAACTGTGATCCTCTATTCTCAGCCTCCCGAATGCTGGGATGACAAACGTGCACCACCACGCCTGGCATGAATGAATATAATTAATAGCAAAATAGAAAAACTCCCAGATTCAAAGGTCATTTTGTTTAGATATGTTCCAAGTGCCAGTCTGTGGCTATTAGTTTTCTCCTTCCTTGAACATAGGAAACACACATTATTATTATTATTTTTTGGTGGTACTGGGGTTCCTGGAAGCCCTTCTACCTCCGGGCTACACTCCCAGACCTAGTTTTACAGTTTTATTTGGAAACAGGGTCTCCTAAACCAGTGCGCGCAGCTGGCTTCGAACCTGCGCGATCCTCCTGTCTCCACTTCCCAAGCGTGGGGATTACAAGCGTGCGCCACCACGCCCGGCGGAAACACACATTATTAATAGTAGAGGATGGTTCTTACACTCCAGGTTTTTTGTTTTTTTTTCCATATTGGAGTTTGAATCCAGAAGGATTCTACCTCTGAGCTACACCTGCAGCCCTATTTTATTTTTTATTTTGAAACAGAGTCTCTCTAGGTTTCTGAGGATTTTGCTAAATTGCTAATGCTGGCCTCAAGCCTTCAATCCTCTTGTCTCAGTCTCCCAAGTACTGGGATTACAGGCATGGCCACCAGACCCCGCTGCTCTCTAGGTCTTTGGCCTAATAAGGTGACTGATGAATTTAACGGACTATTGATCCTTCATCTCACAAATGCTAAATTATTCCATGAATGGATCTTGCAAACACAAGCGCATTTGGTTTACAGTAGTTTGGTCTTCACTGACCAGTCTTTCCAACATATGGGGAATCTAAGATTTCTTTTCTGGGGAAAGGGAGAGAAGCTTACGGCAGCCTGCTGCCCTTTACCTTTTTGTGTTGTGCACCGTGGTTCCGCCCAGGACAATCCGCACCCCAGGAGTGGTGCGGTTCAGGTTATAAACCGTTAGCGCCTCTTCATAGGTGGCTCCTCCAATTACAAACACAATGATATCCTGAGGTCTGTGATAATGCGGAGAGAGATAATGTCACAGGATAAGAAAAAGAAAGGGCAAAGATCTGTTATTATTATATACACAGGGTTTGAATTTCTAAATCTTTCTTTTTTTGGCAGAGGAAGCCGAATTAAAGGAGAAGAGAATAAAAGACTTAAAAAAAAGTTTTAATGATCTGAAATTGGCAGGAAACAGAGCAGGAAATGCTGAATAGTGATTTGCTTTCTGTTTGCTTTCTGTTTATGAGCGGATGTCTTAGAATTTCTGGGCTGTGGATTTCAGAATAGCACAATACTGTTTGCTAGAACCAAATGTAGAAATATTCATTCACATTCAAAAGGCTGTAGAATGCTCCACTGTGACATATCAATATTCCACTAATTTATGCCTGTACTACCCTGTGTCAAATCCTCAGGAAAGTGTCATTACAGTGGCCCCTGTCCAACAGCCTCAAAGCATTTTGGAAAGTGTATCTGGGTGGATCCATAACATGGTAACTAAAAACATTTAGTATTTTCAGTAAATGAGAAATTTTTCAGCAAAATGAAAATAAGTTTTCAGTAAAAAAGAATGGAACAGGCCGGGTGTGGTGGTACACGCTTGTATCCCCGCGCTTGGGAGGCTGAGACAGGAGGATTGCAGAGGTTCGAAGCCAGCCTCAGCTACTTGGTGAGGCTCTCGGCAACTTAGTGAGACCCTGTTTCCAAATAAAGTATATATTAAAAAAAGGTCTTGGAGTATAGCCCAGAGGTAGAAAAGCCCCTGGGTTCTATCCCAATTACCACACACACACACACAAAAAAAAAAAAAAAAAAAAAAAAAGAATGGAACACATAAATTAGTGGTACCTATAGGAATTCTGCTTTTTTTTTTTTTTGTGGTACTGGGGGTGAAACCCAGGGGCTTTCCTACCTCCGGGCTATATTCCCAGACCTATTTTATACTTTATTTGGAAACAGGGTCTCACTAAATTGCTGAGAGCCTCACTAAGTAGCTGAGGCTGGCTTCGAACTTGTGCGATCCTCCTGTCTCAGGTTCCCAAGCGCGGGGATTACAAGCGTGCGCCACCACGCCCGGCTGAATTCCACCTCTTCTTAAAAATCTTTGTTTTTAAATTCTTTCAGTAAACCAGGAAAAAGAAACCATGGAAACTAAAAAACCCGTGGGTGTGGTTTTGATACTGGACACGCTGACATAGTGGCTTGTCACTGGGCTTCCCTGGGTAACGCGGTGTTTCTTCCTGTGTTTCAATCTTTATCAAAATGGCTTCATGACATGAGAAGGCCTCCTGTTAGCTTTTTTGCAGATATCAATGAAAACAAGATTCTATTATTTCGAAATCTGCTAGTCTTGCTTTTCTTTGCTGATGCATCAAAAGAAGATAAAATTACTTAGGCAAATATGTGTGTGTGTGGGGGGGTACTGGGCATTCTACCTCCATACTACACTCCCAGCCTTTTAATATTTTTTTGTTTTGAAACAGGGTCTTGCTAGGTTGCTGAAAGTCTCACTTATTTGCTGAGGCTGGTCTCAAACTTGCAATCCTCCTGTCTAAGCCTCTCAAGTGCTAGATTTACAGGCGGGCACCACTACATGAAACCCAGGGGCATTCAACCTCAGAGCTACATCCCCTGCCCTATTTTGTATTCTTTATTTTGAAACAGGGTATCACTGAGTTGCGGAGGGCCTCTAAGTAGCTGAGGATGTCTGCGAACCGTGATCCTCCAGTCTCAGCCTCTTGAGTGCTGGGATTACAAGTGTGCGCCACCACGCTCGGCTCAGCCTAGTTAATTTTTTAAAAAATATTATTTTAGCCGGGCATGGTGGTGCATGCTTGTAATCCTAGTACTCGGGAGGCTAAGACAGGAGGATCACAGGTTCCTGGCCAGCCCTAGCTACTTAAGCCCTCTGTAATTTAGTGAGACTCTGTTTCAAAATAAAGAATAAAAGGGTTGGATAGCCAGGCGTGGTGGTACACGCCTGCTTATAATCCCAACATTTGGGAGGCTGAGACAGAGGATCGCGGTTTACAGATAGCCTCAGCTACTTAGTGAGGCCCTCTGCAACTCAGTGAGACCCTGTTTCAAAATAAAGAATAAAAAATAGGGCTGAGGGTGTAATTTGGAGGTAGAATGCCCCTAGGTTCCATCCCCAGTACTGGAAAAAAAAAATAAAAGCATTGGAGGTATAGCTAGGATGTAGGAATGACCCTGGGTTCAATCCCTAGTACTGAAAAAAAAAAAAAAAAAGCAAAAGCCCCCCCCCCCCTAAATTATTTGTGTAGATAAATGCATGTACACAGTATCAGGTCTGAAGGTGTTCAAGGGGTACACCAAAAAAGCAGGTTTCCCCTCCATTGCGGCCTCCTGTCCCCCACCTCTAGTCCTTCTCTGGAGGCACTGTTACTCATCTCTAGGACAGGATCTGAGTGGATGTGCGCACACACATGAAGGCATCTTATGCACGCCATTCTGCCTGTATCTTGGGTAGAGTGTGTGTTTTTAAATTTTTGAGAGATCGTGCCACTTTGCTTCACGGATGACAACCCTCAGCAATTCTGGAAAGTGCCTATTATTTTTTGTAGTACTGGGGATTGAACCAAGGGCTTTGTGCATGCTCGGCAAGCACTCGACCCCTGAGGTACAGCCCAGCCTTTTTTGGGGAAAGGGGATGTATGGTACTGGATATGGAACCCAGGGTGTTCTACTTCTGAGCTACAACCCTAGCCCTATTTTATTTTATTTATTTATTTTATATTGAAGCAGGGTATCACTAAGTTGCTAAAAGTCTTATTAAGTTGTTGAAACTGGCCTGGAGTCTGTACTCCTCCTGTCTCAGCCTCCCAAGTACTGGGATTACAGGCGTGTGCCATCATGCCTAGCTATAAAATGCTTTTTTAAAAATCCAGCTTATGAGCTGTTTATTCGCAATGTCCTGTTTTGATCCTCTTTTTTTTTTTTCTTGCAGAACTGGGGATTGAACCCAGGGACAATCTACCTCTGAGCTACACCCCCAGCCTTAATCCTGACTCTTTATTTTGAAACAGGGTCTCACTAAATTGCAGAGGGCCTCACTAGGTAGCTGAGGCTGGCTGCAAACCTGCAATCCTCCTGTCTTAGCCTCCCAAGTACTCGGATTTCAAGCATGTGCTACCAGCCTGGCTCTCTTGAGCCGCATTTTTTTTTTTTTTTTTTTTTTTTTTGGTGGTACTGGGGGTGGAGCCTAGGGGCTTTCTACCTCCGGGCTATACTCCCAGACCTATTTTATATTCTATTTGGAAACAGGGTCTCACTAAGTTGCTGAGAGCCTCACTCAATAGCTGAGGCTGGCTTTGAATCTGTGCGATCCTCCTGTCTCAGCCTCCCAAGCGCGGGGATTATAAACGTGCGCCACCACGCCCGGCTTGATCCTCTTTTTTTTTTTTTTTGGTGGTACTGGGGTTCCTGTCATTTTTTAAAAACACATTTTACCTAGCTTGAACTACCACCCTGGCGTAATTCCAAACCTTTCTCTGTAGCTTTATCCTTCAGCTCTGGCTCCAGATCTACATATCTGTACAGTACATACATTTCAGATTCATCACCTTACTATTCAGCTTCTACTTCAATCTGCTTCTATACTACCTATTCCCATCAATGGCAATGCATTGGTTTTGAACAAATTAGAACAACTTAGCGGTGTAAACAACACAAATTATTATTTGATAGCTGTATGGGTGAGAAGTCTGCTGTAGGTTTCACTGGGCAAAATCAAGGTGTCAGCAGGGCTGTGTTACTTCTGGAAGCTCTAGGGGAAGAAGCTATTTTGTTTTGCCAGCTCTAGAAGTTGTATTTCTTGGCTGTGTGATCATAGGGACATTTTATCTCTGAGTTGTACCCTCAGCCTTTCTTTTTCTTCCTCTTTGCAGTATTGGGGATGGAATCCAGGGGCATTCCACCTCCCAGTTACACCCCCAAACCTATTATTTTATTCTTTATTTTGAAACAAGGTCTCACTAAATTGCAAAGAGGCTCACTAAGTAGCTGAGGCTGTTCAGCTGTTCAGGAACTGTGATCCTCCTGTCTCAGCCTCCCAAATGCTGGGATTCCAAGCATGTGCCACCACACTGGCTGATTATTTTGAAACAAGGTCTCACTAAGTTGCAGAGGGCCTCATTCAGTAGCTGAGGCTGCCGGAGAACTAAGGATCCTCCTCTCTCAACCTCCCAAGTACTGGGATTACAAGCGTGCGTCACCACGCTTGGCTCTACCCTCAACCTTTTTGATATTTTCTTTTGAAACAGGGTCTTGCTAAATTGCCAAGGGTCTCCTAAATTGCTGAGGCTGGCCTCGAACCTGCAACCCTCCTGTTTCAGCCTCTCAAGAGCCGGAATTACAGGCCTGCGCCACTACTCCTGGCACCCATCCCCCTAACCTCTTACTGTAGAGTGCCCAGAGTCCAGCCATTGGGCCTTTTTTCTTCCCAATCTATAGATTCCCTAGATCTGCTCTAATATTGTGTTCACTAGCAACATGGGGCTATTTAATTAAAATAAAATAAAATAAAAGTTACGTTCCACAGTAGCATTCGACACATTTCAAGCGCTCAACAGTTCCTTGTAGCTACTGGCGGCCTGCTATGGTTTGTGACGGCTTGAGGATGTTCCCCAAACGTTTGTAGGATGAATTCAACCCCAGCGTGAGGTGTTAAGAGGGTGGAAACTGACTCTATGTGTTAAGAGGTGGGGTCTCTAAAATGGGGGAAAGATCGGGATTAGATAAGGTCATCAGAGAGGAGCCCTCAGGACTAGATACTGGTGGCTACAGAAGAAGAGAGACCAGAGGATGCAGCCGTATATTTCCAGAATATGAGTATTTTTTACAGTAAGATGTGACGTGCTGTGTTCCTTATGGTGAGGGCCAACTCTGCCTGAGGCCCATTATACAGTTTTATCCTGAGCAAACAATACCGATGAATATACAGATCATCCCATTAAGAAGAAGGAAGGGAGTTTCTCCCTTGAAGGGTACAGTGACCATCTTGGTGACTGAGGAGAAGAATCAAGTGGTAAGAAATGCTGCTGCTTCTCCGGAGCTGCCCTCTGCTCTCACCTGCCTCAAGAGCACACCTTCTCTTACAGAAAAGAAGAGCAAGAACTGGAAGGATACCCCAATGGGCTTCCAGTGCGCCAGAGCACACTGTCCTTTAGTCTGATCATTTCAGGGTGCTGGGCTATTTTTATACTGTGGAGACAGAAGAAATGTCATGGATAGTTGCTTGTGGGTGTAGGTTATATAAATGGAAGAACAAAACCTAGATTCAAGGATCAGCTCTTAGAACTTGGCTTAGCTGTAAACTGAACAAAGATGACTATGTCTCATTTGTTTATGAAAACATAAATACATGTTTTCCTGAGCCTTCTGCTACTTATTCAAGCTGGCTTAAGGAAGAACGTTTATAAAAAAAAATGTGAACCTCTCTGCCATTTTTCCTTTCTTTCCCTTTCCTCAGTGAATTTTAACAGTGGATGTTCTGATGAGGCCAATGGTAAAGTATACAGCACGTCTTTTTTATACAATGGCCAAAGTTAAGTGGAATATACAAGTTTAATTCTTTGTGTCTATCGCCCTGTGCTCTGTCACTCACCATAGCAACCAAAGGCATTAATTAATGCAGGCAGCAAACAGTCGCCAACCACAGCCAGCTCATGCTGGATCCAGCTCTACGAGGACACCAGTTTGTCTCTTATTTTGTTAGAAAAATAAAAAAATTCCCATACAGTATTTCTGGAGATCATTGTTTCTATACTTGAGTAAGCCAGGCAAGAACGGAAACTTTTAAAAAGGCAATACTTTATCTATTTTGTGGGCCGTTGCACTTATGTCTAACATGCAAATTTGTTGAATCTACTTACAGATGGTAAAGTTCTTGTGAACATTTACTGCAGGAAAAAAGGCCAATAAAAGGGACTGTTGCTTTTATAGAAACAGAAAGCAAGCTGCGGCAACAAATTCTACTAAGTTTGTGTAAACGTGAGAAGTACTTTCTTTTTAATGGCTTGGTTCTGGCACGCGTCATCATACAGCTCCATTTCCCCATAAGTGAAAAGTGGCTTGTTCTTATCAGGGAGAAGAAGCAATTTCTGGAGTGAGAAAGTAAATTAGCCTGATAATAGGATGTTTGGGTATTCCATCTGGAGGCTAAAAATCAAACACAATTTGTGGATATGGCCGTACTGCCAAATAGGTTGGCCACTAAAGTAACTGCTGAGAGCTAAAAGATTTCTACAAGTGGTTTTGCAAAATTTTATTCCTGTCTCATCTCCTTTGACACTAATATAACACCAATGGGACCACGGTGCTCCATCATGAGACGACTGCTAAAATCAATGACTCCTCTCAGTGGGATGACCTAGTGCGAGAGAGTGGCTGCAGCGGATGGTGGGGCCAAGGCAGGAGTTAATTCTGTGCACATCTATCCTTCCCATTAATGATTATATAGGTATTATAATAAAGGACGACTTATATTTTGCTAACCTTTGGGGTTGTCACAACATATAACATGGTTCTTTATAAATAGTAGGTATTCAATAGCAGTTAAATTATGAAGTATGTATAAGCAGCTGATATGCCAAAATTGATAGTTGGAAAATATAAACCAGAGAAAAAATTTAGTTGATGCTATAGAATATTTAGATTATTGTAGCTTGCTAGAAACTTTATACATTATTTTGTCCAGAGGTAACAACCATTAGTAATTTCATAATTATTCTTTCAGAAATAGTTTCTGTGTACATACATAGATATACTTAGATATTGTAAACATATACATATGATTATATATGTATATAATTGTCACCTATTATATACATACACATATATAGTCACACTTGTGTTTATATAGATTTTCTTCACAAAAGGGATATGATAAGCTGGGTGTGATGGTGCATGCTTGTGATCCCAGCATTTGGGAGGCTGAGACTGGAGGATTGCAGTTCGTGGACATCCTCAGCTACTTAGTGAGGCCCTCTGCAACTCAGTGAGACTGTTCCAAAATAAAGAATAAAGCCAGGCATGGTGGCGCATGCATGGAATCCCAGCATTCAGGAGGCTGAGACTCAAGAATGGCAGTTTGCAGACAGCCTCAGCTACTTAGTGAGGCCCTCCGCCACTCAGTGAGACCCTGTTTCAAAATAAAGAATAAAAAAAATAGGGTAGGGGGTGTAGGTCGGAGGTCCATGCCACTGGGTTTCATCCCCAGACCCGCAGAAATAAATAAATAAATAAATAAATAAATAAAGAGAGAGAGAGAGAGAAAGAGAGAAAAAGAAAGAATAAAAAATAGGGCTGGGGGTATAGCTCGGAGGTCAAATGCTCCTGGGTTCCATCCCCAGACCTGCAAAAAAAAAAAAAAAAAAAAAAAAAAGGGATATGATAGTGTCTTGCTTTCTTTTTGTGTGTGTGGTACTGGGGATGGAACCTAGGGGCATTTTATCTCTTAGCTACACCCCCTGCCTTATTTTTATTCTTTTTTTTTTTAATGGTACTGGGGATGGAACCATTCTACCTTCAGGCTACACTCCCAGACCTATTTTATATTTTTTTATTTGGAAACAGGGTCTCTTAAGCCAGCAAGGCTGGCTTCGATTCTCCTGTCTCTGCCTTCCAAGCGCGGGGATTACAAGCATGCGCCACCATGCCCGGCTTTATTCCTTATTTTATTTATTTATTTTTTTGGTGGTACTGGGGTTCCTGGAAGCCCTTCTACCTCCGGGCTACACTCCCAGACCTATTTTTACATTTTTTTAAAATTTGGAAACAGGGTCTTTATTCCTTATTTTGAATCAAGGTCTCACTGAGTTGCGGAGGGCCTCACTAAGTAGCTGACGCTGTCCGTGAACCGCGATCCTCCAGGTCTCAGCCTCCCGAATGCTGGGATTACAAGCGTGCGCCACCACCCCTGGCTCAGCATCTTGCTTTCTATACAATATATCTGAAAAAGGTTTTCATATCAACCCATGATGACTTATACCATTTTTTAAAAAAAAGAATGCATAGTATTGTACTGTAATTCAGGTATCCAGTCCTCTGTTGCTGAGTATTTAGTTCCCAGATTTTGCTATTACAGTGTTTGGGTGAACATCCCTGTTACATATTTTTGTGCACTCTATGGTAAACTTTTAGAAGTGGAATTGGTAAGCAGGGGTCTTTTGAAGTCCTCTGCAGTCTTACTGCATTTCTTGCCCTTTCTCCTCCAAAAGTCCCACTGCTTTCAAAGCTCATACTGCAGGGCTTCTGTTTTTCCTGCCTCCTTTCCCGGGCACTCTTGTTCTCTCAAGTCTGTGGCTCTGGCTTGCTGTCCTCTTTTTATTTCCTTTTCCCAGCTCTTCAGCGACTCTAACATCCAAGTGGATTCTCAGGAAACCCCTGCTCTCCTCACTCACGCTCTTTCCTTCCCCCTCCACAACCACCCACAGCCACGACTCCAACCTCAGCCTCGTCACTGCAAGAATCGGGAGCACCTGTGAAATCCTGAATTCATCATTCATCTCTTTCTCCAATAACCACCTCTCAACTTTGAATTCGCCTATCATACTACCCTCTTGTACTAATTCTTTGACCCAATCAAACCTCCAGTTTACTCGTTGATACTTTTTTTTTTTTATTATTGAATACCTTCTTCCTGTTTTCATTTTCCAAAATCCTGGTTAGACTACATGATCTACCTTCTCTACATTTAACTCCAAGTATCTAAAATTTTCTGGAGAAAACCACACAACTAGTTTCACTATTTTAGACTAATGCCTCGCTTGTTTTCTTTTTCTTATCCCCTAAGTTGCAGAGGGCCTCACTAGGTAGCTGAGGCTGGCCTTGAACCTGCGATCTTCCTGTGTCAGCCTCCAAAGTACTGGGATTATAAGCGTGCGCCAACACACCAGGAGTTCCTCTTTCTTCTTCATCATGTATTTCTCCTTCTTCTCCTCCTCCTCCTTCTTTTATGGTACTGGGGATGGAACCCAGAGGCCTTCTACCTCTGGGCTATACTCCCAGACCTATTTTTTTAAAATATTTTGTTTGTAAACAAGGTCTCAGTAAGTTGCCAAGAGCCTCACTAAGGCTGAGGCTGGCTTTGAACTTGCATGATCCTCCTGCCTCAGCCTCCCAAGCACTGAGATGTATACAAGCATGCGCCATCACACCCAGGTTATTTCTCCTTCATTGTTTGATAATTCTTAATGATTAGAGATAAGCCCTAGAATTTCTCTCTTCCTTGAACTCGCAATCTCTTCTAGATCCTATCCCATTTCTACCTCCTTCATGCAAACTTTTTTTTTTTTGCGGTACTGGGGATGGAACCCAGGGGCATTATACCTCCAAGCTACACCCCCAGCCCTATTTTTCATTCCTTTATTTTGAAACTGGGTCTCACTAAGCTACAGAGGGCCTCACTAAGTAATGGAGGAACCTGAGATCCTCTTGTCTCAGCCTTCCAAGTACTGAGATTACAAGCGTTTGCCACTATGCCCGGCTTATATGCAAAACTTCTTAAACACTATTGTGGACATGTCTCCATTTTACCTTATATCCTGTGAACCTCTAATTTGCCTTCCAATCTCACCAAAACTTGGTAAGGAGAACATCAAGACCTTCGTGTTGCCAAATAAGAGAGATGCTGCACGCTCCTTGCCTTCTTTACTCAGAAGATGGGACAGTTCGCCATGTTGCTGTCAGGAGCCATGCTCTCCCTTCCCCCATCTGGTCCCTCCTTAGTCTCCCCTACTCAACCCTTGCTCTAAGCCGCCGTCGTCGTCGTCGTCGTCGTCTTCTTCTTCTTCTTCTTCTTCTTCTTCTTCTTCTTCTTCTTCTTCTTCTTCCTCTTCTTCTTCCTCCTCCTCCTCCTCCTCCTCCCCCCCCTCCTCCTCCATCTCTCTCTAAGCTTTCTTCTTAAGTGATTACTTAGTTCTATGGCTTTAATCATCAGTGATATCTTGTCTACTCCCAGTCCACCATATGACATTTGTAACTGGTTATTTAACTGGCATCTCCAACTTAACAAAACCATTTCTCTTCAAAATCTGAAAGTTATTAACTCCTCTCTTATTCTTGCTCCAGCAATCAACTCTAGTAAATAAATCTCTCGATTCTACCATCTCTCTCCAAACGACTTTCATTCCTTACTTGGACTTTTGTAGCCACCTCCTTTAGGAGTCTCCTTGCTTCTATTTTTCCCTTCAGTAATACATTTCCCTCGCAAAGTGATCGTTTAAAACAAATTCAAGCTGGGTATGGTGGCACATACCTGTAATCCCAGCACTTGGGAGGCTGAGACAGGAGGATGACACAGGTTCGAAGCCAGCCTCAGCTACTGAGTGAGGCTCTCAGCAACTTAGTAAACCTGTTTCTAAATATAGTATAAAATAGGTCTGGGGGTATAGCACAAAGATAGAAAAGCCCCTGGGTTCCACCCCAGTACTACACACACACACACACACCCAAAAATATATATATAAATAAATAAAACAGGGCTGGGAGTGTAGCTAGGAGGTAGAATGCCTGAATTAAATCCTCAGTGCCAAAATAAATAAATAGGTACGTAAGTAAATAAATATCACCTCCTGAAGCTGAGCATAGTGGTACATACTTGTAATCTCAGTACTTGGAAGGCTGAGACAGGAGGATCAGAGGTTAGAGGACAGCCTCAGGTACTTAGTGAGGCCCTCTGCAACCCTGTTTCAAAATAAAAAAAATAGGGCTGGGGATGTAGCTCAGAGAAAGAATATCCTTGGATTCAATCCTCAGTACCACTAATTAACTAACTAGCTAAATAAATAAATAAATATCACCTCCTCAGAAAGGTTCTCTGCTTGTGAAATAGTCCTCCCCCTCCCACAGTTACTTTGCAGCCTATTACCCTATTTGTTTCCTTGATAGCATTTATATTTGTTTATTTGTTCCTCCCTGTCTCCCGTCTTCCCTGCCACTTCTATATCCCCAGCACCTCCAAGACTCCTTGACATACTGAAGGCATTCACTAAACCTCTGTTGTGTAAGAAAAGGAAACAAGTAAATTATTAACTCTATACATATTTAGGTTACACTGACAAATGCTAACAGATGCCAGCAACTGAATACGCATGTACTTGTGGGGAAGAACGTTATTTTGAGCTTTGGGAATGAATCACATCGCTGAGAAAGGTCTGCTGTCATGCACTAATCATACACGATATATTCTTTCAGTCTATGGTTTCTTTTTAGCAGTAAGAAGGTAAATTCTTCTTCAATATATCTTATATGGAAGGCATAAACGAATTAATGTTTTTACTTTAATTAGAAGCCTCAAGCCGGGCGTGGTGGCGCACGCTTGTAATCCCCGTGCTTGGGAGGCGGAGATAGGAGGATCGCACGGGTTCAAAGCCAGCCTCAGCTACTTAGTGAGGCTCTCAGCAACTTAGTGAGACCCTGTTTCCAAATAAAATATAAAATAGGTCTGGGAGTATAGCCTGGAGGAATAAAGCTTCTGGGTTCTACCCCCAGTACCACCAAAAAAAAAAAAAAAAAAAAAAATAGCAGCCTCAAGAATAGAGGTGTGTGTGTGTGTGTGTGTGTGTGTGTATGTATATATATATATACATACACACACACATATATTTTTTTGGGGGGGTGGTACTGGGGTTTCTGGAAACCCTTCTACCTGCGGGTACACTGCAGGCTACACTCCCAGACCTTTTATTTATTTATTTATTTTTTGGAAACAGGGTCTCTTAAACCAGCGAGGCTGACTTCGAACCTGCGTGATCCTCCTGTCTCTGCCTCCCAAGCGCAGGGATTACAAGCGTGCGCCACCACGCCCGGTTTAGAGGTATATTTTTTAAAAAGCCTCTCAGGTGACTAACTTGGGCTAGTTTTCATTCTTGACACTTAGCTGACATTTCTGCATCTTGATGTCAAGGTCCTTATACATTTTATTTGAATGAATGTACTCTCTGAATTAAACAGCAAATGTTCAGCCTTTCAACCTTGTATTTTTAAAAGATGATTTTTTTTCTGTTCTGTACTAAATTATAAAGATTTGTTTTTAAAGGGAAAATGAAAAAATATATCTCATCATATAAAAAGAGTAATCTATGAAGCTTAAAATATTTCCTCCTTTCAGAAATCCATTTTATATATAAAATGGCATATTCCCAAAGCTCTCAGATTATTATAAGCTGAAATAATAGAACTACACCAACAGTAAAATGTTCACATTTAACTTCCCAGTGGGGTTCAGCTATAGAGTTAGGCCCTTTATAATTTGTAGCCCAAATATAAAATATAAAAATGTAACTTTTAACTAGGTAGAATTTGCATACATTTATCATTTCAAGTTAGTTGAAGTAAATTGTTCTGGGCAAGTTTTGTTTTGATTCAAAATAACTAACCGTTGGATTAAAATTCTAACAGAAAGTTCTCCCTTTGTCCTGGATAACAAATGGCTCTTGTAATGAGGTCTCTCTGTTTGCCTGCTGGCCACATTTGGTGAAGTCCAGTCCTCCCCCAAAATAGTAACAACCTGCTCTGGATGGCAATCAAGCAGCAGGTCTATTTTGGGCCTTGATGTTTGAAACTCCAAATGCCGGATACCGGAGAATTGAACCTTAAATGGCCTAAGTCAACTGGTCGGCTACAAAAACGCAGAAGACTAGGATCTGGGGCCCTCCAAACACCTGTTTCTTTATTTCAAAGCAAATAAATGTTTCAAGCTTGGCAGGAGAATTCCTGGCAAATGCTGACATATGTAAAGAAGAAAAATCTTAAAGTGGGTGTGATGGTGCACACTTGTAATTCCAGAACTTGGGAGCTGAGACAGGAGCATCACGGGTTGGCAGCCAGCCTTAGCAACTCATCAGGCACCCGCAACTCACTGAGACCTTGTTTCAAAATACAGAATAAAATAGGGCTTGGGGGTATAGCTCAGAGGTAGAATGCCCCTGTGTTCAATCCCCAGTAAAACACACACAAAAAAAAAAAAAAAAGAAAGAAAGAAAAGAAAAAATCTTAGAACTACAACAGACAAAGGTGAAACAGACTGATAAAATTTCAGTGTTTTGTTTTGTTTTTTGAGGTACCAGGGATTGAACCCAAAGGCATTCTTCCTCTGAGCTGCACCCCAAGCCCTATATTTTTATTCTTTATTTTGAAAGAAGGTTGCAGAAGGCCTCACTAAGCAGCTGAGGCTGGCATGGAACCTGCACGCTTCCGTCTCAGCCTCCCCAGTACTGACATTACAAGTGTGCGTCCCACATCCAGCTATAACGCCAGTGTTCATCTCTAACATTATTCTACATGTCCTGTTTTCTGTGTTTCTGGCTTTTACTGCTAATATCTTAGTCATCGTACCTGTCTCGGAGTGTGCTGGGGCCTAGATAAGGGTAGAGGTTCTCCTTAAGCTTTCCTTTGATGAGTTGGTCCAGGGTCTCATGTAGGAAAGGCTGATGCTGTGTATATACATTTTCTATTCCCTAAAACAGAAAAAAAGGCTTCTTTTAAGATGTCATTTTTGGAAAATTAGCAATATAATAGTTGATAATCAGATTAAAATAGGAATCTTAAAATATTTAAAAATTACTTTAATCAACCACAAGTGTTCTACTCTTATAAAATACCAAATTTAACATTGGCTATTATGATTTCAAAATGAAATTTCATGAATTTTTATCATGACTTTAGCGAGTCTCATTCTTCTGTCAAAATATAAAATGATAGGTAAAGCAAATAAAAGAAAAGGAATATGTAGAAAAAGAGATTATGTAGGAATTATGTAGGAAAAAGGAATATGTAGAAAAAACATGCAGGAAAATAGAAAAGCTTTAGGAAACATAAGAAAGACCAGCAGATTAAAAATAATTTTTTAGCTGGGCGTGGTGGCGCATGCTTGTAATCCCTGCGCTTGGGAGGCTGAGACAGGAGGATCACACAGGTTCGAATCCAGCCTCAGCTACTTAGTGAGGCTCTCAGAAACTTAAGTGAGACCCTGTTTCCAAATAAAATATAAAATGGGTCTGGGAGTATAGCCCGGAGGTAGAAAGCCTCTGGGTTCCACCTCCAGTACCACCAAAATAAATAAATAAATAAATAAATAAATAAATAAATAAAAGTAATTTTTTTTTTTTTTTTTTTTTTTACCATTGTAGGCTAGTATTCTTAAAAGATCAATAAAGCCAGACATGGTGGCCCTTTACTTGGGAGGCTGTGATAGGAGGATTGCAGGTTTGAGGCCAGCCTCAGGAACTTTGTGAGACCTGTTTCAAAATAAAAAGTAGAAAATAGGCTAGGGGTATAGCTCAGAGGCAGATTGCCTCTGGGTCCAATCTCCAGTGCCATGCACAGAGAAAAAAAAAATCAATGAATGTTTGCTTTTTCTTTAATTTCCTTCAAAGAGAAAGATATTCAACAACTGTAGACATAACTCCTAAATTACAAACAAATGCAGAAAAGCAGCTGTGACTAATAGAACTGTTTGTCTTTTTACTGTAGAGTCCTTCCTGGAACTCTCTCCAGTTACTTCCTGCTCAGCTATTTGGCCCAATGCGGATACTGTTTCATTTCATCCAGCTGATAAAGTAGAAAGCCGCACAACCCTGAAGGCAATAAGAAGTTCAGATCCCTTCCCCGCCGCGGGGAGGCCGCGTCTCACTTAGGAGAGCGCACAGATTTCCGTACCTTCAGTCCTTTGAGGAACTGCTTGGTAATAGCCACAGCATCTTTGGGGCTAAAGAGGTCACTTCCTCTAACCCTTTTACCACCGTATTCAACAACTGCAGACACGAGCTACAAAAAGGAAAAAAAGAGAGAGAGAGAAATGATCTTTTATTACTTACAAATCTGGAAGCTCATTTCATAAAAACAAAATGACTTTATGAAGGAAATTAAGACAGAATTATACACTTCTGTAAATAAAAACAGCACGATGTATCATTTTTGGCAACAACTGGCTCCTGTTTTCTGGTTTACTAAGTAAATTCAGTTACCTTCCGATACTTCTCGGAAACCCCTTTATTCCTGAGGTCCATGATCAGCCCCGGCAGGCTGTTGCTGCTGTGTCTCTCGTAGTGAAGAGCATAGAGCATCACCAGGCGGGCCGCGTCGAACTCTGTCACCTTGGGGTTCTGCAGGAGCCGCTTGACATTCTGAAGAAAGACAGGACACGTATTTATCCCTCCTTCACCCAAGGCATCTCCTGCCTAAGATCTAGACTCAGAGAGAGGCGGTGACACCTCTGGGTTCGTGCCTGAGATGGCCACTGTGATGATAATGCACGGGCTGTCCTGTCCCAACTGTAGGAAATTAACGGCCTTTTGCCCAAGAGAAAAATAAAGATATCTATATATCTATATATCTATATCTGTCTATATACATATAGATATATAGATATATATCCCATTGAAACTGTTTTGAGAAAGAAATGATTTTAATAATGGCTAGTTCCACCTTTCTAGTAGCCTAAATTGTCATTTCCTAAATTGTCATAGCCTAAATCGTCATCTTTCTCAGGATGGGGAGCCCAGAGCAAGTGCCTTGAACATATGCTATTTCTACCACTTCAATCAATACAACACACAACAAGGCCGGGCGTGGTGGCGCACACTTGTAATCCCTGCGCTTGGGAGGCGGAGACAGGAGGATCACGCAGGTTCAAAGCCAGCCTCAGCTACTTAGTGAGGCTCTCAGCAACTTAGCGAGACCCTGTTTCCAAATAAAATATAAAAATGGGGCCGGGCGTGGTGGCGCACGCTTGTAATCCCCGTGCTTGGGAGGCAGAGACAGGAGGATCGCGCAGGTTCGGAGCCAGCCTTGCTGGCTTAAGAGACCCTGTTTCCACATAAAGTTAAATAGGTCTGGGAGTGTAGCCCGTGGGAGTGTAGCCCAGAGGTAGAAGGGCTTCCAGAAACCCCAGTACCACCAAAAAAAAAAAAAAAAAGGGGTCTGGGAGTATAGCCCAGAAGTAGAAAGCCCCTGGGTTCTACCCCCAGTACCACCAAAAAAAACCCCAAAAAACTATAACACACAACAGAACTAACCAGCTGACTTGTAAAACCTGACCAATTCCTCCAAGCTACACCCCCAGCCCTATTTTTTATTCTTTATTTTGAAACCAGGTCTCACTGAGTTGCAGAGGGCCTCACTAAGTAGCTAAGGCTGTCCACAAACCGCGATCCTCCAGTCTCAGCCTCCGGAACGCTGGGATTACAAGTGTGCATCACCATGCCCGGCTTAAACCCTTTAAAAAAAAAAAAGTGCTGGAAGTGTAGTTCAGAGGTAGAAATGCCCCTGGGTTCATATCCCATTACCACACACACACACAAAAGTTTGAGGGCAAGTTAAAAATGTCATAAATAAATAAAAAGAGCTAGTCGGGCGTGGTGGCACACGCTTGTACTCCCAGCATTAGGGAGGCTGAGACCAGAGGATCGTGGTTCGCAGACAGCCTCAGCTACTTAGTGAGGCCCTCTGCAACTTAATGAGACCCTGTTTCAAAATAAAGAATTAAAAAAAATAGGGCAGGGGGTGTAGCTCGGAGATCTACACTGGGTTCCATCCCCAGAGCCGCGAAAATAAATAAATAAATAAATAAATAAATAAATAAATAAATAAATAAAGCTGAGGATGTAAATAGCTGAGTGGTGGAGTGACACTGGATTTAATCACTCAGTACCACAAAAAATAGGAAGTCTAGCAGTCTGAGAGAACAGTGTTATGGGACTATAAAGAGCTTATTTAAGAAAAATGATAGAAAGTGGGCAGAACCCTATTTCACTGACTGGTAAATACATCTGAGTCAGTATTCTTTTTCTTGATGACTTGTCAACATAAAATTGAGCTTTGTAATAGGTCTTCTGTGGATCATCACTGTTTCTGAAATACTGGTTAAATGGTGATTAAGAGGGGGAAAAAAGGATCATTTCTACTCAATGGATCAGAGTAAAGTGGTCCAATGTGTCCCTTGGCAGTTTTCTTATGATTTTAACAAGAAAAATCTTTCTGAAATCCGGGAGAGAACCAAAGTCACCTGTGGACTAAATATGAGATTGCCAGGCGTGGAGGCACATGCCTGTAACCTGAGTACTTAGGAGGCTGAGGCAGGATCGCAGATTCTCGGCCAGTCTTAGCAATTTTGCAAGGCCCTCCGCAACTTAGTGAGACTGTATTTCAAAATAAAAAATAAAATAGGGCCGGGTGTAGCTCAGAGGCTGATGCCCCTGGGTTCACTCCTAGCACCATACACACATGTACACAAAAGGGATGACATCAATGTAAGAAGCTTTTGCACAGCAAAGGAAACAATTAAAAGCCTAAAGAGAAACCTATAGAACAGGAAGTTCTCCTCTGATAGGAGACTAATATAAGGACTAAGAAAACTAACTAAAAAAGATAAAAAGGACATCTTTTGTGTGTATACGTATGTGTGTATTGTGTATGCATGCGTGCCACCACACCCCACTGAACAGATATTCCATGCAAGAAATAGAGATGGCCAACAAATATATAAAAACATGTGCAATATCATTAGCAATCAGAGAAATGCAAATCAAAGCTATACTGAGATTCCATCTAATTCCAGTTAGAATGTCAATCATCAAGCATACAAACAATAATAAATGCTAGTGAGGATGTCGAGAAATAGGAACTTATACACTGTTGGGATTGAAAACTAGCACAACCACTGTGGAGATCATATGGAGGCTCCTCGAAAGACTAGGAACAGAACCGTCAGATCACCCAGCTGTACCACCCTTCAGCATCTTTCCAAAAGAATTAAAGTCAGAATACTATCCGGGCGTGGTGGCGCACGCTTGTAATCCCCGCGCTTGGGAGGCGGAGACAGGAGGATCGCGCAGGTTCGAAGCCAGCTGCGCTGGCTTAGGAGACCCTGTTTCCAAATAAAAAACCATATAAAATAGGTCTGGGAGTGTAGCCCGGAGGTAGAAGGGCTTCCAGGAACCCCAGTACCACCAAAAAAAAAAAAAAAAAAAAAATCCCAGCATTCGGGAGGCTGAGACTGGAGGATCGCCATTCACCGACAGCCTCAGCTACTCAGTGAGGCCCTCCACAACTTAGTGAGACCCTGTTTCAAAATAAAGAATAAAAAAAATAGGGCAGGGGGTGTAGCTTGAAGGCCAAATGACCCTGCGTTCTATCCCCAGACCCGAAAAAAAAATTTCTATTTCAAAAATTGAATTTTGGACTCATGTCTCTTTCATACTCTCCCCGCACCCTTGAGATTGCCCACGATCTCCCTCAAGTGTGTATCTCTCACTTTCCTAAATAAATCTCTGTCTCTAAAAAACTGAATTTTGTTCGCAAATTGAATTTTTGTTAGCCTGTAGAATAATTGGTTAAAATGATAGCAATCTATAGGTTAACTTTTAGCAAAAATCTGAGCTTTTCCCCCTTTACCATGATATGCTTACTAGTCAATGAAACAAATCCCAACTCTACTCAAAAATCTCAATTCACTGCCTCATGACATATTACCATCTAAGGTCAAGCCAAAGAACGCTGTAACCATCCAGGGGTCAGATCTTGACATCTACTCACTTCTGAACAAAGGTTCCCTTTATGAACTATTTAAGTCACACTGCCAAGCAAATCCTTTGCGGTGGGGAAGCCCAAATCTGCTGTTCACTGTAAGATCCCAGTACCCTGGACAAGAAGACCTTCAAAAGATAACTTTTCAAAATATAAAGGAGATCACAACTAGAGTTCATATTTTTTAAGTATCTACTTTCAAAGTGAACAAAAAATAAAATTTCAGGCAAGGAATTACAATAACCTTTTCTAACTGATTTCCACATGGTAGAGAGATACAAATAAAGACATAATTAGCTAGTGATTAAGTTTGGTTCTCTTCTTTTAAGGAAAAAAATCAAATGATAAAAAAAACATGAGAAAATTTAAATTTAGTTATAGGGCAAATTTTTGTGTTTATTGAGAGAGAGGCAGAAAACTCATTTTATTGAGGCAAATATTAGAAGACTTCTATTAGACCCACAAAGAACTACAAACTATTATTGGTAGGGTTGTTTAAAATAAGTTACTAAATTAAATAGATTAGCCGGGCGTGGTGGCGCACGCTTGTAATCCCCGCGCTTGGGAGGCGGAGACAGGAGGATCGTGCAGGTTCGAAGCCAGCCGCACGCGCTGGCTTAGGAGACCCTGTTTCCAAATAAAAATGTAAAAATAGGTCTGGGAGTGTAGCCCGGAGGTAGAAGGGCTTCCAGGAACCCCAGTACCACCAAAAAAAAATTTAAATAGATTATGATACAACTTTACAAGGGGTATTATTTAGTGATTTTCAAGAGGGAGTCTTTAGGTTCTGATCTGGTATAGTCTCTGAGATACATGATTAAATAAATAAAAAATGCAGAACTTGGTATATAGTACGGTACAATTTAAATAAAAAAGACACATACAAGCCGGGCGCGGTGGCGCACACTTGTAATCCCCGCGCTTGGGAGGCGGAGACAGGAGGATCGCGCAGGTTCGAAGCCAGCCGCGCTGGCTTAAGAGACCCTGTTTCAAAATATAAAATAGGTCTGGGAGGGTAGCCAGGAGGTAGAAGGGTTTCCAGGAACTCCAGTACCACCACCAAAAAAAAAAAAAAAAAAAAAAAAGATCAAGACACACACAACCTTGCACATATATGAAATAAACGTAAACATACATTTAAAACTTCAGATTCAGCTTTTATTACACACCTCTTTCACCAAATACTCGTATTATCTATAAGAGTTAGAAGTTAATACAATTTAAAAATAATATCAGAATAGAGTTCTTTATGAAGATTTAGGACCACGGGGACAAAATAAAAACACTGGTGAAGAAGCACTTTACATAAAGCAAATAGCAAAGTTATGAGTTTCCAAATGGTATTGCTTTCAGAGGAAATCTTGACAAATACTTAAAAAAATTAAAACCAAGAACTATAATCCCTAGGTAGAATGTCCCTAGGTTCCAGCCCCAGGATCACACATACACACACAAAAGAACTATAACGCCGGGCGTGGTGGCGCACGCTTGTAATCCCCGCGTTTGGGAGGTGGAGACAGGAGGATCGCGCAGGTTCCATGCCAGCCGTGCTGGCTTAAGAGACCCTGTTTCCAAAAAGAAAAAAATAGGTCTGGGAGGGTAGCCCGGAGGTAGAAGGGCTTCCAAGAACCCCAGGACCACAAAAAAAAAAAAAAAAAAAGCATATGTGAAGCATGTTATCACCCAGAATCCTTGTAACAATACAATTTGAACGTTTGATATCACTATCCCTGATGTTTGGACAAAGCAAGTAATTTTCCCAAAGAAACTATGGCAGGTAAAGCCAGGATGGTGGCGCACGCTTGTAATCCCTGAATTTGGGAGGCAGAGACAGGAGGATCGCGCAGGTTTGAAGCCAGCCTCGCGCGCTGGCTTAGGAGACCCTATTTCCAAATAAAAAAATGTAAAAATAGGTCTGGGAGTGTAGCCCGGAGGTAGAAGGGCTTCCAGGAACCCCAGTACCACCAAAAAAAAAAAAAAAAAAAAAAAAAAATAGGGCAGGGGGTGTAGCTCGGAGGCCGAATGCCCCTGGGTTCCATCCCCAGACCTGCAAAAAAAAGAAAAGAAAAAAAAAGAAAGTAACTTTGGCAGGTAGAAATAGTATACAAGCTAGACAGCCTGTCTCTAAACCGTGTGTGTGTGTGTGTGTGTGTGTGTGTGTGTGTGTGTGTGTGTGTGTGAGAGAGAGAGAGAGAGAGAGAGAGAGAGAGACTGACTGACTGACTGACTCTGGGGATTGAACCCAGGGACATTCTACCTCTGAGTACACTCTCAGCCCTATTTTATTTATTTATTTTATTTAGAAGGAGGGTTTTGCTAAGTTGCCAAGATTCTCACTAAACTGCTGAGAAGAGCCTCGAACCTGTGATGCTCCTGTCTCAGCCTTCCAAGCATGTACCACCACGCCTAGCCCCTGTGTTTTCAATATACCAGGCTAGGTATTATTGCAGGGTGTGAAAGAAACTACATTTTATTTATTTATTTTTGTAGTCCTGGGGATTGAACCCAGGGATGTTCTACCTCCAAGATATACCCTCAATATGAATGGTTGAATATGTGTATGTGTGTGTGTGTGTGTGTGTGTGTTTGTGTGTGTGTATGTATGTAAAAAAGATGTATATTTATATATTATATACATTTATATATTTGCTTATATATAAAGAGAATATATATTACATCTTTTTTATGTGTGTGTGGGGGTACTGGGGATGAAACTCAGGGGCATTTTACCTCTGAGCTATACCCCAGCTCTATTTTATTCTTTTATTTATTTATTTTAATTTTTACTTGTGTACTGGGGATTGAACTCAGGGGCATTCTACCTTCAAGCTATACCTCCAGCCCTATTTTATTTCTATTTTGAAACCGTCTTACTAGGTGGATGAGTCTCATTACCTGCTGAGACTGTCCTTGAACCTGTGATCCTCCTGTCTTAGCCTCCCAAGCACTGGGATTATAAGTGTGTGCCACCATGCCTAACATTCTTTTATTTTGAAATAGGGCCTAAGTCCCAGAGGGCCTCACTAAGTTGCTGAGGCTGCTGGGAACAAACCAGTGATCCTCCTGTCTTAGCCTTCCAAATACTGGGATTACAAGCATGCACCACCATGCCCTGCTCCTGTTTTATTTGTTTGTTTGTTTATGTTTATGGATTTATTTGTGGTACTAGGGGTGGAACCGGGGCCTTCTTCCCCCAGGCTACACCCCCAGCTGTATTTTATTTCTTATTTGGAAACAGGGTCTTGATAAATTGCTAAGGCTGTCCTCAAACCTGCAATCCTCCTGTCTCAGTCTCTCACAGGCATGCATCACCAAACCCAGCTTACTTTGAATACAGTGTCCTATTAGTGAGGAAATGTACTTCATGTAAGTGGCTTAGAAATGCCTGTCTCCCAAAGGACTCATTCCTGAGTTACTTATCAGTGACATCACATTTTGTCATTTCTTAGGAACCTTTGAAGTCACCTCTGATTTGCTCTATTTTTATAGCCAATCTGTATTTGTTTCCTCCCTTTGAAATGTCTCTCAGATCTGCCCCTTACGGTACATTTTTTATTATTATCACTATATGTATATAAGCCTCTCTAACTTCAGGTTTTTTTTACCTCTAATGCATCCTTACTGGATTTAATTTTGTAAAGTAGTGCTTTTATAACATTAATTTTCTACATAAGATCCTGCACTGGGTATCTGCCTCTCTCAGCAAATACAAATTCCTCTTACAAGATTCTTCCTAAACTGGTTCTTCCAAAAAACATTTATTTGCAGTACTAGGAATCAAACCAAGGACCTTACACATGCTAGGTAAGAGCTCTACCACTGAGCCACACTGCCAGTTCTTAACAACTCAATTTTATCTTATATTTCTCTTCCACATACACCCTCAACAGGTCAAACTGCTTATTATTTCCTGCCCGCTTTTGCATCTTTTCTTTTGCTGTCATTCCTGACTGAAATCCTCCTCCAAATTCTAGTCATTCTTTTTTTTTTTTTTTCAGTACTGGGGATGGAACCCAGAGGCATTCTACTTCCAAGCGTCACATCCAGCCCTATTTTTTATTCTTTATTTTGAAACAGGGTCTCACTGAATTGCAAAAGGCTTCACTAAGTGAGGCTGAGACAGGAGGATCGCGGTTCAAGGCCAGCCTCAGCTACTTAGTCAGGCCCTCCGCAACTTAATGAGACCTGTTTCAAAATAAAGAATAAAAAATAGGGCAGGGGTGTAGCTCAGAGGTAGAATGCCCCCTGGGTTCCGCCCCCAGATCTGCAAAAAATAAAATAAAAAAATAAAACATAAGAGTACTCCTCAGCTCGCACCCTCCCTAGCCGCACTGCACCGCCTTCAGCCCCACGCGCACACCCCCACGCTTGCGTTCTCCCCGCTGAGAATGTTACTCCTTTTCCTTTGCGTGGTGCACTCCTACTTATTAATCTGTCTAGACTGTTTTCCTGTCATCTTTTCCTAAGAAGCTTTAGAAGCCGCATCTCTGAGGAAAACAGTTGTCCTCACACTACATTTCCATATTCCTCTGTATACCACATCCCAAATCCTTCCTCTGTATCTCCATAATGTAAGTACCTCCGTTAGAGTACTTCCTGCTGCTCAGTACTACAATTCTTTTTTTTTTTTTTTTTTTTTTTCAGTCTGTGCAGTCTGGGCATGGAACCCAGGGCCATTCTACCTCCGCACGACACCCCCAGCCCTATTTTTTATTCTTTATTTTGAAACCGGGTCTCAATGAGTTGCAGAGGGCCTCACTAAGTAGCTGAGGCTGTCCTTGAACCGCAATCCTCCAGTCTCAGCCTCCCAAATGCTGGGATTACAAGCGTGCTACAATTCTTTATATTCTAGTAATTAGAGCACATTGAGGAAAAGGATGGTATCTTATTCATCTTTGCATTACTAGATCCTTAGCACAGTATGTACCTATAGCAGGCATTCACATATTGTGCAACAAAAAACAATCTTCAATTTTTTTTTTTTTTTTTTTTTTGGTGGTACTGAGGGTGGAACCCAGAGGCTTTCTACCTCCAGGCCATATTCCCAGACCTATTTTATATTTTACTGGGAACAGGGTCTCATTAAGTTGCTGAGAGCCTCACTCAGTAGCTGAGACTGGTTTCGAACCTGTGCGATCCTCCTGTCTCAGCCTCCCAAGTGTGAGAATTACAAGTGTGCGCCACCACGCCCAGCTCAGTATTAAAAAAAAAAAAACTTAGATAATGTATTTTTCAGGTACGGTGATGCAAGCTTGTAATCCCAATACTTGGTAGGCTGAGATAGGAGGATCACAGCTTCGAGGCCAGCCTCAGCTACTTAGCGAGGCCCTCCGCAACTTAGTGAGACCCGGTTTCAAAATAAAGAATGAAAAATAGGGCTGGGGGTATATCTCAGAGGTATAATGCCCCTGGGTTCTATCATCCATAGTACTGGGGAAAAAACCATTTATTTATTTATTTATTTATTTATTTATTTATTTATTTAGCAGTACTGGAGATGGAACCCAGGGTCATTCTATCTCCAAGCTGCACCCCCAGCCCTATTTCTTTTCTTTATTTTGAAACAGGGTCTCACTGGTTTGCAAAGGGCCTCACTCAGTAGCTGAGGCTCGCTGTGAACCCGGATTCTCCTGTCTCAGCCTCCCAAATGCTGGGATTCCAAGTGTGCACCACCATGCCCGGCTCCTTAAAAAGAAAAACCAATTTAGATAATGCATTTGAATATACATTATATATTTCAAGGTAGTCTTAACAACCCTGTGGGATAAGTGTTATTATGTCTATTTTACAAGTGAAGTTAAGTCAAGAGCTCCAGGTCCCAAAGCCAGTACGTGGTAAAGCAAATACTAAAATCCTGATCTTTTAAAGTCTAGTCTAGTGCTGTTTCTAGTAAACTAGGCTCCCCTCATAAACACTCAATTAGCTGACTGAACCCTGGAGATCATACATTACCTCTTTTGTGGTTCTTAGTACGTGTCTATTTTTTTTTTTTTTTTGGTGGTGGTACTAGGGATGGAACCCAGAGGCTTTCTACCTCCGGGCTATACTCCCAGACCCATTTTATATTTTTATTTGGAAACAGGGTCTCACTAAGTTGCTGAGAGCCTCACTAAGTAGTTGAGGCTGGCTTCGAACCTGCGTGATCCTCCTGTCTCAGCCTCCCAAGCGCGGGGATTACCAGCGTGCACCACCACGCCCGGCAGTACGTACGTATGTATGTATGTATGTATGTATGTATGTATGTATGTATTTATTTATTTATTTATTTATTTTGGTGGTACTGGGGTTCCTGGAAGCCCTTCTACCTCTGGGCTACACTCCCAGACCTATTTTTTACATTTTCATTTTGGAAACAGGGTCTCCTAAGCCAGCGCGCGCGGCTGGCTTCGAACCTGCGCGATCCTCTTGTCTCTGCCTCCCAAGCGCGGGGATTACAAGCGTGCGCCACCACGCCCGGCAACGTATCTATTTTAAATGGCATTCATTTGTGTTTCTGTCTAAACTCCTTGTTAAACCAAATTCCACGTTGGTGAAGAAAGATCACTTGCCTTTGTGCCTCTTGCTCTGCCTGGCACAGTGCCTACACACAGTAGGTGCTCATCAAATTGGACTGACCTGGAGAGCACTAGAATGGTCATTTTGACAGGCCAGTTCTTGCTCAACCTCTGAAACCTCCAGGAGATTCCGCTCACTGACCAAGCGAGACAGCTCTCCAACCACTGTCACGTGCTTGGATACAGTCCCGGACATCTTCTTGAATTGGGGGTAGTTCTCAACAAAGGCCTGCCATGGGAAAAACATCAATGGGAGGTTCTGTTAATTTTTGACTGAAGAATAGGCATAAATAAAGAAGAAATTAAAAAGCAAAGAGACAGCTAGGCGTGGTGGCACATGATTGTAATCCCAGCATTCGGGAGGCTGAGACAGGAGGATTGCAGTTTGCGGACAGCCTCAGCTACTTAGTGAGGCCCTCTGCAACTCAGTGAGATACGGTTTCAAAATAAAGAAGAAAAAACAGGGCAGGGGCTGTAGCTCTGAGGTCGAATGCCCCTGGGTTCCATCTCCAGACCCGCCAAAAAAAAAAAAAAAAAAAAAAAAAAAAAAAGCCTATAGCTTTATCACATGGCATTTTGTTATGCTTAAGAAGAGAAAAAATGGTATATACCTGAGTGGGGGTTTATTTTTGGGGGGCACTGGGGATGTGAACTCTACCTCTGAGCCGCACCCCCAGCCTTTTAAAATCTTTTTTGTTTTGAAATAGGGTCTCAGTACATTGCTGAGGCCATCCTCAAGCCTGTGATCCCCCACCCCTCAGCCTCCCAAATTCTGGGAGTATAGGCGTGAGCCACCATGCCTGATTTAAGAGTATTTAAAGAGCCGGGCGTGGTGGCGCACGCTTGTAATCTCAGTGCTTGGGAGGCTGAGACAGGAGGATCACACAGGTTCAAAGCCAGCCTCAGCTGCTTAGTGAGTCTCTCAGCAACTTAGTGAGACCCTGTTTCCAAATAAAATATAAAAAAGGTCTGGGAGTATAGCCCAGAGGTAGGAAGCCTCTGGGTTCCACCTCCAGTACCACCACCAAAAAAAAAAAAAAAAAAAAATCTTTAAAGAGAACAAATTTAACTAAAGAATGGAAAAAAGCACATGGCTTATTATAAAGTTTTTACATATTATTTACTAGAGAGAGATATTATAGAAAATATTTCCAACTACACAAAACGAATCGTTTAAAATCACACCCAGAGCCGGGCCTGGTGGCGCACGCTTAAAATCCCCGCGCTTGGGAGGTGGAGACAAGAGGATCGCGCTGGGTTGAAGCCAGCCACGCTGGCTTAAGAGACCCTGTTTCCAAATAAAATATAAAATAGGTCTGGGAGTGTAGCCCAGAGGAGAAGGGTTTCCAGGAACCCCAGTACCACCAAAATAAATAAAAATAAATAAATAAATAAAATAAAATCATACCCCGAAACCCCAGAAATGTTCCTTACCTGAATGATTCCATTCTCATATGTAAACCACCCACGTATACGTTTGATTTACCTTCATGTCTGCTATGGATTCTAGTTTTTGCTGTTCTTTGGGTTTTTTCTTCTGGAAGTCTTCCATGAGATTCTTTATATTACTGCCAATCTCTGCGAAGTTCAGGTACATGTTCTATGCAAAAGGAAGTTGGAAGACAGGTCATCAAGTAATTGACCTTCAGACAATGTGGAAGAACTGAAAAGAATACTGAACAGAGCGATGAAAGGGCACATTCCATTTGAATGACCAAGTTGGACAGTAGCCAGGACACCAGTGATGAATACCATTATTATTCTCCCAATGCGCTGCTGGGAGGGAGGGAAGTAAATAACTCTGTGATCTCTATGAAAAAAATACTACTGGAGGGTCAGAAGCCAAGTCTTTTGCCTTCTTTGCAATGCAGCCTTGCTCTGGGACGCTTCTATCAACCCGGCATAAGAAACCCCGGAGCTATCCCCATTCTAACCAGCCAATATCGACCTTCTTACATTAAAACAACAATGAATAATTTAAAGTTTTAAACCACCTACATTAGCATAGAATTCATCATTTTCAGCAGACAGAACCACTTCTCTTAAGTCTTTACTGATCCCCGGGACTCTGGAAAGATCAATCCGATTGTTGTTTATGCCCAATAGTTCATGGACCATGGCCTGATATGTCCACTAAATAAAGAATTAGGACAGGAAAATTTTGGTTACTGATAAAACATGGAAATATTAAAATGTCCAGGAAAACAAATAAAAAGTGATAACATTCTAAATTAGTTACTAACTAGTTACTACTTACTAAACCCGTCTGTTTTATATGAAGATTCTCTTTTTAGTTCAAATTTTAATAATATTTTGGGGTATACTAAGCATTAAGATTGTTATTTTAATTAAACACCCAAAAGTTAAAATACTTTTAGACTTCACACTTCTGGAAGAAGGGCAGCAAGATTAATATTCATGATAGAAAGAAAACAAATTAGATCTATCATTAGCCCCACTTTTCGCCTATGAATTAAGAGTATATTTTTGGCTTCACAGATAGGGCTATATTGGTACTGCAGTTACAAGCTGTACCACTTCCTGTACGCTTCTGTGGTTTTCTGCGCATGAGAAGTGTTTCTTGCAGATTTGAGTGATGCTATATTTATCCTGGAAACATTAATACTATCAGAAAAAAATCTTGTGAGTTGATCAAAACACTGGCATATTCAAAAACTTGCCTCGGAATTCATTTTATTTTATATCTTGACCTGGTATGAATTATAAAGGATTAGTTTCCAATCTTTTTATTTTTATTTTTGGTGGTACTGGGGTTCCTGGAAACCCTTCTACCTCCGGGCTACACTCCCAGACCTATTTTCTATTTTATTTGGAAACAGGGTCTCACTAAGTTGCTGAGAGCCTCACTCAGTAGCTGAGGCTGGCTCCGAACCTGCGCGATCCTCCTGTCTCAGCCTCCCAAGCACGGGGATTACAAGCGCGCTCTACCACTGGCTAGTTTCCATTCTTATAGAATGTATATTTAGTATAACTGGAAAGGAGAAGCCCTCCAATTTTGCCTTTTCACCATTAATGGAGAATTATTTTTTCATAGGCCATTATACAAAATCAAGTATTTTCTGCAAATTACCGTTTAAATCTAGAATCCAAACACTAGGAACATTTATATACACATATTTTATCTTAAATAAACTGCATTAAGAAATAACTTACAAGGTAATAAAATAAGGTGCTTTATTTCCTAAATCAAGTGCCAAAGGAATCTTTGGCAGAGACAGGAGAATCACAGGTTCGGGGCCAACCTCGGCAACTTAGCAAGATCCTGTTTCAAACTAAAAAATAATAGCCAGGCGTGGTGGTGCACGCTTATAATCCCATCATTTGGAAGGCTGAAACAGGAGGATCGTGGTTCGCGGACAGCCTCAGCTACTTAGTGAGGTCCTTTACAACTCAGCGAGACCCTATTTCAAAATAAAGAATAAAAAAATAGGGCTGGGAGTGTAGCTCAAAGGTAGAATGCCCCTGGTTTCCATCCCTAGTACCGCAAAAATAAAATAAAAATAAAGAAAGAAAAATAAAAAGGGTGGGGGGTAGCTCAGAGGTACAAGCCCCAGGGTTAAATCTTTGGTAGCATATAATAAGTAAAAAGCAAGTTCCATGTGGGCTTTTAATCTAAGTACAATATGTTTTGTGTTCTGTGGCCGCATCCTGGGCATGGTCCTTCCACAGGACATACTCTACATTTTAAGTCATGTGCTTTCCTCTCTCCTTACCGGACCATGAGTTCTTTGAAGGCAGAGATTACACCTCTCAACCTTTCATCCTCAGCATTTAGTTCAGTATACAGCATGTCATAGGCCACCAGTGAAATCTGCTGAATGACTGGTGCTTTTCTTTGAGAGACAGAATTATAGGTAATGCTTTTTTGTCTTTCTTTTTTTGTACTGGGGATTGAACCCAAGAGCATTCTACACTTCTGAGCTACACCCCCATCTTTTTTATTTTGAAATAGGATCTTGCTAGGTTGCTGAGAATCTCACTAAGTTGTTGAGGTTGGCTTTGAACCTTCTATCCTCCCAAGAACTGGGATTACAGGTGTGTGTCACCATGCCCCCAGTTAATGACTTTTTCTTCTAATTGTTTATATTATCAAAAGTTAATATCAAGCCAGGCGTGGTGGTGCATGCTTATAATTCCAGAATTTGGGAGGCTGAGACAGGAGGATCATGGTTTACGGACAGCCTCAGCTACTTAGTGAGGCCCTTTGCAACTCGGTGAGACCCTGTTTCAAAATAAAGAATTTAAAAAAATAGGGTTGGGGATGTAGCTTGGCAGTAGAATGCCCCTGGATTCAATCCCCAGTGCTGAAAAAAAAAAAAAAATCAGTGGCGGATTCCTGTAATTTCAGTACTTGGAGGTTGAGACAGGAGGATCACAGGTTTGAGGCCAGCCTTAGCAGCAACTTAGTGAGAAATTAAACAAGACCCTCAGCAACCTATCAAGAACCTGTTTCAAACTAAACAATTTAAAAGGGTGCCCCTGTGTTCAATGTTCAATCCTGAGTAACACACACACACACACACACACACACACCACATACTTACACACACTTTCTTTAGTGAACATTTATTACTTTCAATTTTAGAAATCCAGGGTTATCTTACACTATAGAGAAGTTTCATTCCACAGCCACAGATTTCCCTTAGCATTAACATTATTATAAGCTGGGAAAAGCTAGGCATGATTGTAAGTAATGCACACTTATAATCCTGGTACTTGGGAGGCTGACACAGGAGGATCACAGGTTCAAGAACAGCTTCAGCAAGTAGCGAGACCCTCATAACCTAGTGAGGTACTGTTTCAAAAATAAAAATAATCCGGCTATACCACTCTGGGATGTTTCCAAAGGAAATAAAATACGAATATTATAGTAATATATGCATATCCATGTTTATACCATCACAATCCACAATAGCCAAATTATGGAACCAATCTGGGTGTATATCAACAGAGAAATGGATTACAAAATTAGGGGATATATACACAATGGATTTCTACTCAGCAATAAAGAAGAACAAAGTCATGTCATCTTTAGGAAAATGGATGAACCTGAAGAACCTTATTCTAAAGGAGATTAGCCAGTCACAGCAAGTGAGAGGTCCTATTTTCTCTCATATATAGAAGCTAGGGAGTAACCAGGATACCAGAGGGACTTCAGATACCGGAGGACATACTTCAGAATTACAGACATGCATCCCCAGGCCCAGCTCTTTGTTCTTTTTAAGCCAGTAGGCAGCCCGGTGTGACGGGGCACACTTGTAATCCCAGTACTTGGGAGGCTGAGACAGAAGGATTACAGGTTTGCAGACAGCCCAGCAATTGGTGAGGTCCTCTGCAACTGAGTGAGATCCTGTTTCAAAAGTAAAGAATAAAATAGGACTGGGGATGGGGGGGTAACTCAGAGGTAGAATGCTTCTGGGTTCAATTTTCAGTACCACAAAAACAAACAAAACATCGGACATGGAAACCAAATGAAGTTTTTTTTATGGGGGGGTGGTGGTGGTACTGGGGGTTGATCCAAAGGGCATTCTACCTCTAAGCTGCACCTCCAGCCCTAGTTTTTATTCTTTTTTTTTTTTTTTTTCCGGTACTGGGGATAGAACCTAGGGGCATTCTATCTCTGAGCTATTCCCCAGCCCATTTTTTGTTCTTTATTTTGAAACAGGGTCTCACTGAGTTGCAAAGGGCCTCACTAAGCTGAGGCTGTCCTTGAACCGCAATTCTCCTGTTTCAGCCTCCCAAATGCTGGAATTACAAGTTTGTACCATCAAGCCCAGCTCCTTGGGCATTCTACCTCCAACTTATACCTCCAGCCTGCCCCCGCCCAATTTTTTAATTGCTTATTTGGAAACAGGGTCTTGCTAGGTTGCTGAGAGCCTGGCTATACTGATGAGGCTGGCTTCAAAACTGAGATCCTCATGTTTCAGCCTCCCAAGTACTAGGATTACAAGTGTATGCTACCATGCCTGGCTTGCTTTAATTACTTATTTACTTACTTATGGCACTGAGGATTGAACCCAGGGGCATTCCACCTCTGAGCTACATCCCCAGCTCTATTTTATTTTTTATTTTGAAACAGGTTCTCACAAAGTTACGGAGGGCCTCACTAAATAGCTGAGGCTGGCTGCGAACCTCTTATCTCAGCCTCCCAAATACTGGAATTTCAGGTATGTGCCACCATGCCTGGCTCCAATGAAGTTATTTTTGTTTTGTTTTGTTTTGTGTTACTGGGGATGGAACCCAGGGACATTCTACCTCCGAGCTACAACCTCCAGCCCTATTTTTTATTCTTTATTTTGAAACTGGGTCTCACTGAGTTGTAAAGGGACTCACTAAGTAGTAGCTGAGGCTGTCTGCGAACCGCGATCCTCCAGTCTCAGCCTCCCAAATGCTGGGATTACAAGTGTGCGCCACCACGCCCAGCTCAATGAAGATATTTTTAAGCCAGGAATAGGACTGGAATTGTGCTTTAGGAAAAGTCATTTAACAACATTGTGTTTGTAGGAATATTTAAGGAGAAGAAATGAAAAGAATTAAAAAGATAACAGTATTCCTCTAAGAGTCTAGGGTCTGTACCAAGGCGACAGCAATAATAAGGAAGAAAAGAAGACAGAAAAAAACAGTGGAAATTAGCGGCAGAAAGGGAGAGGAAGGAAGAGACAGCTAATGATGACTGTGGCTGGGGGAAAAAAGCGATACCAAATGCCAGAAAATACAACGCAGAAAACAAGGGGCAGGCAGAATAGGCCGGGCGTCATTTCCATATTTTATCTTCCTGGCTATCATGCAAATCAACCTTCCAGCACACTGACAAAGGGCTCAGCACCTGGTTGAGCAGGGGGGTGATGGCATCATCGCAGCGATCTAAAAGAAGTAGCAACGGAGGAACCTCTGTCCGCCGGAATTCAAACAGCTCGTATTCTTTAGTTATCACTTGCTGTGGGGAAGAGAGAAAGATGGTTTGGTCGATCCATTCATGAGTTGTAGAGAGAGATGATGAAAATAGTAAGTGAATAAATAAGGCCAGACCTAGCAGCGGTTCTTTGAACTCTCATAGGCTTCCCACAAAAGACGGGCTCAAAAAGCTTCACACGCTTTGAACCATGCTTTTTTAAGAGGTTGGGACTTGAAACCCTACTTTACAAGTGGTTTACCTGGACCTCCAAAATTTAAATAGCTCGTGAATACTTCTTACGTTAAACCTAAGTGTCTTGATTCTCATTTGTTGCTTTTGGTTTTGACTTATATAGGTCTATGTCTCTGCCCGTAAACATAACACACTATCATCTGTTGGCTGTGGAGGTGAGCGACCTTGCTGTCGGAAGCGGGGACAGGGAATGCCGTACCTTCACACATTCTGCGAGTCTCTTTGCTGCATCTGATGAGAGCTGATAGCGAATCATGGGACACTTCTTCAGAGATAAAAGGAGAGCTGTCAGTCCTTGAGTTGTTCTGGAGAGCTGGGCTGGATCCCAATTTCGACCCTTTTTGTTAAGAAAAAAAATTCAGAAAATATTTAAATGATCTCTTATGAGCTCAATTACCTAGTGAATTAAGTCCCACCTGATAATTAATTTTTAATCCCTTTCTTCCATACCTGGCAGCAACCCAAAATATTGAGGGAAAACAAATGTGGGTTCACAGCGATGTAATCACCATAAAATTCCTGCGAATAAAGCACCCAAATCAGTCATTCCATGAACTCCAATTGTACGAAGCAGAAATATTCTCAGGTGTGATGTAATACTATGATACAAATAGCAAAATACGTATGTAAAAGAGATAAAAGCGATGCTCATATAAAAACTGAGTAACAACTATCAGCGTGGGGAAACTAAAATAACTATAAAGTACCAGTAATGACAAATTAAAAAACAAGTTATGGAGGTATACCCATTATGCTTCTGGTGATGTCCATGTACTTCTCAGTGAAGTTAAGCACTGCTATAGGATGTATCATGTTACATCGGGACTTTGCTGTTGAATGGATTCTCATTAGGAGACTATGGCTTAAAATAGGTTATTTATTTATTTATTTATTTATTTATTTATTTATTTTGTAGTACTGGGGTTCCTGGAAGCCCTTCTACCTCCGGGCTACACTCCCAGACCTATTTTTTTACTTTTGGAAACAGAGTCTCTTAAGCCAGTGCAGCTGGCTTCGAACCTGAGTGATCCTCCTGTCTCCGCCTCCCAAGCGCGGGGATTACAAGCGTGCGCCACCACGCCCAGCAAAAATGGTTATTCTTTTTAATAGCTTATCACCTAGCAGTCCTAAGAAACTCAAAACTAGTTTATTTGCTGCCGCTAAAGACAGTATTTTTCACTTAGGTGATAAATATATTAAAATATTTGTGAAAAATGTATTTAAGAACACGCAAGTATTCAAGGAACGGTAAGATGGTAATGTCCTCATGTGATGCAGTACACAGCCTGAAGAATAAATGCGTGGGAGTTTCTGAGTTTTAAGCTAATGACCAAAGTCTGTCTAGTCAGGCGCGGTGGTGCACGTGTGTCATCCCAGTACTTGGGAGGCTGCGACAGGAGGATCGCAGGTTCGTGGTCAGCCTTAGCAACCTTATGAGGCCCTCTGCAACTTAGGGAGACCCTGCGTCAAAATTAAGAGTAGGACTGGGAGTGCAGCTCGGAGGTAGAATGCCTCTGGGTTCCATCTCCAGTTCCTCAAGGGGGGAAAAAAAAAAAAAAACTATGCTTATTACTTCTCAAAGTATTATAATAAAAACAAAAAAAAATTTTTTTTTTTTTGCGGTACTGGGGGTGGAAACCAGAAGCATTCTACCTCTGAGCTACAGCCCCAGCTCTATTTTTTAATCTTTATTTTGAAACTGGGTCTCACTGAGTTGCAGAGGGCCTCACTAAATAGCTGAGGCTGTCTGCAAATCCAGATCCTCCTGTCTCAGCCTCCTGGATTACAAGCGTGCGCCACCATACCTGGCTACAAACAAAAAAAAAAATTTTTTTTTTTTTTTTGCGGGTCTGGGGATGGAACCCAGGAGGCATTTGACCTCCGAGCTACACCCCCTGCCCAATTTTTTATTCTTTACTTTGAAACAGGGTCTCATTGAGTTGCAGAGGGCCTCACTAAGTAGCTGAGGTTGTCCACGAACTGTGATCCTCTAGTCTCAGCCTCCCAAATGCTGGGATTACAAGTGTGCATCACCATGCCCGGCTCTAAACAAAAATTTTTAAGAAGCCTCATTTACTCTGTGTGTGTGTGTGTGTGTGTGTGTGTGTGTGTGTGTGTGTGTGCGCGCGCTACTGGGGACTGAACCCACGGGCATTCTACTTTAGAGCTAAATCCCCAGCCTGATTTTATTTCTTATTTGAAAGGAGGGAGAGCCTCAATTGCTGAGGCTGTCTTCAAACCTGTGATCCTCCTGTCTCAGCCTCCTAAGTACTGGGATTTCTGGTGCCTGCTACCACGCCTAGCCAAACTTCGCTTCTTATTCTAAGAAATAAGCAAGTATAGTCCAGTTGACCAACATTATTAGAGTGTGGCTCATAAAACCAACATAGGACACATTTGACTCTATCCCTAACCCCGTGAAACCCTTCCTACAAATTTACCGACCTAATCTCCTTTTTCCCACTGATTCCTTCAATTCTGTCCTATCCATTTTAATATTTCTTCCAGACTTTCTAAATATAAGTATAGTTTGGAGTAATGCATATTTATTTTGTTTGATCAATAGTCTTAACTTTTTTTTTTTTTTTTTTTTTTTGCGGGTCTGGGAATGACCTCTGAGCTACACCCCCAGCCCTATTTTTTATTCTTTATTTTGAAACAAGGTCTCACTAAGTAGCTGAGGCTGTCCACGAACCGCGATCCTCCGGTCTCAGCCTCCCAAATGCTGAGATTATGTGCCACAACGCCTGGCTACTAGTCTTACTTTTTGAGATAGGACCTTTTCCTTGTTTGTTTGTAGGTACTTGGAGGTTGTACCTCCAAGCTACATTCCCTGCCCTATTTTTTATTCTTTATTTTGAAACAGGGTCTCACTAAGTTGTGGAGGCCTCACTAAGTAGTTGAGGCTGACCACGAACCTGTCTCAGCCTCCCAAGTACGGGGATTACAAGGGTATGCCACCATGCCTGACTTATTGCTTATTTATCTATTTACTGTACTGGGGATGGAACCCAGGGGCATTCTACCTCCAAGCTACACCACCAGCCCTATTTTATTTCTATTTTGAAACAGGGTCTTACTAGGTGTATGAGAGTCTCACGACTTGCTGAGGCTGTCCTACAACCTCAGATTCTCCATCCCAAATACTGGGATTACAGACGTGTACTACCATGCCTGTCTTTCCTTGTCTTTAGACTAATTTTTTTTTTTTTTTTTTTTTTTTTGCAGTACTGGGGATGGAACCCAGGGGCATTCTTCCTCTGAGCTACACCCCCAGCCCTGTTTTTTTATTTTTTATTTTACTTCGAAACAGGGTCTCACTATGTTGCATGTGGCCTCACTAAGTAGCTAAGGCTGTCCGCGAATCATGATCCTCCCTTCTCTGCCTCCCAAATGCTGGGATTACAAGTGTGTGCCATCACCCCCGGCAAGACTAACAGTTTGCAAAAGGGTCCAGAGAAGAGATGGTTACAAGACCGACGTGCTTACCTGGACCTCAGCAACGACCTCCTGCTCATCAGCTTCGGCTAATGATTTCACATCGCTCTTGCTGATCACGTTACTGAAATCTGAAGCAGACAAGACACGCGAGCGGCTGACTCCAGAGAGCGGCTCTTTTGTAATTGGACGTACGCGGGCCTGGCAGTTAAGGCCTAATAAGTAGCTTAGTACATACTGTTGCACTTAACACACCTTCCGATTACAATGAACAGCACAAATGTTTAAGTCCATAATTCATAATAAAACTAAAAAAGAGGCCACTATTAGAGACATTGGAGAATGCTAAAGAGCCAAGTCGGGGAAGACAGCAAATAAAGGGGGAGAAGTTATAAGCTCTGCCCTTTTATATATACATTCTACCAACTAGTAAATGTGGGAAATTTTTCCTTTATAGAAATACCCCATCTAAGCCGGGCGTGGTGGTGCACGCTTGTAATCCCTGCGCTTAGGAGGCAGAGACAGGAGGATCGCGCAGGTTCGAAGCCAGCCGCGCGCGCTGGCTTAGGAGACCCTGTTTCCAAATGAAAAATGTAAAAATAGGTCTGGGAGTGTAGCCCGGAGGTAGAAGGGCTTCCAGGAACCCCAGTACCACCAAAAAAAAAAAAAAAAAAAAAGAAAGAAATACCCCATCTAAAAAACAAACAAGGAATGTTAGTAATTACAAAATCATCATTTTCCTAACCCCTAATGAATCAATCGATGGACCTAAGCTTTAATCAGCAACAAAATCTGCTACTATCTTAAGAAGAAAAAACCAATGAAACAATACGTCACTTATTAAGTGTTCTTTTTAAAAAGAAATTGAAACTTAATCTTATTAAGGCTCAATATTCACCTATAAACTTATAGGTGTGAGGAGAGAGAAACATTTTAAACTACAAGGAACAGGTAACTCTACTCTCATGGGATGTAATCAGCAAGATCTGGGCTGCAGAAAACTTAACAGCTTCTTAAATAAATAAACTGCATGCTGGGCGTGGTGGTGCATGCTTGTAATCCCAGTACCTGGGACGTTGAGACAGGAGGATTTCGGGTTCATGGGAAGAGCAAGACCCTGTTTCAAAAGTAAAAATAAAGAGGGCTGGGGATGTAGCTCATAGATAAAATGTTCTGAGTTCAATCCCTAGCACCAAAAAAATACATAAATAAATAAATTGTATGGAAAGGAGGAACCTATAGAAAAATTTAAAAACTCAACATACCAACCAGTAGTACTGTGCAGACCTTATTTTGCTCCCAATTCAAGTAAAATAAAAAAAAAAAGACATGAGAGTTTTTTTATTTAGTTAGTTTTGTGTGTGTTACTGGGGATTAAACTCAGGGGTATTCTACCTTAAAAGTACAACCCTAGATCCAGCTGTGTGTGTGTGTGTGTGTGTGTGTGTGTGTGTGTGTGTGTGTGGTGCTGTTGATGGAACCTAGAAGCTTTCTACCTTTGGGCTACACTCCCAGCCCTCTTTTATATTTTATTTGGAAACAGGGTCTCACTAAGTTGCTGAGAGCCGCACTAAGTAGCTGAGGCTGGCTTCGAACCTGCACGATCCTCCTGCCTCAGCCTCCCAAGTACTGGGATTACAAGCATGTGCCACCATGCCCGGCACCCCTAGATCCATTTTATTTTTGCTTTCAAACAAGGTCTTGCTTGGTGGCCAAGAGTCTCACTACTTGCAGAGGCTGACCTCAAACTTGCAATCCTCCTGTCTCAGCCTCCCAAGTACTAGGATTATAGGTGTGTGCCAACATTCCCGGCTGAGGGAATTTGAAATCTGCACACTGAATGAGTATTTGAGAATAGTAAGGAATTATGATTCATTTTTATTTGGTTGTAATAATGGTACTATGTTTTTTAAGTGAGTCTGTATTTTTTTAGAGAGGCATACTGAAATATTTATGGATAAAGTTATACGTCTAAGAATTCCTACAAAATAATACTGGTAGAAAGCAGGGTGTGAGCTGGGCATGGTGGCGCACAATTGTAATCCCAGCATTCGGGAGGCTGAGACAGGAGGATCACAGTTTGCGGACAGCCTCAGCTACTTAGTGAGACCCTCTGCAATTTACTGAGACTCTGTTTCAAAATAAAGAATAAAAATTAGGGCAGGGGTATAGCTCGGAGGTCAAATGCCCTTGGGTTCCATCTCCAGACCTGAAAAGAAAAAAAAAAAAAAAGAAAAGAAAAAAAGAGAAAAAAAAGCAGGGCACGGTGGCATATACCTGTAATCCCAGTACTTGGGAGGCTGAGACAGGAGGAAAGCAGGTTCATGGCCAGCCTTAGTTTCTTAGTGTGAGGTCCTCTGCAACTCAGAGAGACCCTATTTCAAAATAAAGAAAAAAAAAATAGAGCTGGAAGTGTAGCTCAGAGGTAGAATGCCCCTGGGTTCAATCCCCAGTACTGCAAAATAATAATAAAAAAGAAATAAAATTAGGTTGAGGGGTGTAGCTCAGAGGTAGAATTCTCTGGGTTAAATGCCTTACCACAATTAATAAATAAATATAAAATAGGGCTGGGGTATATCTTAGAGGTAGAACCCTTCTGGGTTCAATCCTTAGTAATGTACACACACACACACACACACACACACACACACACACACAAATATGTATGTATATATCTCCCAAAGCATGGTAACTGTTTTAGTCTGTATACACATATACACACTGACTGACTGAAGACCTAGCTTGTGATCAGGCTAAAAAATACTGGAAACAGCTGGGTGTGGTGGTGCATGCTTGTAATCCCAGTACTTGGGAGGCTGAGACAGGAGGATCACAGGTTTGTGGACAGCCTCAGTACTCAGTGAGGCCCTCTGCAATTTAGTGAGATCCTATTTCAAAATTAAGTATAAAAAATTAGGCTAGGGGTATAGCTTGGAGGTAGAATGCCTCTGAGTTCCATTCCCAGTATCACACACACACACACACACACACACACACACACACACACACACACACACAAAATTACTGGAGACTGGCTGGGCATGGTGGTGTACACTTGTAATCCCTGATCTTGGGAGGCGGAGACAGGAGGATCACGCAGGTTCGAAGCCAGCCGCGCTGGCATAAGAGACCCTGTTTCCAAATAAAAATATTTAAAAAAATAGGTGTGGGAGTGTAGCCCAGAGGTAGAAGGGTTTCCAGGAACCCCAGTACCACACACACACACACACACAAAAAAAAAAAACCCAAACCAAACAACAACAACAAAAAACCCACTGGAAACAAAACAGACACAAAAATAAGTGTTTGTGAGGATGCAAAGAAACCGGGTCACCTGTACTTTGCTGCTAGAAATGTAAAATGTTAAGCTGGGCGTGGTGGCGCACACTTGTAATCCCAGTACTTGGGAGCCTGAGACAGGAAGATTGTGCAGGTTCAAAGCCAGCCTCAGCTACTTAGTGAGGCTCTCAGCAATTTAATGAGACAAATAAAATATAAAATAGGTCTGGGAGCATAGCCCAGAGGTAGAAAGCCCCTGTGTTCCATCCCCAGTACCACACACACACACACGAATGTAAACTGCTATAGACACTCAGGAAAACAACTGGCAGTTTCTTAAAATACTAAACATGCAACTATCATATGACCCAGCTGAGCAACTGCACTCCTGGGCATTATTTATTCCAAAGATATTAAGACCATGTTTGCACAAAAACCTGTGTGTGTGTGTGTGTGTGTGTGTGTGTGTGTGTGTGTGTGTGTTCTATTAGTCAAAACTGGCAACAACTCCATGTCCTTCAATGGTGAATAGTCAAACATATAACAGATACCTACTCAGCAATAAAAAGAAATGCGCTCTCGATACACTAGGGTGAATCTCCAGAGAATTATGCTGAGTGAAAAAGGCCAGTCCCAAAAGGTGACGATACTTTCTGATTTCATGTTTGAAATGACAAAATTTTAGAAGAACAGAAGAGTGGCTGCCAGGGTCAATGACGGGTTATGATAGAAGCAAACGTCGCTAATAAAAGCACAATACTAGAGACTCTTGTGCAGATGAACTGTTCTGCAACCTGATGGAATCAGTGTTAATATCCTGGCTTGATACTGATATTATCATGTAAGATGTTACATTAGCGGAAACTGGTTAAAAGGTATAGGAGCTCTGTATTCGATATGTTTTTTACAACTGCCTTATTTTTTTTTTTTTTTTTTGCGGGTCTGGGATGGAACCCAGGGTCACTCAACCTCCGAGCTAATCCCCTGCCCTATTTTTTATTCTTTATTTTGAAACCGGGTCTCACTGAGTTGTGGAGGGTCTCACTAAGTACCTGAGGCTGTCTGCGAACTGCGATCCTCTGGTTTCAGCCTCCTGAATGCTGGGATTACACGCGTGCACCACCATGCCCGACTTTTTTTTTTTTTTTTTTTGCCATACTGGGGATTGAACTCAAGGGCTTTCTACTTTGAGCTATACCCCCTAGCCCTATTTTTAATTCTTTCTTTTGAAACTGGGTCTCACTAAATTGCAGAGAGCCTAAGTAGCTGAGGCTGGCCACAAACCTGCGATCCTCCTGAATCAGCCTCCAAAGTAGCAGGAAAACAAGCGTACGCCACCACACCTGGCTGACAGCTGCATGTTGTGTGAGTCGCTTTCTGCTGCTCATAACACAATGCCATAGACTAGGTAAACTATAAAGAAAAAAAGGTTTTTGGCTCATGGTTCCAAACCAAAGTCTAGGGTCTGCATCTGGTGATACCCTTCCTACTGGTAGGAAGGGTCCCCGAGTGCAGGCCATCAATGGTGAGAGACAGGGAGACCAAGCCAAACTGGCTTTTATAGAAGTTCCTTTCTTAAGATATACTAGCCAGGCGTGGTGGCGCATACTTATAATCCCAGCCCTTGGGAGGCTGAGACAGGAGGATCACACAGGTTCTCAGCCAGCCTTGGCTACTTAAGTGAGGCCCTCTGCAACTCAGTGAGACCCTGTTTCAAAATAAAGAATAAAAAATAGGGCAGGGAAGCCAGGTGTGGTGGCACATGCTTGTAATCCCAGCATTCGGGAGGCTGAGACAGGAGGATCGCGGTTCTCAGCCAGCCTCACCTACTTAGTGAGCCCCTCTGCAACTCAGTAAGACCCTGTTTCAAAATAAAGAATAAAAAATATCTCTGGGGGTATAGCTCAGAGGTAGACTGCCCCTGGGTATTCCATCCCCAGTACCGCAAAAAAAAAAAAGTTATATAAAGTTTTATTGTAAATGTTAATTTGGCTATCATTATGAAATAATAATATATACTGAAGAAAATATGCATGCCTTATGGCCTAAATCCTAAACTCTAAAGCCTCTAAGTTACTTTTTGTATGTGTATGTGGTGCTGGGGATTTAACCCAGGGGCATTCTACCTCTGGGCTACATCCCAGACCTATTTTATTTTTATTTGGAAACAGGTCCTCACTAGGTTGATGAGAGTTTAATTACTTGCTGATCTTGTCCTTGAACCTGTGGTCCTCCTGTCTTAGCCTCCCAAGTACTGGGATTACAAGCATGCACAACTTTTAAGTACCTTTTGAAATTTCTCAAAGGTGCTACTTACTTGAGAATTAAGTGTGATCCTTGGTTTTGGAAACATTACCAGACTCTACAATTGTATGAAGATCAACAACGACATCTAGGGGACAACAGTTGTAATTTCCATAGCAGAACAGATTAGACAAACCCACATTAACTGTATTGTAACCACAACCTAGTTTATTTCTGTGCCTCCCCAAAACCCAAAAAGTTATGCACATAAGAAATACCGACCTGATGATCTGAACTTTCAAAGGAGCAAGAAGTGGAATGTTTTCTTCTGGTATATAAAAGTAAATCGTGAATCTCTGCTTGTCCAACAAACTCAAGTATATTCTCCCCAAACAATGAAATCAGTTTTCATGCCTCAATTCAGAAGTAAAAAAATAATTCAGGGGGAAGATGGCGACCAAGTAAAGTGGCGTTTACGAATCCCGCTAAAAATAGATCTTTATTACTACAAAACCAGCGCTTTTCGTAGCCAGAAAACACCACCAGCAGAGAAATAAAAACTGCAAGTACAAGGGACAGAGAAAAGGAAGGTTAGAAGAACAGCCAGATGCCAGAGAGGAAACCAGCCCGCATTCCAGCTGCGGCAGAGCCGCGCCACCAGCGCCATCTTCCCTCACAGCGCAGGGCTCCAGAGAGGAGGGGGACTCAGAATGGAGCTCAGAACCGGAGAGGAGATACACCGGCCTCACGGCCTGGATGCAGCAGCAGCGACATACTGCCGCTGGCAGCAGAGAATTTACCAGACGGCTCCAGACCAGCGCACTTAACCAGCCACCAGGCTCCAGGGAGGAGCAGCGGACAGCGAGCTGAGGTGAGCAGCTGCAGAACAGCCGGGTGTAATCCAGCAGATTTCTGGGCGCAAGGAGTTTCTAAAGCTCCCAGGGGCTGGGCTCAGCACGCCCTCCAGGGACTCAGAGTGGAGCTCAAAACCAGAAAAGAAATACGCCAGCCTCACAGCCGAGGGTGTGGCAGTGGCGCTATATTGCCTTCGGTGACAGCAGTGAGTTCACCGAGTCTGCGACAGCGCACTCAACAACCATTGGCATTGGCTACTGTTTATTGTCATTTTGTGAAGCAGAGAAACAAAATTTTGGTGTTCAGGGTTCCTGACTTCTGACCCCTGCTACTCCACCATCACCCAACCCTCACCACTCGAAAAAGTACTGTTTACCTTTTAACTCTTCTCAATCCATTCTACTAAGACTGGTCTATACACAATACCCACAATCAATGGGAAGACAACAGAAGAACAGGCCTGAGAACATTGAAAATATGAGAACCAGGAATAGTGGAGAGATGACAGAAGTCACGAATACTGACCTACAAAAATGCAAGGAGAGTTCTGAATCTTGATTTACAATATGATGAAAGGATTTATTTTTATTTTATTTATTTTTGGTGGTACTGGGGTTCCTGGAAGCCCATCTACCTCCGGGCTACACTCCCAGACCTATTTTATATTTTTATTTGGAAACAGGGTCTCCTAAGGCAGCGTGCGCAGCTGGCTTCGAACCTGTGCGATCCTCCTGTCTCCGCCTCCCAAGCGCGGGGATTACAAGCGTGCCCCACCACGCCCGGCTGATGAAAGGATTTAAAACAAGTCCAGAGGAGATGAAAGATGAGTTGGAAACACTAAGAAAGAATCAAAAAGAGGTCTAGAATGAAATGAAAGAGTCAATAAGTGAAATGAAGACAGCAATAGAAAGGAATTCTGGAAGATTAGATGAAATGGAAAACAGAATTTCAATGTTAGAAGACAGTACATCCAAAACCGAAAACACAGTCAGCGATATACAGAAATCTTTACAGCAACAAACCCTAAATATCCAGCAAATATGGGATAATATGAAGTGTCCTAACTTATGGATAATAGGCATTGAAGAAGGGATAGAGGTACAGACCAAAGGCATCCGTAATTTCTTCAAAGAAATAATTTCAGAGAAATTTCCAAACATGGAAAGAGACTTGGATCTTCATGTCCAGGAGGCATAGAGAACACCACTGAGACAGGACCAAAGAAGGAACTCCCCACGCCACATAATAACCAAAATGACCAACATAGAGGCCAAGGAAGGAATCTTAAAAGAAGTGAGAACAAAAGGACGGGTGACATATAGAGGCAAAACAATAAGAATCACCCCAGACTATACAACCCAGGTCATGAATGCTAGGAGAGACTGGTACGACGTGATTCAGACCCTGGAAGAAAATAATTTCCAGCCCAAACTAATCTATCCAGCAAAACTACTATTCAAAATCAACGGGGAAACAAAAGTATTTCAGGATAAACAGAATCTTAAAAAAATTCATGAATTCAAAGCCAACATTAGAGAAAATTCTTAAAGAAATAAACCATAAAGAAGAAAAAAGCAGACTTCAGAACCAGAGAAGAAAGGAAGTCCATAAGTGGGCCATTTAAGTAAAGAAGAAAGACAAAACCACCCAATGTAGACAGAACATAAAATGGCAGAAAACAAAAATCATATTTCAATAATATCTCTTAACGTCAAAGGACTTAACTCACCAATCAAAAGACATAGACTGGCAATGTGGATTAAAAAACATAATCCAAGCCGGGCGTGGTGGCGCACGCTTGTAATCCCTGCTCTTGGGAGGCAGAGACAGGAGGATCGCGCAGGTTCGAAGCCAGCCGCGCGCGCTGGCTTAGGAGACCCTGTTTCCAAATAAAAATGTAAAAATAGGTCTGGGAGTGTAGCCCGGAGGTAGAAGGGCTTCCAGGAACCCCAGTACCACACACACACAAAAATAATAATAATCCAAATATATGCTGTCTGCAAGAAACCCATCTTATAGCCAAAGACATTCACAGACTGAAAGTGAAAGGATGGAAAAAGATATACCATGCTATTGGAGACCAAAAATGAGCAGGGGTAGCAACCCTGATATCCAACAAAACAGACTTTAAACTAAAACACATCAGAGGAGACAAATCAGAGCACTTCCTTTTATTAAAAGGAACAATACGCCGGGTGTGGTGGCGCACGCTTGTAATCCCCGTGCTTGGGAGGCAGAGACAGGAGGATCATGCTGGTTCGGAGCCAGCCTTGCTGGCTTAAGAGACCCTGTTTACAAATAAAAAAATATAAAATAGGTCTGGGAGTGTAGCCCAGAGGTAAAAGGGCTTCCAGGAACCCCAGCACCACCAAAATAAACAAACAAACAAACAAACAAATAAATAAATAAATAAGGAACAATACACCAAGAAGATATAATGATAGTAAATATTTATGCCCCAAATGCGGGTGCAACCACATTTATAAAACAAACCCTTCTGGACATCAGATCCCAAATAGACCCAAATACAATAATTCTGGGAGACTTTAATATACCTCTCACACCACTGGATCAATCTTCAAGGCAAAAGATGAGTAAAGACTCCTTAGAACTAAAGAAAACCATAAACCAAATGGACCTAATAGACATTTACAGAATATTTCAGCCAGGAATTACAGAATACACATTCTTCTCAGCAGCCCATGGAACCTTCTCCAAAATAGACCACATCCTGGGTCACAAAGAAAGCGCCTGCAAATTCAAAAAATGTAATATAATTCCTTGCATCTTTTCAGACCATAATGGAATAAAAGTAGAAATCAACAACAGGAAACTCAAAAGAAATTACTCAAATACATGGAGATTGAATGATACACTACTGAATGATGAATGGGTAAGAGCAGAAATTAGGGAAGAAATAAAGAAATTTATGGAAACAAATGAAAACAGAGACACAACCTACCAAAATCTATGGGACACTATGAAGGCAGTATTAAGAGGAAAGTTTATTGCATTGAGTGCCCACATAAAAAGGACAGAGAACCACCAAGTAAATAACCTAATGACACAACTAAAGGTCCTAGAAAGACTGCAACAGTCTATTCCCAAAGCCAGCAGAAGGCAAGAAATTATTAAAATTAGAGCAGAAATAAATGAAATAGAGAACAAAAAAAAACAATTCAAAGAATCAATAAAATAAAAAGCTGGTTCTTTGAAAAGATTAATAGAATTGATAAACCCCTGGCCAACCTAACCAAAAGAAAAAGAGAATCAACTCAAATTATCAAAATTAGAAATGAAAAAGGAGATATCACCACAGATAGTGAAGAAATTCAAGATTATCAGAAACTACTTTAAAAATGTATACTCCAATAGACTAGAAAACCTGGAAGAAATTGATAGATTTCTAAGCAAAGTTAACCTTCCTACACTCAGCCAAGAGGACATAGCAAGCCTAAACCAACCAATAGCAATGAAAGAAATAGAAATGGCAATAAAAATTCTTCCACCAAAGAAAAGCCCAAGCCCAGATGGGTTTCCAGCTGAATTCTACAAAACCTTCAGTGAACAACTAATACCAATACTTCAGAACTTGTCCTGGGAAATTGAAAGAGATGGAACTCTCCCAAATTCCTTCTATGAGACCAGTATCACATTAATCCCCAAAACAAATAAAGATACCTCAAGAAAGGAAAACTACAGACCAATATCCTTAATGAACATAGATGCAAAAATTCTAAACAAAATATTAGCCATACGCATTCAAAACTATATCAAGAGAATAATACATCATGACCAAGTCGGTTTCATCCCAGAAAAACAAGGCTGGTTCAACATACGCAAATCAATACATGTTATCCACCACATAAATAGAACCAAGAACAAAAACCACATCATCATAGCAATAGATGCTGAAAAAGCATTCAACAAAATCCAATTTATGTTAAAAACACTGCAGAAAATTGGGATAGAAGGAACATACTTCAACATCATTAAGGCAATATACTGTAAACCCAAAGCCAACATTATATTGAATGGAGAAAAACTGCAAGAATTTCCTCGAACAAGACAAGGATGCCCACTATCACCACTCCTTTTCAATATAGTCCTTGAGACCCTTGCTGCAGCAATAAGACGAGAGAAGGAAATCAAAGGAATCCACATAGGAAGAGAGGAATTAAAAGTATCCTTATTTGCAGATGACATGATTCTTTATCTGGAAGACCCAAAGAACTCAACCAAAAGACTTCTGAAGCTGATTGACAAATTCAGCAAAGTCGCAGGATACAAAATCAACCTAAAGAAATCAGTGGCTTTTCTTTACACCAAAAATGAATCCACAATGAAAGAAACAAAGAAAACAATTCCATTCACTATAACCTCAAAACCAATAAAATACCTAGGAATAAACCTAACCCAAGATGTAAAAGACCTCTACAACAAAAACTATAAAACATTAAAGAAAGAAATTGAAGAAGACCTTGGAAGATGGAAAGACCTCCCGTGCTCATGGATAGGCAGAATAAATATCATCAAAATGGCCATTCTGCCAAAAGTGATCTATAGATTCAATGCAATTCCCATTAAAATACCAGCGACATTCTTCACAGACCTAGAAAAATCAATCATGAACTTTATATGGAGAAAGAAAAGACCCAGAATATCCAAAGCAATTCTCAGCAATAAGAAACATGCAGGAGGCATCACAATCCCAGACTTCAAATTATACTATAGAGCAATAATAGTAAAAACAGTATGGTACTGGCACAATAACAGATATACTGACCAGTGGATTAGAATAGAAGATACAGAAACAAATCCACACATCTTTAGTCAATCTTTGACAAAGTGGCCAAACACATACGCTGGAGAAAAGACAGCCTTTCCAACAAGTGGTGCTGGGAGAACTGGCTAACCATTTGTAGAAAGATGGAACTAAACCCCTCTATCTCACCATGCACAGGAATCAACTCAAGATGGATCAAAGACTTAGAAATTAGACCCGAGATTGTGAAGTTATTAGAAGAGGGCATAGGCTCAACATTACAACATATTGGCACAGGCAGTAACTTTCTCAACAAAACCTCCAAAGCTCAGGAAATTAAAGCAAGAATTAACAAGTGGGATAGCATCAAACTAAAAAGTTTCCTCTCATCAAAGGAAACCATCAGTAACCTAAAGAGGAAGCCTACAGAATGGGAAAAGATCTTTACCAGCCACCACTCTGATAGGGGGCTAATATCCAGAATATACAAAGAGCTCAAAAGACTCTTCACTCACAAAACAAACAACCCAATCAAGAAATGGGCAAATGAACTGAATAGACACTTCACAAAAGAAGAGATACAAAGGGCCAATAGATACATGAAAAGATGTTCTACATCATTGGCCATCAAGGAGATGCAAATCAAAACTACAATGAGATTCCATCTAACCCCAGTCAGAGTGGCAAGCATAAAGAAATCAAATAACAACAAATGCTGGCGAGCATGTGGGGAAAGAGGAACTCTTTTACACTGTTGGTGGGAATGCAAACGAGTTCAGCCAATATGGAGATCTGTGTGGAGATTCCTAAGAAAGGTGGGAATAGATCCACCACGTGCTCCAGCTCTACCATTCCTGGGTATCTTTCCAAAGGGGTTAAATTCAGAGAACTACAGCAACATATGCATACCTATGTTCATAGCAGCACAATTCGTAATAGCCAAAATATGGAACCAACCCAGGTCTCCATCAACAGATGAATGGATTGCAAAACTTTGGGAAAGACACACAATGGAATTCTATTCAGCCATAAAGAAGAACAAAATCATATCATTTGCAAGAAGATGGAAAGCCGTGGAGAACATTATGTTAAGTGAGATCAGCCAAGCACAGAAGGAGAAGGTACATACGTTTCCTCTAATATGCCCAAACTAGGGAACACAGAGGATACCAGTGGGACTCCAGATAATGGAGGGGAAATACCAGCAAAGCTAGAATGGAAAGATAGGAGAGGAGGAAGGCTGATCTTGATTAATGAGGGTCTACATCTGAATATGTATAAAATTATGTATAAAATTATGAATATGACATGGTTACCCTGGACAACCATTGATGGGAGGGGGGAAGGGAAAACGGGGATGGGGGAGAGGGCACCAAATATAGTTTAAATGTATACCATTTATGTTCAATAAAAAATTTGTTTAAAAAAATAATAATTCAGAAGTAAAAAAAAAGGAATAAGTATATAATTCTTTGTGTGTGTGTGTGTGTGTGTGTGTGTGTGTGTGTGTGTGTGTGTGTAGGTAGGATGTAAAATGTGGCTTCTCCCATTGAGTGTGTATACGTGTGTGCATGTGTTGTACTAAGGATTAAACCTAGGTCTTTTCTCTACTGAGCTATATCCCCGGCCCTTTTTATTTTGATACAGGGTCCCGTTAAGTTACTATGCTCTGGCCTCGAACCTGTGATCAGCTCTTAAGAACTGGGATTATAGGCATACACAAAAGCCTCCAGTGCACTTACAATTTCTGATTTATCAAACATCTTGAAAGGCAGAGTATAACTTAAAAAAATTTTAATCTAAGCAATCACTGATTAATGAAAACTATATTTAGCTCTCTGAAAAAGAATAATGGCCACAATAGTTTTTTGTTTGGTTTTGGTAACGGAGATTGAACCCAGGGACATTCTACCTCCAAGCTACACCCCAACCTTATTTTCTGTTTTTGTTTTTTTTCTTCTTGTGGTACTGGGAATTGAACCTAGAAGCATTCTATCTCTGAGCTACACCCCCTGCCCTATTTCTTTTCCTTTCCTTTCTTTTCTTTTCTTTCTTTTCTTTTCTTTCTTTTTTTTTTTTTTTTTCTTTTTGCGGTACTGGGGATAGAACCCAGGGACACAGCCCTATTTTTTATTCTTTATTTTGAAATAGGGTCTTACTGAGTTGCATAGGGCCTCACTAAGTAGTAGCTGAGGCTGTCCTTGAGCCTCAATCCTCCTGTCTCAGCCTCCCAAATGCTGGGATTACAAGTGTTCACCACCACGTCCAGTTTTCTTATTCTTTATTTTGAAACAGGATCTCACTAAGTTGCAGAGGGCCTCACTAAGTAGCTAAAGCTGGCCGCAAACCTGCCATCCTCCTATTTCAGCCTCCCAAGTACTAGGACTAAGGCGTGCCTCACCACGCCTGACACCTAACCTTATTTTATATTTTCATTTTGAAATAGCATCACTAAGATTCAGTGAACTTGATGACAAAAAGTGCTCAGTGAAACGTACTAGCTGAGATAGAAGTACATGGCTAAAAAAGTGAACTAACGTACTTACAAACAAAATATATACTGTATTTGGGTCTTCGGAGCTCCTGAATCAGGTAATCCACATTCTCCTAGAAAATAAACAACAAACAAATTATGAGAAGAGTTGCTTAAGTAAAAAAGTAGTAAGTATCATCCACTGATGAACAGAGAGTCTACTGCATGTTGAGATGAGCCTGTGGTCATGTTGGGCAGTGATGTTGGGGACAAAAAAGAGATAATAAATATAACGATCAGAATTATATACATGAAGCCGGCCGTGGTGGCACACACTAGTAATCCCAGTACTTGGGAGGCTGAGACAGGAGGATTGCAGGTTTGAGGTGAGCCTTGGCAACTTAGCAAGGCTCTCAGCAACCTAGTGAGACCCTGTTTCCAAATATGGAATAAAATCAGGCTGAGGATGTAGCCCAGAGGTAGAATGCCTCTAGTTTCAATCCCCGGTAGCAAAAAATAAATAAATAATAATAATAATAATAATAATAATAATAATAATAATACACACACACACACACACACCACACACACACACACACACACACATGATTAGACATTATGCACATAATATTAAATATAAACCAGTTGCACTATTTTGGCCAAATTAAGATAAAAATATAAAGGACATACATAGACATGGAACTACAACATGGAATTGATAATAATTCTTTTTCTTTTTTTCTTTTTGCAGTACTGAGGATGAAACCCAGGGGCATCCTACCTCTGAGCTACACCTCCAGCCCTATTTTCTTATTCTTTTTTTTTTTTTTTTTTTTTTTTTGCAGTACTGGGGATGGAGCCCAGAGCAATTCTACCTCTGAGCTACCCTCCCAAGCACTGGGATTACAAGTGTGCGCCACCACCCCTGGCTTTATTCTTTATTTTGAAACAGGGTCTCACTGAATTGCAAAGAGCCTCATTAAGTAGCTGAGGCTGTCAGCGACCCAAGATCCTCTGGTCTCAGTCTCCAGAAAGCTGGGATTATAAGAGAAAGCCATGCCCAGTTTCTTTATTTTTTGAAATAGGGTCTCACTGAGTTGCAAAAGGCCTCAGTAAGTAGTGGCTGAGGCTGTCCTTGAACGCCAATCCTCCTGTCTCAGCCTCCCAAATGCTGGAATTACAAGCATGCATCACCACTGCTGGCTTGATAATAATTCTTTAAATTTGCCTAAACTCTTATCTATAAATTATATTCATCTCATTAAAACTGTTTCTTAGAGCCAGGTGTGGTGGCACATGCTTGTAATTCCAGTATTTGGGAGGCTGAGACCGGATGCTATCCTCCTGCTATCCTCCCGTCAGCCTTAGCTACTTAGTGAGGCCCTTTGTAACTCAGTGAGACCTTGTTTCAAAAATAAAGAATAAAAAAAAATAGTGCTGGGGTTGTCTCTCGGAGGTAGAATGCCCCTAGGTTCCATCTCCAGTACTGCCAAAAAAAAAAAAAAAAAAAAGTTTCTTCAAATATCAAAATGTGTCTAGTCCTTTAAAATCAATAGTCAAGTGAAAACAGAATTGAGTATATTCAATTTGGCTTTTAACTTATTGAGATCTGTCTGTACACTTCAATGTTTGTGAAGTACTTGCAAATAGCACCTGAGATTTTTTTTATAATTACGTTTTTTTGTTTGTTTGTTTTTTTGTGGTTTTTTGTACTGGGGATTGAACCTAGAGGCAGTCAACCTTCAAGCTATACTCCCAGTCTTATTTTATTTTTATTTTGAAAAAGGGTCTCACTAGGTTTATGATAGTCTCACTACTTGCTGCGGCTGTCCTCGAACCTGTGGTCCTCCTGTCTCTGCCCCTAAGTAATGGGATTAAAAGCGTGTGCTATGCCGGGCGTGGTGGTGCATGCTTGAAATTTCCCTGCTTGGGAGGCAGAAACAGGAGGATAGCGCAGGTTCGAAGCCAGCCGTGCTGGCTTAAGAGACCCTGTTTCTAAAAAAACAAAACAAAACAAAACAAAAAAACAGGTCTGGGAGTGTAGCCCGGAGGTAGAAGGGTTTCCAGAAACCTCAGTACCAAAAATAAATAAATAAATAAATAAATAAATAAATAAATAAATAAATAAATATTAAAAGTGTGTGCTATGTCCAGCTATAATTGCATTATTTCAAAGTAAAATATGTATGTTAGAAGCATAAAAATTCTTTTTACATGGTTAATAGATGAAAATCCCCACTACACAAGAGCATAATGTATGTTTTATCTGTTTTTGACAAAACCAGTTAACTTTCACTATAAATTGGACTCCAAAATAAACATGATATTCTTTTGTTTGTTTAAAAAAATCAATTTCTTTATAGTATAAAAATATTTTGAAAAGTACACACTGCATCTGGGTGTGGTGTCACGTGCCTATAGTCCCAGATACTCAGGAGTCTGAAGCAGAAGGATTGAAAGTTTAAGGCCAGCCTGGGCAATTTAGCGAGATCTGTCTCAAAATAAAAAATACCAAAAAAATTGGTTGGTGATGTAGTTCAGTGGTAGAGTTCAGTCCTCAGTAGTGAGAAAAAAAAATACGTACATTGCTTATTACACAGAAAAAAGGTTGATTTTTATTTAAAATGCATTAAAGCTGGGCATGATGGCACATGCCTGCAATCCCAGTACTTGGGAGGCTGAGACAGGAGGATGGCAGGTTGGAGGACAACCTCAGCAAGTAACAAAACTCTCATCAACCTAGTGAGAACCTGTTTCAAAATAAAATAGGACCAGGCATGGTAAGGATAAGACAGGAGGATCACAGGTTCGTAGCCAGCCTCAGTGAAGACGTAGTGAGGACTTCTGCAACTTACTGAGACCCTGTTTCAAAAGTGAAGAATAAAAAATAGGGCTGGGGGGTGTAGCTCAGAGGTAGAATGTCCCTGGGTTCAATCCCCAGTACCACAAAAATAAAATTAAATGCATTAAAAACTAACTAAAGCTGGACATGGTGGCACATGCTTGTCATCCCAGCATTTGGGAGGTTGAGACAGGAAGATCGCAGTTCACAGACAGCCTCAGCTATTTAGTGAAGCTGTTTCAAAATAAAGAATAAAAAATATGGCTGGGGGTGTAGCTCAGAGGTATAATCCCCCTGTGTTCCATCCCAGTATCGGGGGAAAAAAATTAACTGTATTATATAATCTTAAGAACAATTGTTATTAATCAGAATATTTTAAAGCCGGGCATGGTAGTGTATGCGTGTCATCCCAGCATTTGGGAGGCTGAGATGGGACAGCCTCAGCTACTTAGTGAGGCCCTCTGCAACTCAGTGAGACCCTGTTTCAAAATAAAGAATAAAAAATAGGGCTGAGGATACTGCTCAGAAGTAGAATGCCCCTGGGCCCACCCCCAGTATCTAGAAATAAAGAATAAAAAATAGAAGTGAGATATAGCTTGAAGGTAGAATGCCCCTGGGTTACATCCCCAGTACTGCAAAAAAAAAAAAAAAAAAAAATATATATATATATATATATATATATTTTTTTTTTTTTAAACCTAAAATTACTTCCTCATAACATGCTAGATAAAAATGACAAAATGAGCTGAGTGTGGTGGCACACACTTGTAATTCCAGGAGGCTGAGACAGGAGATCACAGGTTGAAGACCAGCCTTAGCAACTTAGTGAGACTCTCAGCAACCTAGCAAAACTGGGTTCTTTTTGTTGTTGTTGTTTGTTTGTTTTTGTTGTTTTTGTTTTTGGTACTGAGGGTGGAACCCAGGAGCTTTCTACCTCCGGGCTATACTCCCAGACCTATTTTATACTTTATTTGGGAACAGGGTCTCACTGAGTTGTTGAGAGCCTCACTAAGTAGCTGAGGCTGGCTTCGAACCTGTGCGATCCTCCTGTCTCAGCCTCCCAAGCACGGGGATTACAAGTGTGCACCACCACACGCGGCGCAAGACTGTGTTTCAAAACAAAAAATAAGAGGCTGGAGTATAGCTCAGAAGTGTAGAATACCCCTGGGTTCAATCTCCAATATCACAAACCAAAAAATCTGGGTGGGGGTGTACTGGGGATAAAATCCAGGGGTCTTCTACCTCTGTATTACACTCCCAGATCTATTTTATATTTTATTTGGAAACAAGGTCTCACTAAGTAGCTGAGGCTGGCTTCAAACCTATACAATCTTCCTGTTTCAGCCTCCTAAGTTCTATGATTACAAGCGTGCACCACCATGCCCAGCTAAATAATTTATTTTATTTATTTATTTATTTATTTATTTATTTATTTATTTATTTATTTATTTATTTATTTTGTGGTACTAGGGCAGAACCCAGGGGCTTTTACCTCCGAGCTACACCCCCAGCCCTACTTTTCTTTATTCTTAATTTTGAAACAGGGTCTCACTGAGTTGCAAAGGGCCTCACTAAGTAGCTGAGGCTGGCCATGAACCCAGATCCTCCTGTCTCAGCCTCCTGAATGCTGGGATTACAAGCGTGCGCCACCACGCCTGGCTAAACAAAAAAAAATTTTAAAGGCAAAATGAAGTCTAAAAGAACTTGAAAAAGTATATATAACTGTGATCAAGGCTCTGTCACCAAAAACTGTTATGAAATAAGGAACTTAGTGATCTCTAAAATTGCTATTGAACCAAAACAAAGACTACAAATGTGAAACAATTGGAAACCACACAATATGTACTCATTAATCCAGTGCTGAATGATTACTGAGCGTCTGCTCTGTAGCAGGTACTGAAGACCTAACAATGAGAAAGAAACCCACAACATCCCTGCTCTCTGCTAACAGGTAAGACAGATAATAATCACACAACCCATATAAGTTCAACCAGAAGAAGCAACAGGGAGAGGAAGATGGTGCTGGAAGTGCTTGCGAGAAGAGGGTCTGACCTAGTCAGCGAGGCCAGTGAGGGTTTGCTTGAGGAAGTGAGTGATTCTAGGCAGTAGGAGGAACTTTTGCAAAGGGCCTGTGGCATGATGGAACAGGGGAAATAGAGCGGACTGAAAAAATGGTTTCTAAACTGCAGCATGTAAAAGGGTTTGAAATGGGGCTGGGTATGTGGCAGAAGGTAGGCCACACGGGACCGTCAGGCAGCAAGGGAGGAGTTTCATCTTTATCAAAAGCAATGAGATGTCACTCAAGGATTTCCAGGAGGGATGACATGGTCAGATTTGCGTTTGGAAAGTATATAAGCATGATGAAAGTGCCCTGGAACTGGAGAACATGAATATAAGGCAAGAGAATATATAAAATAAGAGTGAATTAAGAAAGGATGTGTGCCCATATGTGTGTGTGTATGTGTGTGTGTGTGTGTGTATTACTAGGGATTGAACCCAGGGGCATTTTACCTTTGAGCCACACACCCAGCCCTCTTTTATTTTTATGGTTAAACAGGGTTTTACTAAGTGGCTGATTCTGACTGAGGCTGTCCCTGAACCTGCAATCTTCCTGTTTCAGCCTCCCAAGTACTGGGATTACAGGTCTGTACTGAATGATTACAGGTGTGTGCCACCAACTCCAACCAAGAAAATATTTATTTATTTATTATTTATTTATTTATTATTTATTTATTTTTGTGGTACTAGAGACTGAACTCAGGGGCAATCTATCTCTGAGCTACACCCCAGCCCTATTTTTATTCTTTATATTGAAACAGGGTCTCACTAAGTTGTGCAAGGTTTCTCTAAGTAGCTGAAGCTGGCTGTGAACCTGGAATTCTCCTGTCTCTGCCTCCCAAGTACTAGGATTACAAGTGTGCCACCATGCACGGCTAAAAACGGATTTTTAAAGGAGATATTCAAACTAGATTAAGAAGGTGATGGACAGGTTGGTGCACGCTTGTAATCCCAGCATTTGGGAGGCAGAGCCCGGGGGATCGTGAACAGCCTCAGCTACTTACCAAGACCCTTCGCAACTCAGTGAGATCCTGTTTCAAAAAATAAAAAAGAAGCCGGGCGTGGTGGCGCACGCGTGTAATCCCAACATTCGGGAGGCTGAGACCGGAGTACAATGGTTTGCGGACAGCCTTAGCTACGTAGTGAGGCCCTCTGCAACTTAGTGAGACCCTGTTTCAAAATAAAGAATAAAGAATAGGGCAGGGGGGTATATATATAGCTCAGAGGTCAAATACCCCTGGGTTCCATCACCAAACCTGCCAAAAAATAATAAAATAAAATAAAAAAAATAAAAAGACTGGCCAGGTGTGTGGCACAAGCTTGTAATCCTAGCATTTGGGAGGCTGAGACAGAAGAACTGCATTTCAAAGATAGCCTCAGCTACTTAGTGAGGCCCTTTGCAACTCAGTGAGACCCCGTTTCAAAACAAAGAATAAAAATAAGGCTGGGGATGTACCTTGGAGATAGGATGCCTCTGGGTTCCATCCCCAGTACTGCAAAAAAAAAGGAAAAACAAACAAACACAAACAAACAAACAGACTAAAAAATAGGGCTGGGGGTGTAGCTCGGAGGTGCATTACCCCTGGGTTCCATTCCCAGTATCTCTCTCTCTCACACACACACACACACACACACACACACACACACACACACGAATGTGATGAACAAAATCTGATAGATGGCTGAAGACCTTAATTAGAAGAAAACACACAGGGGACAGGATGACCAGGTAGAGGATGACAGAAAGGCTTATTTGGCTCTAGTAGGAGAGCAGAATTGGGACAAAGAAAGATTATATACATAAGGGAAGACAAAACTGGGTAAAGGAAGGCTTTGACTGCTGGGCTACTAAATATATTTAGTTACAGAAGTAAAATTGAGCCACTATTAGGTTCCTGAGCATAGACGCCAATCAAAATGGTAAAGGTTCAAGATACTAATAGCTGTCTATAAGATTCAGCGGAAATGGTGCTCAGTGGTAGGTATGAAGGTTAATCCAGCAATAAAGCGATGTGGTTCTCTATTAGGGTAGTTAGTGGCTTTGTGAATAGCTGTGAACTAGAAAGACATTTTAAGGGTGAACTGGTTGTAAAGGGTCAACAGAATTATGGGAAGGAGAAGAATGAAGGTCATAACTCTCACCAATGAGGATAATTATGATGCCACAAGTGATACGAATACAAATTTATTTTGCCTTCTTAATGTTTTCAGACCAGAGCGTTCTGCCTTTGCCTGGGGGAGATGGCAGCTCGGTTTATGAAGTACCTTCGTAGGTCGGAGAAAGCAGATTGCCTTCAGGTGTTTCATTGTCTCTCGATTTTGAGAATCAATGCGTTCAAAGAGGTACACTTCCTTCTGAAGAATCTCCGATTGTGTATATACCATGCTTACTATGCCAGTCTGTAAATAAAAAGAATTAGCTAAGATTATGCTAGTTCAGAATAATAAAAGCAAGCATCAAGAGCCAGGTGTGGTGGCGCACGCTTGTAATCCCAGCATTCGGGAGGCAGAGACAGGAGGATCGTGGTTCGTGGACAGCCTCAGCCACTTAGTGAGACCCTCTGCAACTCAGTGAGACCCTGTTTCAAAATAAAGGATAAAAAAATAAGGCTGGGGGTGTAGCTTGGAGGTGGAATGTTCCTGGGTTTCATCCCCAGTAGTGCAAAAACAAACAAAAAATCAAGCATCAATATTTAAGTCCTTTTTTCATTAATACTTAGCTGGGTAACTTTTTTTTTTTTTTTTTTTTTTTTGTACTGGGATTGAACCCAGGCGTATTCTACCTCTGGGATACACTCCAAGCTCTATTTTTTTTTTCAATTTTTAAAAAACACGGACCTGGCCAGGCGTGATGGCCTACGCTTGTAATCCCCGCACTTGGGAGGCTGAGACAGGAGGATCGCATAGGTTCGAAGCCAGCCTCAGCTACTTAGTGAGGCTCTCAGCAACTTAGTGAGACCCTGTTTCCAAATAAAATATAAAAAAGGTCTGGGAGTATAGCCTGGAGGTAGAAAGCCTCTGGGTTCCACCCCCAGTACCACCAAAAAATAAAAAATAAAAAACACGGTCCTGGCCAGGCGTGGTGGCACACGCTTGTAATCCCCCTGCTTGGGAGGCGGAGACAGGAGGATCGCGCAGGTTTGTAGCCAGACTCGCTGGTTTAGGAGACCCTGTTTCCAAAAAACTATATAAAAAAAAATAGGTCTGGGAGTGTAGCCCGGAGGTAGAAGGGTTTCCAGGAACCCCAGTACCACCAAAAAATAAGTAAGTAAGTAAGTAAATAAGTAAATAAATAAATTAATTAAAAATGCGGTCTTTTTTTTTTTCTTCAGTACTAGGGATGGAACCCAGGGGCATTCTACCTCCGAACTACACCCCTAGCCCTATTTTTTAGTCTTTATTTTGAAACAGGGTCTCACTGAGTTGCAAAGGGCCTCATGAAGTAGCTGAGGCTGGCCACGAACTGTGATCCTCCTGTCTCAGCCTCCCGAATGCTGGGATTACAAGCGTACGCCACCATGCCCGGCATCAACAGTGTCTTGCTAGGTAAATTAGAGTCCCAGGACTTGCTGAGGCTCTTCTTGAATAACCTGCCATCCTCCTGTCTCAGCCTCCCCAAATACTGGGATTACAGGAGTGCACCACCACGCCCCAGTTAGTTGGGTATTTTATTTTATTTTATTTTATTTGTGGTACTGGGCATTGAACCCAGAGACATCCTACCCTTGAGCTACACCACCAGATCTATTTTATTTTTTATTTGGTAACACAGTCTCACTAAGTTGCTGAAGCCGACAGAGAACTTGTGATCCTCCTGTCTCAGCCTCCCAAATACTGGGATTATAGGCTTGCTCCATAGAGCCAGTCTCTTAGCTGGGTAATTTAAATACTAACATATGGAGTAACATTCACCGAACATCCACAACAGGTAGTAATGTTCCAGAATGAAAAACATGCTCTCTCTGAATACAAACAATCCATAAATTTCTTTTTAAAAAATTCCATCGTCTTAAAGAGGTTTTATTTTTTTAAAAGCCTGTGGCCAACAAATAACCTGCCCTCTCAGATTGAGCCCAACAGCTTTACTTTAAAAACACACCGTTCAATGGAAATAGCAGGGCCATCCCAAAGTATTCCAAGCGCTAGGTCTCACAGAGAGATAATTTCTTGGCAGAGATACTGTTCCGGGTGCAAGCGTCTTTGGGCATCGCTTAGAACCATTGGGACTAAAAAATCCGCTGGGCAAGCTGTATCCAACTTTTCAGTCCCACACAGACCTGACCCTCATTATCTGTGCTCGAATACTAATCCCAGGGCGGAATGGGACCAGCTATTGTACGGGAGGGAGGGTGCCTTCAACAAATGCTGACCCAAAGCCAACTCACCGTCTCTTTATCCATGAGAAGTACTTTCATGCCGGGTCCGCTGTCTTCTATCATTTTGGAAACGTACTGCTTCACGGCAAAAACCACGTTCATGGTGGCGAAGTGACAGGTGCCCCGGCTCCCCTCCGCCCCCTTTTTCTGGCTCAATCAAGCCCGGCCTGTTGGCGGGGTCTCAGCTGCTTCCGGCCGGCGGGGCTCGGCTTCCGGCGGGTCCGGGCGGCCGCGGTGCTGGGAGTTGTAGTTCCGCTGCGGACTCCGGGGCGCCGAGCCTTGGGCGGGCTGGAAAACCGGGCTGCGACGCGGGGCTGCTGTGCACCGGCGCGACCCCGACCTCCTCCAGCTCGTCGAGAGCCTGGGCTCTCAGACGCCAACCCGCCATTGATGCTTTCTTGGGTAGCAGTGAGAGATGAAGGGTCAGACGGTGGCAGGATGCTCCGGCTGCTTGGTACCCGGAGGGGCGGCTCTTGGCAGGTGATGGCCGAGGGGGGCGTCTCTGGGTCATCAGCCTTGCAGGGCGGTGCCCTGTGTTCAGGAAAGTGAGGCTCTTGGGCATCTGAAGTTGAACAGATTATTTGTTGGCTAAAGGAACGATGGGGACGTCCTTCAGGGATGTGGAGAGCCTCGGGTTCTCAGGACTCGCGGGGCATTAAGAGCAGCCCTGGGTTGGTGTCCGAAATGGGTTGGGTCTTATATCCGTAGAGGCTAAAGTAAACTAACGTGGAGATTTAAGGGAAACTCACAGTTTTCTTATTTAAGAAACTACCAAGTACGGCGTGGTGGCGCACACTTGTAATCCCAGTACTTGGGAGGCTGAGACAGGAATATCTCAGGTTCAAGGCCAGCCTCAGGACTCAGTAAGACACTGTTTCAAAATAGAGATTAGGAAATAGGGCTGGGAGTGCAGCTCAAAGGTAGACTGCCCCTGGTTTTATCCCCAGCCCCTCTCTCTCTCTCTCTCTCTCTCTCTCTCTCTCTCTCTCTCTCTCTCTCTCTCTCACACACACACACACACACACACACCCAAAGTTTAGCAACAAAATCAAGCTTACAGCCATCAACTCTCAAATATCTGTTTATGTTTATTTCACATAGGTCTATTCGTCATGTCATTGAAGGAAAAAGAGGGTAAAATTTTCCCCCCACCTTTACTTGGGAATTGTAACAGGACGATAATAAGAAATAGCTACAAGAAATTAGTGATATAAATGCTTATAAATGTTTCCAAAAAAAAAAAAAAAACAAACATGGCCAGCATTTGTGGGATCAGCTTAAATCAATATTTTCAGCATAGGCCAGGCATGGTGGCACATGCTTGTAATCTCAGTTCTTGAGAGGATGAGACAGGAGAATCGCAGGTTCAAGGCCAGTCTCAGCAACTTAAAGAGATTCTGTTTCAAAATAAAAAGGATTTGGGGTATAGTTTGGAAGTATAATGCCCCTAGGTTGAACCCCCATTGCTCCCCCTAAAAAGAAGGAAAGAAAGATTGATAGAGCACGCCTGTAATCCCAGTGCTTGGGAGGCTGAGCAGGAGGATCATAGGTTGGGGACCAGCACAGTAACTTAGTGAGGCCCTGTTTTTTTTATTGTTGTTTTTGTTTGTTTGTTTGTTTGTTTGTTTTGGGTACTAGGGATGGAACCCAGGGGCATTTTTAACTCCGAGCTACACCCCCAGCCCTATTTTTTATTCTTTATTTTGAAACAGGATCTCACTGAATTGCAAAGGGCCTCACTAAGTAGCTGAGGCTGTCAGTGAACCACCATCCTTCTGTCTCAGCTTCCAGAATGCTGGGATTACAAACGAGTGCCAACACGCCCAGCTAGTAAGGCCGTGTTTTAAAATAGTAAGTAAAATAGAGCTGCAGGTGTAGCTCAGAGGTAGAACACCCTGGTTCAATCCCATACCCACATCCACCAAAAAAAAAAAAAAAAAAGAGGGAAGAATCTGCACCCGTTTGTTTATAATTGGATAATCACAGCATTTTGAGAATGCCTTTTTTGCCTTTTTTTTTTTGGGGGGGGTACTGGTGATTGAACCCAGGGGTGTTATACCTCTGAGTTACACCCTCAGCCCTATATTTTATTCTTTATTTTGAAACAGGGCCTCACTAAGTTGCTGAGGCTGGCCGCGAACCTGCAATCCTCCTGTCTCAGCCTCCCGAATGCTGGGATTCCAAGTGCACCACCAGGCCCAGCTGAGAATGCTTCTTCTAACTCATTCTGTTGCTCATAAAATTCCACTGATGTCGGTGGCAGTGTTATTTTATATGTTGAGTGATAATATATGAACGTAAACATTTTGAACAAAACGATTATGATCCTACATGCTTTTTGTCACCTAATTCTCAGTGACCAGAGGCAGTGGTTAATTCCTCCACATGGTAGCTGAGTGATGGCATGTTTGGAATCCCAGTACTTGGGAGACTGAGACAGGAGGATTGCAGATTTGAGGCCAGCCACAGCAATTTAGCAAGGCTTTCAGCAATTTAGGGAGACCGTGTTTTGTTTTTATTACTGGGGGCTAACACCAGGGGCATTCTGCCTCTGAGCTATGCCACCAGCCCTATTTTAAAATTAGTTAAGTATGTGGGGGGGGTATGGAACGGGGTCATTCTGCCTCTGAGCTCTACTCCCACACCTATTTTATTAATTTATTTATCTTATTGATTGTGGTACTGGGCAATTGAACCCAGAGGCTTTCTATTTTTGAGCTATATTCCCAGTCCAATTTTATTTTTACTTGAAACAGCGTCTCACTAGGTTAATTAGAGTCTCACTGCTAGCTGAGGCTGTCCTCAAACCTGTGATCCTCCTGTCTCAGCCTCCCAAGAACTGGGATTGCAGGTGTACATCACCACAACTGGCTCTTTTTGTTTGTTTGTTTTGAAGCAGGATCTAAGTTGCTGAGAGTCTTGCTAAATTCCTAAGGCTGGCCTGGATCCCGAGGTCCTCCTGTCTCAGCCTTCCACGTGCTGAGATTATAGGTTTGCACCACCAAGCCCAGCTACAGCTACTTATTCATTCCTTTACTTTTTTTAATTGAAGGTTGAACCGGGAAGCATTCTACCTCCAAGCTAACCCCAACCCTATTTTATTTTTAATTAATTAATTTATTTATTTATTTATTTTTGCGGTACTGGGGTTCCTGGCAATCCTTCTACCTCCGGGCTACACTCCCAGACCTATTTTTTTTTAATATTTTTTTATTTGGAAACAGGGTCTCTTAAGCCAGCTCCGCTGGCTTTGAACCTGCACGATCCTCCTGTCTCCGCCTCCCAAGCGCGGGGATTACAAGCGTGCGCCACCACGCCCTGCTTATTTTTTATTTTGAAACAGGCTTTCACGAAATTGCTGAGACTGTCCTCGAACCTGTGATCCTCCTGTCTCCTGTCTGAGCCTCGCAAGTACTAGGATTACAAGCATGTACCATCACACCCAGCTATTTTTTTTTTTTTGAAAGGGTCTCTCTAAATTGGGCAGGACCA